>NW_027528213.1:819645-959494 GCF_008692635.1 Crocuta crocuta
ATGAATTATATCAATTCATTTTGATGTTAAACTGTTTCTATGTTACTAGAATAAAATCCTGCTTTCTAGGCTTACTCATGGTGTATTATCATTTTTAATGGAATTTTATTTATTTTCATTTAAAAAAAATTTTTTTTAAGTTTTATTTATTTCTAGGAGAGAGAGAGAGACAGCGTGAGCAGGGGAGGGTCAGAGAGAGAGGGAGTCACAGACTGAAACAGGCTCCAGACTCACAGCTGGCAGTCAGCACAGAGCCCGACGCGGGGCTCGAACCCACGAACCGCGAGATCATGACCTAAGCGAAAGTCGGACGCTTAACCGACTAAGCCACCCAGGCGCCCCTATTTATTTTCATTTTTAAAAATTCTGTTACATTTATATATAATTTGATTTTTTTTGGTCAACATTTTGTCAAAATTGTTTGCATCCATGTTCATAAGGACTATTGGTTCTGTAATTTTCAGTTTTTGAAATACCTCTTTCTTATTTTTGTATCAGAACATTGTTGACTTCAGTGATGTGGGTAATATTCTCACCTCCTCTGATTTTTTTAAGGACTCCCTAAATAATTCTTTCTGAAATGCCTGGTAGAATTAATTCACCTGTGAAGACATCACTGCCTGGATTTTTTTTTTGGTGAGAAGTCTTTTAACAATAGATTTAATTTGTTAAACACATAAAGGACTGTTTAGGTTAACTATTACTTAATAAGTAGATTTTGATCATTCGACTCTTTCAAGGAATGTATCTATTTCATCTAAGGTGTTGAACTTATTAACATAAAGGTCTTCCTTTATTAAGCATGTAATACCTGTACAATCTGTAGCATTAATATCTTTCTCCTTCCTGATGTTGATATGTTAGTAGTTTGTCTCCTCCCCTTTCTTCCCTATCAATTGCCTGAAGGCTTATCAAATTTATTGATTTTCCCAAAAAATACCCTCTAGTTTCTAATTTTACTAGTATTTTATATTATTTCTTATGGCTTTTTTTTATTTCTTTGACTACTGTTCTGACCTTTATTTCTTTTCTTCTGCTACTTTCAGCTTTCTTTTCTCTCCTTTTGGGTTTCTTTAGTGGGATTCTAAAAATCAATAATTTTAGATCTTTCCTCAGTTGTAAGAAAGGTATTCTATGCTACAAATTTCCTTCTAAGTACCAGTTTAACCCCATCTCACAGATTTGGCATCTTTTGTTTTGATTTTTGTTCAATTAAAATATTGTCTAATTACCCTTTTAATTCTTTAGGTTTCTTTGTTTGCTTGTTTGTTTTTTGTTTTGCGGGGACTTTTTTTTTTGTTTTTGGCCCTTTGGTTATTTAGAAGTGTACTCATTTCCAAATATTTGGGAGCTATTTTAGATTCCTTTTTTGCTACACATTTCAAATTTGATTTCTTTGTGATCTAAGTTTGATATGTCTTGAATACTTTAAGATTTGAGGATTGAAATTTGTTTTATGGCCCAGATTTGCCCTATCATAGCAAATGTTCTGGACACACTCACCAAGAATGTTTATTCAGCAGTTAATGAGTAATCTATAAATGCCAACGAGGCCAAATTGGTCGACAGTATAGTTCATGTATATTTGTATTGATTGTTCATTTAATTGTTCTATCAGTTATGAAGAGGGAGCTGCTCAAGTCTCTATCATTGTGGATTTTTCTAGTTGTTGCCTCATGCCTTTTGAATTTCTGTTGTTGAGTACACAAGCATTTATGGTTAGTATGTTTCTTTTTTTAAAACGTTCATTTATTTTTCTTGAGAGAGAGTATGCATGAGCTGAGGAGAGGCAGAGAGAGAGAGAGAGAGAGAGAGAGAATCCCAAGCTGATTCCATGCTTGGGATCTTGCCCAATGTGGGACTGAATCTCACAAATTGTGAGATCGTGAACTGAGCCAAAATCAAGAGTTAGATATATAACCAACTGAGCCACCCAGGCACCCCAGTTAGTATTTCTTGATGAATTGACCCTTTTTGATCTTGGTAATATTTTTGCTCTGAAATCTATTGTGTCTGACATTAATATAGCTGCTATAGTTTTCTTTGACTAATATAAACATGTATGCCTTTTCCATATTTATTTTTTATTTATTTTTGCCATTATATTTTAAGTAGATTAGCTCCAGGCAGTATCTAGTTAGGTCTTGATTTAAAAAAAAATAAAATTACTGTTTATTTATTTTTGAGAGACAGAGACAGAGAGACAGAGACAGTGCAAGCAGAGGAGGGGCAGAGAGAGAGGGAGACAGGATCGGAAGCAGGCTCCAGGCTCCAGGCTCTGGGCTGTTAGCACAGAGCTTGTGGTAGGTTGAACTCAGGAACCGTGAGATCATGACCTGAGCCTAAGTCAGACGCTTAACTGACTGAGCCACCCAGGTGTTCTGGGTCTTGATTGTTTATCCAATTTGATAATTTCTACTTTTTCATTGAGATAATCATACATTTAATAGATTTATTGATATGGTGGATTTAAATCTACAGTCTTAATATAGAGATTATAAAATGGACTTTCCTTTTAAACTTCTGAGATACAATTCTTTGTTGTGTTCCTTTAGTGATTGTTTTAGGGTCTATAGTACACTTTTTAGGGATGCCTGGGTGATTCAGTTGCTAAAGTGAATAACTGTTAATTTCAGCTCAGGTCAGGATCTCATGGTTCCTGGGATCTAGTCCTGCCTCAGGGCTCTGTGCTAATAGTTATGGAGTCTACCTGGGATTCTCTTTGCCTTTCCCCAACATATTCTCTCTCTCTCTCTCTCACAAATATAAATATAAACACATATAATACACATTTTTATTTTTNAGGGTCAGAGAGAGAGGGAGATACAGACTCTGAAACAGGCTCTAGGCTCTGAGCTGGCAGTCAGCACAGAGCCCGACGCGGGGCCCGAACCCACGAACCGCGAGATCATGACCTAAGCGAAAGTCGGACGCTTAACCGACTAAGCCACTCAGGCGCCCCGATAATACACATTTTTAATCTATCATAGTCTACCTTTCAAGTGGTAATATGGTTTTCATGTATGGAATAAGAATTTTATTTACACTAGTATATTTTTTTTGTTCTAGTCATTGTGTTATTTATTGTAATGTATCTTAGTTCTACATATGTCACAAGTACTACATGATACTGTTAGTTTTGCTTTACATGATTAATGTGTTTAAAGATATTTTGATACTAAGAAAAAAGTCACCATATTTACCCATTGGTGATCATTTCCTGTGGGGTTTTTTTTTTTTTGGAGGGGGGGCNCTTTTTACAGTGCTTCTTTTAATTTTTCTTTATAGTAAAGGTCTGCTGGTGATAAATCTTTTCAGCTTTGCTATGTCTAGAGCAACTTTATTTCACCTTCCTTTTAGAAATATACTTTTTATGGCTTTAAAATTCTAGGTTTGATACACTGAAGATACTGTTCCAACCTATCCTATTACTTCCATGGTTTCTTACCAGAAATCTGTCCCTTTATCTTTGTTCCTCTACATATAATGTGTCTTTCACTCACTACTTTAAAACTTTTTCTGTTTACCATTGATTTTAAGCAATTCATTATGATTTGCATTAATATATTGTACTTCACATCTTTGCGTTTGTGTTTACTGAACTTTTAGATCTGCCAATTTATAGTTTTCATCAAATTTTGAAAAAAAAATTGGCCATTAATTGTAAGCCATATATTTTCTGTCACTCTCCTTTACTTTGGACACACAACTAACCTCATTTTAGCTACCTGAAGTTTTGCTAAAGTACACTGATTTTTTTTCCAGATAATTTTCTCCCTATATTTCATTCAGATGCCCTCTTTTGCTATATCTTCAATTCACTATTTTCTTCTGCAATATCTATCTTTAAAAAGCCATTCCATGTCTCTACATAACATGTTCAGTCTTCCTTGTATCTTCTTCAGCAAGTGCAATACAGCCATAATAGGAATTTTTAATGCTTTTGCTTACTAGTTCTATGACGTGTCACTTCTGGTTTATATTTTTCTTCATTATGGATTGCATTTTATTGCTTCCTTGCATGCATACCTGGTAATATGTTTATCAAATGCCTGACACTGTAAATTTTACCATATTGGATTCAGAGTTCTTTGTTTTTGTTTTTTTAAATTTTTGTTTGTATTATTGTTATTGTTTTGTTGTTTTGGTAAACATACTGATCTATGTTTTGCAGCACAGTTAAGTGACTTGGAATCAATTTGATCCTTTTGATTCTCGGTTTTAGGCTTTGAAAGGCAATTCCACAGCATCATTAAGTTTGGAGTAAATTTTTTTTCATGTTGCTGAAGCAAGACCTTCTGATACATGACTGAACCTGACTGATACATGAATTTAGAAATTTTTCACTTTGGCTATTGGGAAAAGGCACTATTCTTGGCCCTGTGTGATCTCTAGGCCTTCCCCCACTCCAATTCTTTTGGGTATTTTTTCTGGCTTCGGGTAGTTTTAAACTCTTTGTTTACACATGTGTGCTGATTGGCACCCAAATGAACATATAAGAGAGTTCTACAGACATTTGGAGTCTTTTCTCTGTGTACTTACCTCCTCTCCAGTACTCTCTTCTGTGAACTTTAGCCACCTTAGCCCCACTGGACTTCCTGTTCTATATTGTTAACTCACAGTCTGGACTTTGCTAGGCTCCTTCAGTCTGCACCATACCCTGGAAACTTTCTAAAGTCAGTCAGCTGAAGTTTTTATATTATTTATTTTCTCTTTTTCAGGAATAACTGTCTTTTGTTCTTTGATGTCAACTGTCTTATGATTTCTTAAAATTTATCCAATATTTTGTTTTATCTTTTAAAGCATGAAAATAAATCTAAGCATCAAATCACTATTTCTCCACCTTTGTCAGAAGAAAGATCAGCTATACAAGTCACTTGTATTAGGTTTCTGTGAAAATTTAGTAAAACTGCTGATCACAACACTCTGATGATTCAAGAAACCTAATTAATGTGATAAATACCCTCCCATACTATTCCCAGATATTAGCAACTAAGGAGATAGGACTAGAAGCAAAGTAAACCTTAAATAGTGAGAGAAACAGCATAATGAATTATGAAAAAGAAAATAAATTTTGGATCCAACCAGAGTTAAGAAAATAAGATAACTAGAAGCAGCAAAAGAGAATTATAAGATCGACTTAGGAGACACTGGTACTCCAAGGAGGCACAGTTAGTGTCTTCCCCCAGCTCACAGAGAGGTGGCTAATTCGCCATGGTCAGTTGGCTTCCACTGACATATAGTCCTCTCCTAATCTTTACTGGAATTCTTCCTCTACCTACAGATGCATCCTGGGAATCTGGCTACCACTGGACAGCTGGCTCAGATGGCTACGGCCATAGTTAACAGAAAACTGAAGCAAGCAAGAAATTGTTAACATGGTCCCAGTCTTTTTCCTTTTCCTGCTGACATGTCTGTTAAATGTTATTGGGGTACACTCACCCCACTTGGCACACGATAACTGTGAATATACATAAAACAAAATATTTATTTGTGCTTCTATATCAGTTTTGCTCTATTTTCACCAATCTACCATCTTGTAGAAACATCTGAATTCTTGTGAGAATCAGGCTGTTTTCTCTAATAGAATACTTAAGATTATAATCACTTGTTTGTTTATTCCATAAATGTTTATTAAACATCTAATTTCTTAATATATTTTTAAAGTTTATTTATTTATCTTGAAAGAGAGAGAGAGAGAGCAAGTGTGAGTGGAGGGGTGGAGGGAGAGAAAGAGAGAGATAATCCCAGGCAGGCTCTGTGCTGTCAACACAGACCCCAACTTAGGGCTTGATTTCATGACAGTGAGATCATGTTCTGAACTGAAATCAAGTGTCGGCTGCTCAACCAATCGAACCATTTCGATTAGGTGCCCCTAATTTCCTAATATCTTAATTATGACTGACTTTTGCTAATTTCAATCTTTGATAACTTGAAACATAAGTACTGCTTCCACTCCTTTCTATGTTTGTAGCATCTGTGTAGTTGGTTCAAAGAAAAAAAACTATTATTACAAAACAGTAGTATGATTGATTATATTGATTATATTTTTACTTCATGTTAAAGAAACAAAAAAAGATCTCCCTGTCTGAAATAAAATAAATGTATTATCAGAAACAAGAAAACAAGGGGAATTTTTATCACTTTTAATGTAAGATGAAGATACTCCTTACCTAGATATATTTCATCCATATATATTTGCAATAGTGATTGTGATATAAATATATCTAACTTTGCAAAGAAGAGTCTTGTAGGTGTTTTAAAACTTACTTCCCATATTCAATATTTTAACTGTTTATTATAGTTTCCCTTGATCCACACATTTGATACTATAGATTTCAATGTTCTATTGAAGCTTTAGATATAATAGATACAATATAACATGAATCTTACATAGGTTTAAACTCTATGATGATGACTAATCTTATATTTGATCTGCATCTATTTCTTCATTTCCATCCTTTTATTTCACACTGCTTGTTAACACCTCTAATTTTAGGTTCTTTTTAAAATTTTTTAAAAAAGTGTTTTATTTATTTCTGAGAGCGAGAGAGGCAGTGTGAGCAGGGGAGGGTCAGAGAGAGAGGGAGACACAGAATCTGAAGCAGGCTCCAGGCTCTGAGCTGTCAGCACAGAGCCTGACGCAGGGATCGAACTCAGGAACTGTGAGATCATGACCTGAGCTGAAGTCAGACGCTTAACTGACTGAGCCACCCAGGCACCCCTAATTTTAGGTTCTTAAAGAAATCAAAATTACATTATTTTTCTTCTTAAATATAGGCCTAGAGAATTCAATGATTTGTTTAATTTCTGGAAAAAAGTCACTGGCATTCTGGTGAACTGACAAAAAAGGGAACTTCCTCAACTTCATAAAGAATGTTTTACAAAAGCCCTACAACTAATATTATACTTAACGCTGAAAGATTGAATGCTTTTTCTCTAAGAACAAGACAAAGATGGTCACTGCCATCACTCTTTTTCAACATAGTTTTGGAAATTTCAACCAATATAACAAAAAAGGGAAACATAAGGTATACATATTAGAAAAGAAGAAATTAAACCTTTCCCTATTTGCAGATGGCATGGTTGATTATGTAGAAAACTTCAAAGAATGTACCAAGAAATAACCCTCCCCCAAAAATCTCTCATAATTTACAAATGAGTTCAGCAAAGATGCAAGAGAGAAGCCAACACACAAAATTCAACTGCATTTCTGTATGTAAAGAAGGAACATGTGGAAACTGCCAGTAAAAGTATAATTTATAATTGCTCAAAAAATTAAATACTTAGATATAAATCTAAAATATGTACAGAATTTATATGCTAAAACTGTACAATGTTGAAGGAAAAAATTAAATTTTAATGTTTATTTTTGAGAGAGAGACAGAGACAAAGAGTGTGGAAGAGAAGCAGAGGGAGAGGGAGACACAGAATTTGAAACAAGCTCTAGGCTCTGACCTGTCAGCACAGAGCCCAATGCAGGGCTCAAAGCCTGCAAACTGTGAGATCATGATCCGAGCTGAAGTCAGACACTTAATCAACTGAGCCACCCTGGTGCCCCAAAGGAAAAAGAAATTTTAAGTTCTAAATAAATGAGGAAATCATACCAAGTTCATGGATTTGAAGAATCAACACAGCAAAGACATCAGTTGTCCATAAGCTGATACAAAGTTAATATAGTTTTATTAAAATTCCAGAAAAATTTTCTATAGAATTAACAAGATCATATTAAGATTTATATAGAAATGCAAAGGACCTAAAGTAGAAAAAAAAACCAATTTTGTAAAAGAAAAGTAAAGTTAGAGGAAATTACCCAATTTCATAATTTTTATAATAGTAACAATAACCATGACTCTATGTTGTTGGCAGAAAGATAGACACATCCATCAGTAGAATGAAACATGTTATCCAGAAATAGAACAACAAAAATATCCTCAACTGGTATCAATAAAGATGAAAAAACAATTAAACAGAGAAAGGATAGCTTTTCAAAAAATAGTACTGAGCAATTAGCTATTCACAGACCAAAGAGTTAAAAGAGAGAGAGAGAGACAGAGAGAAATAATTGTTACCTAAGCTTCCCAGTTTATAAAAAAAATTAACTCAAAATGAATTGTGTAATTAAATGTAAAACTATAAGACTTTTAGAAAAAAATAGAAAAACTTTAGGATATAGAATTAGGCAAGAATTTTTTTTAGTTAAGAATTCTTAAATTTCACACAAAAACATGGTTTTTAAAAGTAAAAAATTGGAAAATTGAACTTCATCCATAGTTAAAACTTTACCATGCAAAAAAAAATGAAAAAGCAAGCTACAAATGGTTGAAAATATATGCCAATCACATATCTGACAAAGCACTAGTATCAAGAAAATAGAAAGAGCACTCAAAGCTCAATAGTAAAAGGATAAACGGTCCATTTAGAAAATGGGCAAAATATATGAAGGGACATTTAAATGAAGAAGATATACAGATGGCAAATAAGCACATAAAAAATACTTGGTATCATTGGCCATTAAGGAAATGCAAATTGAAACAATAATGAAATACTACTAACATCTATCATAATGGCCAAAATAAAGTGTCACTATTAAATACTGGCAAGGAAGAGAGCTTGATCATTCATACATTGCTGGTGGCTATGTAAAATAACCATGCTGGAAAATAGTCTGGCACTGTCTTATAAAACTAAATATGCAACTATCATGTGACCCAGAAATTGCACTTTTATCCCAGAGAAACGAAGATTCGTGATCACCAAAAACCTGCACATGAATGTTCATTTCAGGTAACTTTATTTGTAATAACCCAAAGCTGTAAACAACCTAAATGTCCTCCACTAAGTGAGGAATTAAACTAGTTGTGACATAGCCACACCATGGAATATTATTCAGCATTGGAAAAGAACAAATATGGTTACCTGCAAAAGCCTGGATGAACCTCAAGAGAATTATACTGAGTGAAAGAAAGCTGATACGGAGTTTACATATTCTATGATTGAGAAAGAGCTAATACAGAGTTTACACAGTATATGATTCCATGTATATAGCATTCTCATTAGCTACTACACAAAGTTAAGAGGAAGAAGGCAGGTTGGAAGTAGGCAACATAAAGGACCCTTGCAGTGATGGAAAACTTCTGCGTGTTGACTGTGTCAAGTCAATATTCTGGCTGTGGTATTCTAATCTAATTTTCAAGGCATTACCACTAAGGAGAAGTGGTTAAAGAGTATTATTTCTTATGACTAGCTTGGGAATCTACAATCATCTCCCAATAAAAAATTCAGTGAAATAAATTAAATAATTTATTTTCAAATGGCTTTTTTCCCTAAAATCAAGGGGAAAAGAAAATTAGTCTAGATTAGAAAATTAAGCCAATTGAAGAAGATATATGAAAATAGATGCTTGCTTTCAATTATGGAAGCAAGTCCATGGGAATCTAGTCTGTGTTAGGCCCCAAAGGAGAAAATGTATACCCACTATCTGTTTGTAAAAGTAAAAAGAAATCCTCTACAGATCATGAAATATTGGAATGGTGGCTTGTACTTTATGAAGATAAATAAATGGAACACGCGGACAGCTACTTTTGAAAATAATTTGAGATCAGTGTTTAGTTCAACTTACAGTCTTGAGCTAAGGTGACCTCTTCAGGCTCCTTTTAGTTATATGAATTTTATGTCTAATAGCTTTCAGTTTTGCTATAGAAAGAAAAAAAAGAATGGCTGACATAATTAATCTTGGGACAATACCAAATAGCCTTTCAGTGACAGAAATAATGATGATTTTTTTAAAAGTCTGACATGAAATACAAAAAAAGACCTTAAATCCATAACCATAAATATATCATTAAAATATAAAATATACAATGACTTTTTTTTCCAGAAAATGAGATTACTGCTCTTAAGATTTCCTGTAAAATATTCACTTTTACTGACAATACATTTTAAGACCTATTTTTAAAATGTTGCCTAGGCTATAGAGCTTTTTACTAGGAGCTGTGGTAGAGTGAGTATAAAAATAATGAACAAAAAAACCTGTCTTTGTTCTCAAGAACTTTGATACATAGAAGTAACTCATTGTAAAAGGATATAGAAGAAAAGTGTTAAATGCTGATAAAGGGAATATTCTCTTAAAGACAAAGAAGGAGCAATTCATTTGTATTATTTCTTTTACTCATTGTCTTAGTTCCCTCAGGCTGCTTTACCAAAAATACTGTGGACTGGGTAACCTCTAAACATACAAATTTATTTCTCACAATTCCGGAGGCTGGGAAGTAAAAAAATCAAGGCTCCAGTGGATTCAGTGTCTGGTGAGAGCCCACTTCTTGGTTTATAGATGGCTGTCTTCTCACTGTGACCTCATATGGTACAAAGGGGAAAGAGCAAGAGAGCCCCCTGGAAGCTCTTGTATAAGTGCACTAACCACCTCTCAAAGGCCCCACCTACTAACACCGTTATATTGGGGATTAGATTTGAACATATGAACTTGGGTGGAGGCATAAAACACTCAGTCTATAGCACTTCCTTTCCAAGAGGACTCTTAGTAAATCATTTTCATAAGAATCTTGGTCTTAGGCTCTATTTATAAGGCACCCAACCTAAAGGAAGAACCAGAAAGGTGTACTGCATTCTCAAAATGGCAGGTGCCCTGGTGAAGAAAAACACAATGTGTGATAGGACTATTAGTAGTTGAAGTTGGAAAAGTAGTTTACAGTCGGATTGCAATTGCCTTGAAATTCATAGGAAAAATTTAGGATGTGTTTTTAAGCAAGGATTTGGTGAAGGAGGTGCTATTAAGTCACCAATAATTGAGCAAAAACTATGAAAGCTATGTAAATAATGAAATCAAGAAGAGAAAATTATGCGCAAGGATGATCAATTAGGGAATCCATTTAGGTGGTGTGAGTGGCAATAAAGAAATGATTCATTTAGTTTATAAAGAATATTTCTGTTATGGAAGCTTATTTAAAAGTGGGTCTTAAGACGAAGGAATCTGTCATACTGGGTGGACAGCATTGTCTTTAGTGGAAATAAGAAGAAGGAACAGAAGGAAAATACTGAATCCTGATATGAACACATTTTGTTGCATGGGCAGCAAGTTTGCAAATCTATTTGTGGATGTAAATGAGGAAGCCAGAAAATAAAGAGGAAAAGTTATAGAATGGATGAAGCAGGGCTCAGTGAGAAAGCTATTTTGGTAAATGCTGAAATTTTAAAAACGTGTGCAGAAAAAAAAATAGAATGAAAGGAGATAGGAAGTTGAGTATACATAAGAGATGTAGAGAAAAAGTGAAGAGATGAAGTGGTTTATGAACATAGAAAAAACTGTTGCATTTGGCAGTTAGGAAATAATGAATGATCTTTGATGATGGTTTTCAGTAGTTATAGGGAAGCAAGTTGTTTTCATGATGTTAAGTAGTGAATTTAGTTTTTTTTTCAGTACAGTTGGCAGTAAAAGCAAATGAAATCTTATAAATAAGTGGAATGGAAAGTAATAGAAATGTTTTAACTACCTGTAACTTAAACATATTTGTGAGAAAATGACCCATAAAAGTAATTTATGGCACCCAAGACATCCATATTTTAAAAATCATTACCAATAAAATAATGTAATTGTATTTACTTTTTTAAAATGTCAAATGTTTATGGATATCTGCATCTGCAGCAGACTGATCATTTTAATTCCAAATGCGAGTCTCATCAGGGAGTCTTCAATATCTGCTTTCAGTGTTCATTTCCAGAAGAATCTGAGAGACAAGATGAATATTAGACAACAAAAATATCTAACTAAATTCCTTTCTGTAAATGATCACTAAGCAATGCTTCTATCTGCATGATTTTCCCCTTGCTCCCCTTGTGAGTATGAATACTCTTAGTCTATTTTGACTTTAGCTAATTATAAATCTCTTCCAAACTGAAGATAATCCGAAATAGTATCTAACACCAAAATTAAAATTATCTCCAGCAAACAAGTTCCAATTGCCAAGACACAAATTCTCTCTTATATATGTGTCTATGTGTCTCTTATTTCATACATCCATAAAGGGTTATTTCTTTACTTCCACTCCTTCCATTCACTTTATCTATTTAAAAAAAATTTTTTTAATGTTTTATTTATTTCTGAGAGAGAGAGAGAGAGAGCGTTAGCAGGGGAATGTCAGAGAGAGAGGGAGATACAGAATCTGAAACAGGCTCCAGGCTCTGAGCTGGCTGTCAGCACAGAGCCTGACACAGGGCTCGAACCCACAAACTGTGAGATCATGACCTGCGCTGAAGTTGGACGCTTAACTGACTGAGCCATCCAGGCACCCCCACCTTTTTTTTAAATTCTTTTTTAAATGCTTATTTATTTATTTTAAGAGAAAGTATGAGCAGGGGAGGGTGGCAGAGGGAGAGAAAGAAAATCCCAAGCAGGCCATGCACCAGCACAGAGCCCAACACAGGGCTTGATCCCATGACCCTGGGATTATGACCTGAGCTGAAATCAAGAGTCAGATACTTAACTGACTGAGTCACCAGGGCGCCCTCCATTTACTTTATTCCGTCACTACATTACATTGAAATTTTCTTAAAATATAAATCGTGCTGTCCTCCTACTGTGAACTCTCCACATCTTTCCATTACATTTAAGGTACAAATCTCGAATCCTAATTGCACCCTACAAAGCCCTGTGTGGTCTCTCAAGCCTGTCTTCAGCATCATCTTTTGCCAACCTAACCAATCCTCCCACCTTGCTATAATGCAGATCCAGAGTCCTCCTTACTGCTCCTGTAACAAGCCCTGTTCTTCCTTGCCTCAAGGACTTGAAGTACCCTCTCATCTACTACTCAACTGCATTGTATTCCTTAGGTGTCAGCTTAATTGTTACGTCTTCAAAGAAGCCTCTCGATTTAAATTTCCCTCAAATTCTCTCTTATACACCTCCCTAATTTTTCTTCTTAGCATGCTTTAATACTTTTAAGATATATATTTACTTCTGTGGTTATTTGATAAATCTTAATCCAGCCATTGTGAAACAATAAGCAACTGTATCATTATATCCTCAATGCAGATCATAGGGCTTGCTATATAAAAAACAATAAAAATATTTGTTTTTTAGAAACGTTTATTTATTTTTGAGAAAGAGAGACAGACAGACAGCACAAACAGGAGAGGGGCAGACATAAAGAGAGAGTGAGAGAGAATCCCAAGCAGGCTCTGCACCATCAGTGCAGAGCCCAATGCGTGGCTGGATCCCATGAACCAAGAGATCATGACTTGAGCCAAATTCAGGGGTCAGACACTTCACCAACTGAGCCACCCAGACCCAGACAATCAAAAATATTTGTAAAATAAATGGATCTTTAGAGCAATCATCTTCAGTGGAATCAGCCTTATTATGTATATCTACATCTTTGTTTGCATGTTCACACAAGTATCTATTTATCCTGAGATACATATCTTGTGTTGTCACAAGAACTGTATCCAAAGGAAATGAGTCCATGAAAATTTTTAGAAACTGAAATTCTAACATGAATCACTGTGGATAAGCTACTACGGGGACGATCACAGTGCTGCTCTAAGAACAGTGTGAGTTGGAAGGGTTACCATATATCTGGACTTACTACGATGATCTCATCTTGCTGGAGAAGAGAATATTTTTTTAAAAGAAAAATATTAAGAAAACCAGTCAGGTAGAGGGTAGCAGAAAAGGTAAAGTCGTAGTGGTTGAGGGTGAGAATCATGTCTGATGGGGCTACATTTCTGCTTACATTTTGTTGAATAGTGTTGCAGAAGCATAGGGCACTTAGCTTTCCAATGTCACAATGGCTCTTCAAAAGATGATGAAATTGACAAAACAAATGTGTTGAAAGAAGAGGCTGTTGCACAGTATATAAGTACTTCACTGAATAACCAGAATGCCATTTTTACTTCTTAGAAAGAAATACATAATACCAATAAAAATCAGACAGATGTACCAAAATTGAACTGAACTAAAATTCAAAAAAGAAAAGAAATTTATGTGATTGGTTTCAATCTTTTCATTACTTAGTCTTCTCACCTGTCTAAAGTGAAAGGATGACAGTGATTTTAATAATAATAACAATTATATCTTTACTATCCAATAATGTTGAAAATGATGCGGTATTGTTTCTACTTACAGTCTTTGATAGGAAAGAATGCAAACAACATGGTTTTCAAGGTAACAGAGAAATGGAAATGGTGTAAAAGAGGGTTTTTAAAACTAGAAAGGAACAATAAGTCAGACACAAGAAATGAATTAAGAATCAGCACTCTTGTAAAGTAGGAAAACAAATTCTCATGGTAAAAAAATATTCAAGAAAAAAAGAAGAATGGGAATTGATGGCAAAAAGGAAAATGACTTGAAAACTAGGTTGAGAAGAATTATTGAAAGCTTACTACATCCTGACAGTGACTTGCTGACTAAGACAAGTACCCTTTCCCTCAAGGAGCTTACTTACTTCTAGGCAGAGAGATGTAAAAGAAAATAATAATAATAATAAAACTAATTTAAAGCTGATGCCTGCAAGGACAGCATACAATGTGTGTGTAACATATAGATATATAACAGTGGAATGAGATTATTCTTCATACAGGCATTTAAAATACTTAAGAAAAATGGTGTTGATCTAATCTAAATTATGGACAAAAATTTTTCAGGAAATGGTGCACTGAGCAGTAAGTAATGATACAATAAAAGAATAATTGGATGTGTGGAGGAAAACAGAATTTGTGCCTTTACAGTAGTATTTTTCAGATTCAAATCTTACACCACTGTCAGTAATCTACTATGGAAAAGAGATTCTAGAAACCATTATTTGCATTCAAAGCACACCACCACATCTTATTTGTTGTTAAATTTCAGCACTGTAAGATTGCGTTTTCTTGTGCATTATGGGTACAATTGTTAACATTATACAGTAAAATGGTGATAATGGTCTGTTTCAAATACATGAAGACTCATTATGTAAATAAAGTGAAACATCTGTTCTGTTTCCCCAGAAGATGACAAATTAGGAAGTGAAAAGTAATGAGAAATACAGTAGTCGTCCCTTATCTGAGGTTTCACTTTCCCCAGTTTCCTTATCCACGCTCCACTGCAGTGGGAAGCAGATGGTTCTCCTGGCGTATTGTCAGGTTAGTGGTAGTCTAACTATGTCACAGTGCCTACGGCATTCACCTTATTTCCCCTCATCACCTAGGTATTTTATCATCCCACGTCATCACCTGAGTACTGTGCAATAAAGATATTTTGTGTGTGTGTGAGAGAGATCACAAAATTCATATAACTTTTATTACAGTATGTTATAATTACTCTATTTTTTATTCATTGTTGTTATTAATTTCTTACTGTGCCTAATTTATAAATCAAACTTTACCATATGTATGTATGTATGTCTGTATAGGAGAAAATATAGTATATATAGGGTTCGGTACTAGTCATGGATCCAGGAATCAACTAGTGGTCTTGGAACATATTCCCTACAGATAAGGAGCTTGGAGGGGTCTTCTGTATTTAGGTTTATAATATAACGTTGGTGCTATATGACAATGGCAGTCATAAGATTTAATCTTCTGAGGATAACTTCAAGGAAAGAGATCAGCTTTCTCTCTGGTCTAAATCCTAGCTGGCGATAAAGTGAAAGTCCTGACTGCAAATTGTAAACCTGTTAGAAAAAACATACCTTGTCTATGTACACCTAGTGTACAATTATAACTATTTTTATGACAGTTAGTTGTCTTTAAGTCAGTTTTTAATATCCTGTACTTTATCAAGATAGTCAAGACTAAGAATCTGCTAGGTTTAATGCAGGCTAACTAAATTTGAATTATCCACAGGATGGTTTCTTCATCAGAATCCTAATTCTCATACTATAATTAGGTTTAAATGCATAATATTGATTTAGTAGTAATTAAACCTGTATGAATGTTAGACTGCTTGTAATTTGGTATCAGATACAGACAAAAGAGTTTCTGTTAATTGCTTTCTAGAAAAAATTCTAAACAAAATGTTCTAGATAATGCTATAGAACAAGAGTAATTTTTAGAACAGAAAAATCTTTATATCAGAGAAGATAAATAACTATATGGCAGTGATCCAAGGAGATAATGAAAGAGAACACTTTTGTATAAAATGAATCCGTGGGGTTGAAAAATATTAATAGAAATATTCCTAGTACCAGTAGATTCTTTTTCAAATGTGCTAAGAAAAATAAATCAAAGCCCATGCAGGGTTAAGCTTTTGATTGCATAGCCTTTTTATTTTATAATGTAATGTGAATGCATGCATTGTTTCAGAATGCTGAGATTATGGTCTATTAAGTATTAATATTAGTCTTTTCAGCATTTCTCAAAACCTGAGTGTTTTGAAGTCCCCTTGATTTAGAATCATTCAACGTGTTTGTTTAAAATTCACACTCCTGGATCTCACCCAAAACAGAATAGAATATCCATGAGCCCAGTATATTTCATTTTAATAAGCATTATAGGAGATTTTTATAAATTTAATAATTTCAAACCTCTTGGGTTATTTCAATCAAATCCCTTCAAAGTCAATAATTTTTATTTGATTTGTGATAACTCTATCAAGTGTTTGTTTAACTATATACTCTAATTCCTTGTCCGTGCCAGATAATTCAGTGTTCACTTTGAACTTTGATACACTGGATTATTTCTGTTATAAAAAAAAGCAGAAACCCAGGCCATTTTATGATGAGAAGAGATCGTTTAACAAACTCAGGTACCCTTTATTGTAATAGATACAGAATGGTTACTCAAAAAATGCCTGTGCTCACGTAGTGTTTTCTCCCTCTTTAACCTTTAGTCTAACTATATTTCCATACGTCCAAATTCATATCAGTCAAATAAATAATGTTCCATTTCTCTGAATTTACCTTGGAAACTTTTCTGAAAAATCCAGATCCCGCTAAAAATCTCCAAATAGTCTCGGGACACTAAGGAAGTCTCTTTTGTGCTCCCAGGACCGGATCTCCTGGCCTCTTCAGGACATGCCTCATGCTCTTGCCCTGAATCACTATGATGATATGTCCTCTGCTGCCATTGTCTGTTGATAACAACACTCTATCTGGTGCCAGGTGGTGATGGATTCGCTTGTTGGCAACTCTCATCACCCGATTCCAAGAATGCTGCCTGATATTTTCATAGGAAGTTTTGCATTAGTGCCAAACATGTGGGCATCGATGCTGGGTTCATCGTACCTCACTAGCTCACAGAGAAGGTGGTGAATAAAAACAAATGTAATTACCACTGACTATTGTTTTAGTCTTCTCATTTAGAGAAGTTGGGCTAGAAAACTGCAAGAGACACAACTTTATATTGGAAATTACTAGTTCCCTCTCCTGTCGTTGAATTAACCACCTGTGCTATCTCTCTCCCTAATGATGTCATTTTTCTCAGAAGTCAAGACACTATATCCCCATGTAATAATAATCAATATTTCATGAAGCTTATATAGTTTTTTCTAATTTTTATCACATTTATACCTGTATAATTCACCAATTTTAAGTGCACAGCTTTATTAGCTGTGTAACGAGCATAAGAATTACAATGTAGAACATTTCTGTCTCTTCATGAAGTTCCCTTGTGTGTTTTAGCAGTCACTCTGTCCCACCTCTGGTCACTGTCAACAACTGATCAGTTTTCTGTCATTATAGATTTACCTTTTCTAGAACTTCCTACAAATAAAATGATACTGCACAGTGGTTTTTAAATATGTCCAGAAAAATTATTGACACTCTTCCCTTCAAAAAAGGATACTTACTTCCTCTCTATTTCAGTGTGGGTTCGATTTATCAACTAGCTTTTAATGAATAGGAATGCTGTAGAATTATGCTATTTGATTGCTGAGGTTAGATAGTAAGAAACTTAGTTTCTATTTGGTTTTCTATCTCTCTTGGATTATCCTCTCTGAGAGAAGACAGCTACCATGTTGTGAACACACTCAAGCAGCCTGTGAAAAGGCCTGCCTATGGAGAAACCAAGGTCTCCACATTAAAATCAAGCCACAGATGTCAGTCATGTGACAACTGGAAGGGGATCTCTTAAGAGACTGTGAAGAGTTTGAAAGTTTTTCCTACCTGTTATCCTATTTTTACACTTCTTGCAATCTAACAATCTAGCCTACCACAGCTTCATAGGTGCTGGCAAAAGACAGGAGACTCCTGGGTCAGAGAAAAAGGAGTCTCTTTTCCTCACTGCTGTAGCAGTCACCAGAATATCAGCATTTACTCCAGTTCCCTGAGCCCCAGTTACTATGGGGCCATATAGTGGTTGAACAAGTGGTAGAAATCTCCAGGAACAAATCCCAAGCTTAGGCAATCCCAGTATTATATAATGGATTTTTTTCCATCCATTTACTTTTACCCCATCTGCATATACAAAATTAGAATGAGTTTCTTGTAGATAGTAGACAGTTAGGTCTTTAAAATAATTACCTATGACCTTAAACATAGAGCAAAAGTTGTCTTCTATTTTGAGGTCCAACCTTCAGCAGCTGTGTAACATCAGGCAATTTATCCAACATGTGTGAGCTTCATATTTCCCAACGGATGAATAGAGGCAAATAAATAGTCTTATTTTGTAGTATAATTGTGAATGTTGGAATTAAGTGCTAGACTGCAGTGAATTCAAGTATGTATCCTTTCAAAGGGTAAAATCATGACTCATTAAAATGAGTAAAATAAAATGAACTCTTGTCAAAAAATTTATTCAACTTACCATAGGAAAGATTGTTGGGATCCATTTTGAACTCACTAGTTGAGAAAACTCCTTGTGAGGTTAAGGCAAGTTTGCATCAGATGACGACAGATACCCACCCCCACTCAATTGTTTCTGCTTGAGTACCAACCCACAAGGCACCTTGTTGATTTATCAGGAGTGACTTATTCTGGCCTTGATATGCTGATTGCACCTTGTGAAGGAACCTATTGTAGGGATGTCTTCTTTTGTGATTACAGGAGCAAACATTTGTGTTTCCTGAAAAACCTGTTTTTCTTAATACTTCCCCTTAAGCAAACAGGCTATTGACCCCTGCTCACAAAGAACTAACTTTGCCTTTGCTATGCTAAAAACATTGTCTTGTATTTGAATGCTAAAGATACCTTCCTTCCCCATAGGATAAGCATCTAAATCGCCTACCTCAATCACTATTGATAAAGGTTATGCAGAAGTCTTCTACAAATCTATGTTCTGGGAAATTCTTACATATCAAAGAAATTTGTCATCAGAAATCATTGTCTAAGGTAAATGCCACTTCTGTGCCATCCCCCAAACACTTAATTATAAAATAAAGTTGAGTCCCAGTCAGAGCAGAAATGCCTGCCTGGTGACCGGAAAGACTCTCAGGCCTCTCTCATCCCTCCGTCGCTGACACCATCCATCCTTCAGGGACCCCTGGACCTGCTGGAGCCCAACTCCAGCAAAAGATGTTATGAACTGGCCAGAGAGCATTTGAGAAATAGGTATATGTACACATCAAAGAAATGTTAGGGGTCCTTGATTAGATACAAAACGGATTAATGTCTGATAGAGCCGTAAATCTAATTTCTGAAATTATCAATTTCATCAGACTGCAATAATTGGAAAATGGAACAGACAGAAATCTGCAAATTAACTTCTGCCCTAATATATTATGTTAATTGTCCTGTCAATAGAAAGTCAAGCTCAGCGGAGCACTGGAAAACTCCCAGTAATCTCTTCCACCTGTTTCCAATTTCCAGGTGGGTTGAGGACCGAATGGGAAGCAGGGAAGTAAATGCACTGATAAAATTAATGTTGATTCCATTTTTTAAATGTTGAGGAGGAAAGATGTATATACAGTGTTTTAAAAATTAAATCCTTATTATCTTCAGACAACTAATATAAACCTCATATTTAATTTTTACCACAACTCTGAGAGGTATTTTTAAAGTTTCACTATTGTTCAGGGAGTAAAACTAGGGCCTAGAATATAATTTATATTAAAAAAATTATTTTCCTTTCCATCAGCTCTGAAATATGTTTAAATATAATCATCTCAAAATAAAGTATTAGCGTTCTTGAGGCTCTACCTCCTCCTATTCCATCTACTGCTCTGACTTGTGCCCTGATGTAATACACCGTAATTTTGGCCTTGGAGCCAGAGGACATGAAGATTTGCATTCATGTAATCTGACTCCTGAGTGCATATGTTTTGAAGGCATCATTCTGAAGAGAGAGGGAGATAGAAAAAAGAAGCTCCTCTTGTGGAAAAAGTCAGAATTTCTATGATTTTAGGGTAGAGTTGAAGCAGACATATGTTAATTAATTAATTATTATTGTTTAAAAATAACTTGTTGAAATATAAATGACACATAATATTAAATTAGCTTCAGGTATACAGCACAGTGATTTGACCGATACATACATTACAAAATGCTCACCACCCTAAGTGTGGTTACACCACACCAAGCTATTATAATATTATTGGCTATATCCCCTATGCTGCACTTTTCACCCCTGTGACTTATTTATTCTATAACTGGAAGTTTGTACCTCTGAATCCCCTTCATCCATTTTGCCTATCCCTCAGCTCCCTTGGCAACCAGCAGTTTGTTCTTATTATTTGTTTGTTTGTTTGTTTGTGTTTATTATTTGAGAGAGAGAGAGAGAGGCAGAGCGCGAGCAAGGGAGGGGCAGAAAGAGAAAGAGACACAGAATCCAAAGCAGGCTCTAGGCTCTGAGCTGTCAGCACAGAGCCCAACACTGGGTTCCAACCCACGAACCGCAAGATCATGACCTGAAGTCAGATGCTTAAACAACTGAGTTACTTAGGTGTCCCTCTTCTCTGTATTAATGAGACTGTTTCGATTTTTGTTGCTATTATTTGCTTGTTTGTTTCTTGATGGAGCTTTGTTGGTAGTGTTGTTTTGTGTTGTTTTGGTTGTCTGTTTGTTTTCAGCAACTTTCAACAGTCTAGGAGATATCTAAACTAAGGCAAGCAGTTGGAGTTTTCTTTTCTAAAAGGAAAGGAAGGAGAGAACATTTGTAAGAACAGAGATAAATTTGTGTGCTTAAATGCTGAGAGTCTGATGGTTTCAATTATTATTATTATGATTTTTATTTTGGAAAACGGATTATCTGGTAAATAAGATGCTACTAGAGCTGGAGGTTTTAGACAAAACTAAAAGTCATCTTAATCTGAACTCAATACCCTCCCGCTATTCTGGAATCTCTCTCTTTGTGTGAGTATATTGAACCAAAAACATAGAACCAAGGGAAGAACTCAGAGGAGCCTTTCTTTTCAGGTGAGTTCAAGGTGAAGCCCAAGAAGAAATGAAGGACTTATTCCAAAGCACTGAAGTAGAATCAGGGAAATCAAAACAGAAAAGTTTTGAGGTGCCTGGGTAGCTCAGTTGGTTAAATGTCCCACTTCAGCTCAGGTCATGATCTCATGGTTTGTGGGTTCAATCCCCACGTTCAGTCTCTGTGCTGACAGCTCAGAGCCTGGAGCCTGTTAAGATTCTGTGTCTCCCTCTCTCTTTCCCTCCCCAACTCATGCTGTCTGTCTCTGTCTCTCTCTCAAAAATTAATTTAAAAACATTAAAAAAAAAAAAACAGAAGGGAAGGAGGCAAGATGGCAGAGAAATAGTGAGCTCCATACATTTCTCTCACCCCCATCTCTCAAATAGAGGTCTGAAGCCGTAGTACACTGAACCGCAGGAGTCTGGTAGGAAAAGAGACAGAGTCCACTAAGAAGACAACCTCATAGGGCTACCTCAAGAAACAAGCCAAAGTACACATGGTGGAGAGTCCCAAATACCACTACGAGTAGGGAAATAAAATAACCAAAGTCTCAACAAGTGAGACCAAGAGACACTATTAAAAGAACACTTCCTGAAGGGACAGACCCTGGACAGTCATTGAGCCTTCTTTAATATAGCAGTACCCACAGGTGCAGAGTGCATAACAAACTTTTAAGACTAACAAGAGACAGAAATCTAGCCAAAATGACGAAATGGAAGAACTCTCCTCTAAAGAAATTCCAGGAAAAAGTGACAGCTAAAGAACTGCTCAAAACAGATATAAGCAACATAACTGACCAAGAATTTAGAACAATAGTTATCAAATTAATCTCTGGGCTTGAAAAACGCATAGAAGACATCAGAAAAACTATTCTGTTTTTAGCTACAAAGACTATGGACCTTAAAAATACTTGTGATGAATTAAAAAATGTTATAAATGAGGTGCATAATAAAATGGAGGCGTCCAATGCACAGATTGAAGAGGCAGAGAGGAGAATAGGTGAATTAGAAGACACAATTATAGAAAAAGAGGAAGCCAAGAAAAAGAGAGATAAACTGATCCAGGAGCATGAAAGGAGAGTTCAAAAACTAAGTGATACAGTCAAACAGAACAATATCCGTATCATAGGAATTCCAGAAGAGGAAGAGAAAGGGAAAGGTGCTGAAGGAGTCCTTGAACAAATTATAGCTGAGACCTTCCCAAATCTGGGGAAGGAAACAGACATTGAAATCCAAGAGGCACAGAGAACTCCCATCAGACATAACGTGAATCAATCTTCTGCACGACATATCATCGTGAAACTGGCAAAATATAAGGACAAAGAGAGAATTCTGAAAGCAGCTAGGGATAAAAGGGCCCTAACATGCAAAGGGAGACCTATCAGAGTAGTTGAAGACCTATCTACTGAAACTTGGCAGACCAGAAAGGAATGGCAGAAAATCTTCAATGTGATGAACAGAAAAAATATTCAGCCAAGAGGCCTCTATCCAGCAAGCCTGTCATTCAAGATAGCAGGAGAGATAAAGGTTTTCCCTAATAAACAAAAATAGAAAGAATTCATCACCTCTAAACCAGCCCTACAAGAAATCCTCACAGGGACTCTATAGGGAAATGTTGCAAGGAACACAAGGTACAAGAGACAACCCTACAAGCATGAATCCTACAAAGAACACAATGACTCTAAACCCATATTTTTCAATAACACTGAATGTGAATGGACTAAATGTTCCAGTCAAAAGACACAGGGTAGCAGAATGGATAAAAAAAAATAAAAAACAAAAAACAAAAATCCATCTATTTGCAGTCTACAAAAGACTCAATTTAGATCTGAGGACACCTTCAGATTGAAAGTAAAGGGATGGAGAAATATCTACCATGCTGTTGGAAGTCAAAAGAAAGCTGGAGTAGCCATACTTATATCAGACAAACTGGACTTTAAAGTAAAGACAGTAACAAGGGGTGAAGAAGGGCATTATATAATAATTACAGAGTCTATCCATCAGGAAGAGCTAACAATTATAAATGTCTATGTACCAAATACGGAAGCACCGAAATACATAAAACAATTAACCACAAACAGAAACGATCTTATGGATAAGAATGTGCTAATAACAGGAGACTTTAATACTCTACTTACAGCAATGGATAGATCAAATAGACAGAAATTCACTAAAGAACCAATGGACTTTAATGACACATTGGACCAGATGGATTTGACAGATATATTTAGCACTCTACATCCTGAGGCTATGGAATCAATTTCTTCTCAAGTGTGCATGGCACATTCTCCAAGATAGATCACATACTGGGTCATAAAGTAGCCCTCAAAAAATATAAAAGAACTGAGATCATACCATGCACTCTTTCAGTTCACAATGCAATGAAACTTGAAGTCAATCACAGGAAAAAGTCTGGAAAACCTCCAAAAACATGGAGGTTAAAGAACACCCTACTAAAGAACAAGTGGGCCTATCAGGCAATTAGAGAAGAAATTAAAAAATATATGGAAACAAATGAAACTGAAAATAGAAGAATCCAAAATCTTTGGGATGCAGCAAAGGCAGTCCTAAGAGGAAAGAACATTGCATTCTAGGCCTATTTCAGGAAACTAGAAAAAGTGCAAATACAAAATTTAACAGCACACCTAAAAGAACAGAAGAAGAGAAATAATAACGATCAGAGCAGAAATAAGCGATATAGAATAAAAAAACAATTAAACAGATCAATGAAACCAAGAGTTAGTTTTTTGAAAAAGTAAACAAAATTGACAAACCTCTAGCCAGGCTTATCAAAAAGAAAAGAGAGAGCACCCAAATAGACAAAATTATGAATGAAAATGGACTTATTACAACCAACCCCTCAGAAATACAAGCAATTATCAGGGAATACTATGAAAAATTATATGCCAACAAATTTGACAACTTAGAAGAAATGGACAAATTCNAATACTATGAAAAATTATATGCCAACAAACTTGACAACTTAGAAGAAATGGACAAATTCCTAAACAAACATGTACTACCAAAATTCACATGGGAAGAGATAGAAAATCTGAACAGACCCATGACTAGTGAAGAAATTGAATCAGTTATCAAATTCTCCTGAAAATAATAGCTTTGGGCCAGATGTCTTTCCTGGGGAATTCTACCAGACATTTAAATCAGAGCTAATAGCTATTCTTCTCAAGCTATTCCAAAAAATAGAAATGGAAGGAAAACTTCTGGACTCATTCTACAAAACCATCATAGCTTTGATTCCCAAACCAGACAGAGACCCAGCAAAAAAAAAAAAGAACTATAGGGAAAAATACTTGAATACGGATGCAAAAATTCTCAACAAGATCCTTGCAAATCGAATCCAGCAGCANTACAGATGCAAAAATCCTCAACAAGATACTTGCAAATCAAATGTAACAGCACATAAAAAGAATTATCCACCATGATCAAGTGGGATTCATTTCTAGGTTACAGGGCTGATTCAGTATTGACAAATCCATCAATGTGATACATCACATTAACGAAAGAAAAGATAAAAACCATATGATCCTGTCAATAGATGTAGAAAAAGCATTTGACACAATACAGCATTCTTTTTTAATAAAGACCCTGGAGAAAGTCGGGATGGAAGGAACTTACTTAAACATCATAAAAGCCATTTATGAGAAGCCCTCAGCTAACATCATCCTCAATGGGGAAAAACTGAGAGCTTTCCCCTTGAGATCAGAAACATGACAGGGATGTCCACTCTCACCACTGTTGTTTATCATAGTGCCGGAAGTTCTAGCATCAGCAATCAGAGAACAAAAGGAAATAAAAGGCATCAGAATTGGCATAGAAGTCAAACTCTCACTTTTTGCAGATGACATGAAACTCTACATAGAAAACCCGACAGACTTCATCAGAAGCCTACAAGAACTGATCCAGGAATTCAGCAAAGTACAAAAATCAACGTACAGAAATCAGTTGCATTTTTATACACCAAAAATGAAGCAACAGAAAGAGAAATCAAGAAACTGATCCCATTCACAATGCACAAAAACACATAAAATACACAGGAATAGACCTAACCAAAGATATAAGAGATCTATATGATGAAAACTATAGAAAACTTATGAAGGAAATTGAAGAAGACACAAAGAAAGGGAAAAACATTCCATGCTCATGGATCGGAAGAATAGTTAAAATGTCTAACCAAATATTGTCAGAATATTGTTAAAATTACTAACCAAAGCAATCTACACATTCAAGGCAATCTCAATCAAAATTTCACTATCATTCTTCTCAAAGCTGGAACAAACTATCCTCAAATTTGTATGGAACCACAAAAGACCCCTAATAGCCAAAGTAATATTGAAGAAGAAAACCAAAACGAGAGGCATCACAATCCCAGACTTTAATCTCTACTAGAAAGCTTTAATCACCAAGACATTATGGTTTTGGCACAAAAACAGACACATAGACCAATGGAATAGAATAGAGAACTCAGAATTGGGCCCACAAAAATCCAACTGATCTTTGACAAAGCAGGAAAGAATATCCAATGGAAAAAAGACAGCCTCTTTAACAGATGGTGCTGGAAGAACTGGACAGCAACGTGCAAAAGAATGAAACTAGATCACTTTCTTACACCATACACAAAGATAAACTCAAAATGGATAAAGGACCTGAATGTGAGACAGGAAACCATCAAAACCCTCGAGAAGAAAGCAGGAAACAACCTCCTTAACCTCATCTGCAGCAATTTCATACTTGACACATCCTCCAAGGCAAGGGAATCAAGAGCAAAAATGAACTATTGGGACCTCATCAAGATTAAAAGCTTCTGCACGGCAAGGGAAACAATCAATAAAACTAATAATAGACAACGGACGGAATGGGAAAAGACAGTTGCAAATGACATATCAGATAAAGGGCTAGTATCCAAAATCTATAAGGAACTCACCAAACTCCACGCCTGAAAAACAAATAATCCAGTGAAGAAATGGGCAGAAGACATGAACAGACACTTCTCCAAAGAAGACATCCAGATGGCCAACAGACACATGAAACAATGCTCTATGTCCCTCATCATCAGAGTAATGCAGATCAAAATCACACTGAGATATCTCACGCTGGTCAGAGTGGCTAAAATGAACAAATCAGGAGACTATAGAGGCTGGCGAGGATGTGGAGAAACGGGCACCCTCCTACACTGTTGGTGGGAATGTAAGATGGTGCAGTCCCTCTGGAAAAAAGTGTGGAGTTTCCTCAAAAAATTAACAATAGAACTCTCCTATGATCCAGCAATAGCACTGCTAGGAATTTACCCAAGGGATAAATTCAGGGACTGCTGATGCATAGGGGCACATGTACCCCAATGTTCATAGCAGCCCTCTCAACAATAGCCAAATCATGGAAAGAGCCTAAGTGTCCATCAATGGACAAATGGATCAAGAAGATGTGGTTTATCTATACAATGGAATACTACATGGCAATGAGAAAGAATAAATCTGGCTATTTGTAGCAACGTGGATGGAACTCGAGGGTTTTATGCTGAGTGAAATGTGTCAGGTAGAGAAAGACAGATACCACATGTTTGCATGTATAGGTGGATTAGGAGAAACTTAACGGAGGACCATGGGGGAGGAGAAGGGGAAAAATAGTTGGGGAGAAGGAGGGAGGCAAACCATGAGAGACTCTACTTAGAACAAACTGAGGGCTGATGGGAGTGGGGGAGAGGGGAAGGGGGGTGATGGGCATGGAATCGGCACCTGTTGGGATGAGCACTGGGTGTTATATGGAAACCAACTTGACAATAAACTATGAAAGAAAAAAAAAACAGAAAAGTTTTAAGGTGTAAGCCAGGGACAACAGCACCTGTTGCAGGTGGTGAATGTAGGAGTGGCATGTATTTTGACCCTAAGGATGTCCTTAGTATACGCAGTTTTTGTAAATAAATAAAATAAAAATTTCCAGCACTCTTAAATTGTTCTTTCCAAAATATTGACAATAAGCATTTACAGCAGAAATGAAAAACTTTATTTCAATGCTTAAAGAGCTTTTAGTTAATCAACAAAAACTATGTGACACCTCATTTAAAAATGGACAAAGTGCTTAAATTAAATAACTAATGACTAATAATAATTAAAAATATTAAAATACTACAGTAATAACATAATTAATGGAACAGAAACAATAGTATTATTATTTGCTCTAAAAATTTTAAATATATCAAAGAAGTAACAATTTTATATACTAATTGTTGGATGTAAATGTCATATACCTCTAGGGAGCTATGAAAGACAATTTGCAATGGATAACAAAATTCTACATGATTTCAGTTAATTTTTAGATTTTAGGCTAAGAATATTATTGGAGATAAACTGCTTGAAATTGTTGTTTATATACTATGGGAATGTTTGTCATCACAGAATCTAGCATAATGACGAAGACCTGGGAATGACCCAAATATCTAAATACATGTGATTGGCCAATTTGGCATGCCTAAAAAATGGAATATTAAATATCCATTGCAATTAGGCCTTTAAAAGACTATTTACTAAAATAGAAAATTACAAAATTAGTTTGTTTTTTTAAATAGCTTCAAAACAATTCTCATATCATACCACTTTGACTAACAAATGAACATGTATATGCTCTCTGAAAACACTAATATGAAAATATATTAGCTAGAGATATTTCAAGCAAAGACTTATGCTTTATCTTTGATTTGTTCTTTGGTTTCCAGTTTTCAACTCAATCTGTATTAATTTTGTAGTTATAAAACAATTTGCAAAGAAGGGAAAGAATGAAGTTAGCATGGCGGATTAATGAAGATTTGTAGTAGTTAAATTTATTTTATTTTCTTGATATTTTATTTATTTCTAGGGGAGAGAGAGAGAGCGTGAGCTGGGGAGGGTCAGAGAGAGAGGGAGTCACAGACTCTGAAACAGGCTCCACGCTCTGAGCTGGCAGTCAGCACAGAGCCCGACGCGGGGCTCGAACCCACGAACCGCGAGTTCATGACCTAAGCGAAAGTTGGACGCTTAACCGACTAAGCCACCCAGGCGCCCCAGTTAAATTTATTTTTAAAATAGTGTTCATCTGGGTATTTTTATAGACAAATGAGAAATCATGAACAGAGAATGACAAGTTGAAGACACGGGAATGTTTATATCTCATTTGCTTAAAGGGAACCAGAATTTTATCTTTTAACTGATCACTGATTTTTTTCCCCAATGTATACACTGAGAGATACATTAAAAGATATTCCTGGGGGACGTGGGTGGCTCAGTCAGTTAACTGACTGACTCGATTTCAGCTCAGGTCATGATCTCATGGCTTGTGAGATCCAGCCCTGCATGGAGCCTGTTGACAGCATGGAGCCTGGTTGGGCTTCTCTCTCTCCCTCTCTCTCTCTGCCCCTTCCCAGCCCTCTTTCAAAATACATAAATAACATTACAAAAAAAAAAGATACTCCTTTCATTACTTCTCTGAAGAATGATCCTTCTGCCATTTCTGTTTCTCTGCTCAATGTCTTCTATAATCCTTTCTCAACATTCAAACAAAAAGTCTCCCTGATTCAGTCTGAAATTAGAATTAGACTAAGCCAAAAACAAACTTCTCTATTAACTGGCACATTCCCTCAGGACTGAAATCTAATTTTGTGCTTATGATATCTTGCTATCATCAGATCAGCTGTTTAAGTAATTATACAAAGTGATCTTAAGGATTAGGTTCAATATTTGATTTGGTGTTGGTACTGGAATAATGCACTATTACCCAAAATGCAAAAACAAGTCAGATACAAAATTTTTTTACATTTAATTATATTATGGCTTTAATTATGCCATGGGTCAAACTGTATAACTGGGTACCTACTATGTGCTACAATTTATGTTCTGATTTTAGTTACCTCTATGACCTAGTTAATTCCCCTTGTTTTTAATATTCTCCTTTGATGAAAAGGGAGTTAGGTCAAAGGGAAACTTAGTGTTTATCTGAATTACCTGAAGGCTTCTTAAAATAGTATTTTCTGGCCCCTACATCAGGGCGTTTGGTTCAGTGTATCTGAGTTGAGGCCTGAAGATGTGCATGTAAGACAGTTTCCCAGGTGATATATTTGGCTGCTGTTTTAGGGATCATCTTTTGAGAACCACTGAGAACTTGCAAGCTCAAAAAAACTCAAGAAATTCACATGCTTAATGTAGAGCACAAATATACTATAGCAAATTTGAACATTTTAGTCTCATTTATACAGATGGACCAATCTTACTAATCCCACAGTTAAATAAGAAAAATTCAACCAAGTAATTTTAAAGATCTAATTAGTTTTACTAATTGATTCATGAATTGGGCAGCATCCAACGTAACAAGCAGAGGGGAGCTCCAAATAGCTATCAAATCAGAAAGTTATTTACAAATAGAGAGAGAATGGAAAGAAGGAAAAATTAGTAAAGAATCCACTGTTTTGGGAAGGTCCACCCTCCTAAGGGGAACCGAAGGTGTCTATCAGTAAATTTCTGGTGCTGACCCAAGAAATTCCCATGTTGACTGGTGAAAGGTTGTATTTCTTAGATATTGAAACTGCAGTTAGGTTAGGTATTTAGTTTTGATTTACTCATTTGGGGCCATAACCTGTGGTTTTCTTTTTAACACTCCTTATGTGGGGTTTGCAGCATTTCTGTTATTATTTCTTACAGCAGGATAAAGAAATTATTTCACATAGGGAGAGAAATAAATATCTTCAGTGACAACTTACTGTGGGCAATTTACTAAACAACTCTGTACCCAAACAAACTGTAGAGTTTTAGATACCTTACACATATCTTTATCTTGGCAGTGCTTAGCACCATGTTACCATATAGTAGGGGCTCCACGTGGTTTTTTATGGTGTTATGTATAAAAGAGGGCTTCAGTTGTCTCCATTTTGACCTAAAACATTCTAGCTGGGTTCTTTCCAGCTTGTCTCCTGGCTCAGGTGGAAGATACTGAGGGCAAAGCGTGGGAACCGAAACTACCCCCGAAAGAATAAGGACTACCCTGAGCCAGCAAGCCAGCACCCACAGCTGACTCCAAGACAGTGGTCCAACTGACCTGCACGACCCACCCATCTTTGCCCCATATTTTCCTTATATAAACCTGGAAGTACTTTCCGCACTTTGGAGATAGCCTTCGAGGCATTCATCTGCCATCTTCCCGGTATGGGAATCACTGAAATAAATTCCCTCCTCGTTTCACCACCATTTATTTCTCTGTCTTTGGGTGTTAGCAGCGATGAGAGGCCAAACCTGGTGTGTTTGTGATGGACGGAGCCGGGTGTCTTTATATCCCTGCACCCAGCCACAGGGACATTTGCTAGCTCTTACTTTAGTTAGAGATTTTTTGGCCCTAATTTTTTTGTCACCTTAATAATGAGTTGGTAAATGTTGCTTCTGCTATTTTTTACCCAAATTACAAATATCCATCTTTTTTTCTCTCCCTTTCTTTCTTTCTTTCTTTCTTTCTTTCTTTCTTTCTTTCTTTCTTTCTTTCTCTCTTTCTTTCTCTCTTTCTTTTCTTTCTCTCTCTCTCCTTCCTGCCTTTCCTTTCTCTCTTTCTCCCTTTCTTTCTCTTTCTCTTTCCCTTTCTTTCTTTTTCTTTCTTTCTTTCTTTCTTTCTTTCTTTCTTTCTTTCTTTCTTTCTTTTCTTTCTTCTTTCTTTCATTTATCTATCATCTATCAATCTATATCAACATAGTTAGACATTAAGATATAGGCTTGTCAATACAACCTTTTAAATGACTTAAACTATTTTCACAAAAAAGTCTTGCCTTCCTTTTCTTCTCATTGTAGTTATTTATTTGTGTATTGAAAAATTCTGAAAAAATTCTACAAACAACAGAACAAACATATAGGGTGCGGAGAAAAAACAAAATGAAAGACACTGGAAGTCTCTTACATATTTATATCCATTAAAATAAAAATCAAAGACAATCCAAGAACTTAAATGGCCAAAAAAGCAAGAATACTTACAAGAATACTTGTAAGACCTTCGCCCCAGCGAGGAGGCAAAAATAAACGGAAGGGGACAGATCATTTAAGTAGTTAAATGGTTGTTCCTGGCCTCAAAGGGGTTTTCTTCTTAGCTATAGGGATCGAAAGGTCATTTTAATATATCTTTACTATAAAACAAATCACAATTCCACCAGGTGGGTAAGAAAGACAAAATATCAACAGCAATGCATTGCAGGGAACCATTTTATAAATGCTCAGTAAATAATACCCTTTGCTTCCCCAGAGCACTTCTAAACCAAGAGGGATTTGAAACACCACACCTCCAGGGTGTATTTATCATCTAGGTTTCCCACTCAAATGCTAGTGCATAATAGAATATCCTGGTTGCAACCTGGCAGAAAAAAAGAAAATGAAGCTTTCTCTTTACATGAGTTTCAAAGAACCGTGTGGGATCAAAACTGTGACTCCATTAGAAGAAACAAGAGTCATGCTGCTTAAGCACAGAGTGCTGTTAGGAAATGAAGAGGCTGGTGTTTATCACTCACTTGGATTTGTGCAAACTTCAATTCTACAGAGCAAGTAGGAAAAATACACAATACTGAGGATAAAGAAAAGGAAAAATCATGCAGTGTTCTCCTTTTCATACACCAGCCGAATGTGAAAATCAGGGCTTTGACAAGAACTGCCTAAGCGTGTTCTGTAGTGCCATGGCCCCTAATTTGCGGTTGACATTACATTTTATTGGCAGTGTTTGCTGGCAAAAAGGACTGTATTTAAAATTTTAGGAAAATAATCAACTCAGCAGTTGACATTTCCTTTAATTGTTCTCCACTCCGTTTTTAAAATTAGTGTCCTGCACTTTCTGTTCATAAGCTGCAATGCAGAAGAGGTTAAAATGACTTAGGTCAACCATTATTTCCTCCAGAGTATTTCCTCCCAAACTCAAATAAGTACAATGCTTATACATAAAGGCTACTAGTTACACATTTCACATTCTTAAACTACCAGTTTTATCTTAGTGAACGTTGAGTTCAGACATATTTAATGGGATCAGAAGGTCTTCTTTTTTGAAAAGAATGGTTCACGAACCTGTAATGCCAACATCACCTGGGAGCTTGTTAGGGTAAGAATCTGTGTTTTCACAAGTTCCGGGGTGATCATATGCACGTTAAAGTTTGAGAAACATTGCTTTATATAACTGGCTTACAAATACAAGTTAGGAAAAAGATGGCATGAAGGCTGAGAATATTTTTGGATGGGGGTTGTAACTTATTGTGTTATTTATTTATGATTATGTATAAATTCCTTGATATGCTGCATGTATGTGTAAACTGAAGCACTGCAGCCCTATGGTACACTTACAGGGGTTAAATATCAAGTTTTAAGTGTTTATTTTTGAGAGAGAGCGCGCCTGGGCTCAGGTTCCCTCAAGCGCTGCTCCCTAGCTCCAGTAAGTGGGGGAGGGGCAGTGAGAAAAGGCGACAAAGTGACCAAAGGGGACTCTGTGCTGGCAGCAGCAAGCCAGACACGGGGCTCCAACTCATGAACCTTGAGATCATGATCTGGTCAAAGTCCGATGCTCAACTGACTGAGCAACCCAGGTGCCCCCTCAAATTTTAAATGTTTATAAAGATTTTGATCTTTCAGGCAAAGCATGAGAACCATTACTATAAAATACTACTCATCTATATTTGAAGAAAATAATTAAGTTGTTAAAAATGATCACTTCTTCATTCAACTCCAAAACAGTATTCTTTCTCAAGATACAAGCTATGTATTTTCTTATAAATCAAAGATTAGTTTTTAATATTGAAGTATAAACACAGTGGGGTCCTAAATGTGTTACTATTTCTTTTTCTACATTGGTCTTTGATTTGCAACAAATGTTAATATTGTAATATTGTCTCAATACTGAAAATTGGGTGTTTTTAGGTGTGTCTTAGATTCATGTTCAGGTTCTCTATTTTACAAAGATATCATCGAACTCTTTCATACAGTGTAAACAACTGGAAGGTCATCTCTGTTTCCAAACCATTATGCCACATAAGTAACGAGACAAATAATAAGAGGCAAATGCTGATATCTGATATAGGGCCATCTCTTTGGATTTGAAGTACTGTCGGATTGTTGCTGTCTCTGGTATATGTACTGACTCAAAAGATTTTTTTTCATTATTTTGTTTTTATCTATAGTGAAATGAATGATTACTATTTTGGTAAGGACTTAGAACAATTAGCATGTCCTAATTCTATGCTGCTTATGACGCATAATATGAATCTTACTATGAAGCATAAGAATTCCATGTGAATTAATAAACTGTAATAATAATTTTAAATTGCTTTTTTAATTTTATTTTTTAATTTAATTTAATTTAATTTCGCCTGTTTTAATTTTATTTAAATCCAAGCTAGTTAACATAGACTGTGGTATTGGTTTCAGAAGCAGAATTTAGTGATTCATCACTTACATATGACACCCAGTGTTCATCCCAACAAGCGTTCTCCTTAATGCCCATCAGTCATTTAGCCCATCCCCCAACCCACCTCCCTTCTAGGAACCCTCAGTTTGTTCTCTGTACTTAAGAGTCTTTTATGGTTTGCTTTTCCTTCTGTTTTTACCTTATTTTTCTTTCCCTTCCCCTATGTTCATCTTAGATCCCACATATGAGTGAAATCATATATTTGTCTTTCTCTGACTACCTTACAATAATGTATTTTATTAAAAAATTCTTTTAATGTTAATTATTATTGAGACAGAGAGAGAAACACAGCATGAGTCAGGAGGGGCAGAGAGAGAGGGAGGCACAGAATCCGAAACAGGCTCCAGACTCTGAGCTGTCAGCACAGAGCCTAACGCAGAGCTCAAACCCACGAACTGTGAGATCATGACCCGAGCCAAAGTCAGACGCTCAACCGACTGAGCCACCCAGGCGCCCCAACCTTACAATAATTTAAAGAAAAAATGTTAGCCAGGTTAAGCCAGATCCTGAATATTTCTCATGTAGTGTAACTTTTTCCTGTAATATTACCAGTATTGCAACAACAACGGTAAAATCACACTTCATTTTTTTTCTTATACTGAAGGTATAAATGATTATTTTAATATTTTGAGAAACAGTCTTGAAAGGTGTTTGCTTGAAGGTGAGTTTGTTGCTCTCTTATCTAATTCCAGTCCTGCCACACGGCCTGCCCCATCTCTGGTTCTCGTTGAGTAGTTTCTGGGGCATCAGTCAGGGCTGGGAGATGCGGACAGGACTCTGACAGAGGAAAAGGCACTGACTGGTCTTACTCCCTTTTTGGGAGCTGGGTGATCAGCAGCAAAAAGGAGATTTGCGTAGTCTGTAGAGAGCATGGTACTCAGATTTTTATGGACCTCCCCTAGAGGAAACAGCCTGTGTCAGTGTTCCTGGGAGGCACTGTGGTCTCTGGGCTCACAATGGCTGCTGAGACTTTGACCTTGTGTCTGGATCTTCCATATTCCTGAGGCTGATAGGGAAGTTTTAACTGCATCTGGGGAGAATGGGAAGGTCCATTGTCACATTACTGAGTAAACTCAGACCTGTTATTTTTTTTTTTTAATAAAACCAAAGATAAATCTGAATTTGGCATCTTTATTTTAAAAATGTTTAATTTTTTTTTATTTTTCAGAGAAAGAGATTGAGAAAGCAAGCAGGGGAGGGGCCAAGAGAGAGGGGACACAGAATCTGAAATAGGCTCCAGGTTCTGAGCTGTCAGCACATGACCCAATGCAGTGCTTAAATATGAGAGGTTATTTAAAGGACAAGTTTCACAGCTGAGACCTGGAAAAAGTAATCTGGAAGATAAAATAAGAGAGGTATCAGGAACCCTGGGTGACTCACTTGGTTAAGCTTCCAGTTCTTGATTTTGGCTCAGGTCATAATCACTGTTTGTGACATCAAGCCCTGCATGGGCTTCTAGGCTGACAGCACAGAACCTGACTAGTATTCTCTCTCTCTCTCTGCCCATACCCTGTGTGCATGCACACGCTCTGCCCCCACCTTCTCTTAAAGTATATAAACTTAAAAAAAGGAAGAAAAAAAAGAATTATCTCAAACAGAAAAAATGCAAAGAAATTGAATTTGTGAGAGAAAAGATACAGACTTGTAAAATGAATCCATAATAATTCAAAAGAAAAATAGGAAGACTGAAGGAGAAAAGTTAAAACTTCGAAAAGAGGAAAATTTCATCTTGAGCAGAATTGACATTTATCCTGATAAAATTCATGAAGTCTGTGACTAAAAAGATCATATTATAAGCTTTCAGGCAAAGGAAGCTAGTTAAAAAGGAGAAAAGGAATTAGTTTGTCATCAGGGTTCTCTTTGGCAACCCTGGAAGCCCAGAGAACGCTTCGGGAGAGAATTAGAAGTACTGATAGACAAAGGCTACCACCCAAAATCCTATTTTCTGCCAAGCTATCATTTATCAGCCACAGTGAAGGATATCTAGATTCACTTTTACAGGGACTTACAGACTATCTCACGCCTGGAAGGAAATATTCAAATAATGATTGCAATAAGTTAATCAAGACTCTTCAAGATGATTCGGATGAAACAGGAAATACAATACTGGTGAGCGATGAATATATGGATCATCGTAGTGACTAGAATGATGTAACAATATATGACCTAAAGATGCTTCATGTAGATAGAATATAATGCAAAGTAAAATAGTAATTGAAAGTAGAAGCATAAAGTCACCTCAGCAAAAGCATAATCTGGTGGGTGGCAAAAGGGGCAAAATAAAAACACTCCAGAAGGGAATGAGCTTCTGGGTGAGGCAAAATAGTTGGCATTTTGCCGTTATTTAATAACAGTGATATATTAATTAATTAATTCTATACGCATTTATGAGTGTGTACCATGTGCCAACAGCTTTGATTATATTATTTACAGAAAGATAAAGATGCTTGTGTTTGGTACATATGCATTTGGTGATGATGCATAGGAAAGCAAGGTAACTACTAATGGAATTGCGAAGGATGGAAGAGAACTCAAAGGAAAAAGACAAGCACAAACAAACAGTAATTTGACTATCAAAGGTAAGACAACAGGAAAAAAAAGAGATCTTTGCCATGCTAGACAGGAAAAATAAAATTTGCATTATGAATCATACTACATATGAAGATGATGAATTCTTATATTAAAAATACTGGTTCAGGGGCATCGGGGTGGCTCAGTCAGTTAAATGTCTGACTTCGCTCAGGTCATGATCTTATTGTTCATGGGTTTGAGCCCCATGTCGGACTCTGTGCTGACAGCTCAGAGCCTGGAGCCTGCTTCAGATTCTGTGTCTCCCTCTCTCTCTTGCCCCTCCCTGCTCACAGTCTGTCTCTCTCTCTCTAAAATAAACAAACATTTAAGAAAAAAATACTGGTTCAGGGGACACCTGGTTGGCTCGTATGGTTAAGCATCTGACCCTTGATTTCAGGTCGGGTCAGGATCTCATGGTTCCCTTTGTGAAATCTATCCCAACACTTCACTAATACCTGTGAGGCTGCTTGGCATTCTCTCTCTTTCTGCTCCTGCCCCACTAGCTCTCTCTCTCTCAAAATAAATAAACTTTAAAAAATAAAAATAGAAAGTGAATAAAAATACTGGTTCCTATTCAACTTTTTCTTTAGTTGTTGTTATATGAACGTACTTTGTGAAAATTCATGAGAAGTATATTTATAACTTGAGACCTTTGTATATTATACATCTATAGAAATTAATTTATAACCGTATAAAATGGTTTGCAGGTTCAGCTTATCATGTCAGGGTCACCAATTGTGGAATCACATCAAAGTCACTGATTGTTAGTGATCAATTGTCCAGCAAAGCCAAGGGCGGCAGAGAGGGTCACTCAAGACTCCATGCAAGTCAAGAGAGGTGAAAAGGAGGCTAAGGGAAGTCTCCCTGAGCTGCTCTGAAGCTCCAGTATTTATTAGACATACAGTATAGGGAAAACATGTGCAATATGTGGCTACATGTCAATAAGAACATATAGAAAGTGTGCAAAAAAACCAAGGTATTCCCAAAACTGTAAAAGAGCAGATGCTGAAAGCAAGCGGAGAACAAGATAAGATATTCCATAGATAACATGGTCTAAGGAATTCATGAGCACAGGCAGGATCCAACCCCTAAATACGTATTAACTAGACACTGGTCAGCTGTTTACAGCAGGTCCAGAAAGCAGTGTAATTCATTCCCTATAATCCCTTTAACCAGATCATAGCTATTTGATTTCCCACATGGTTGAAGAGTTTTCTATTTTACTTTTCTATTCTCTTATTTATTGTTATGTATTTAGGTTATGCATATTATCACACATGCATGCTAGAAATATCTTTAGGCAGAAATATTTGAGCAAATCTTGATTATTTTATGAGGAACAAATTGATTTAATTTAACTCTACTTGAGTAGATCAAATAAAAATAAGAGTTCTGTTGAATATATCACAGACTATTTCATAAGAATTTAAAAAAAAATTTAGTTTATTTATTTTGAAAATGAAAGGAGAGAGTGAGCAAGGGAGAGGCAGAAGGAGAGAGGGAGAGGGAGAGAGAGAGAGAACCCTAAGCAGGCCCCACACCATCAGCACAGAGACTGATGCAGGGCTCAAACTCATGAACTGGGAGATCATGACCTGAGCCGAAACCAAGAGTTGGACACTTAACCGACTGAGCCACCCAGAAGCCTCTCCAAGGGAATTTTCTGAGACTAACTTTCATAAGAAATGGTTCTGATTTCTATCTTTTCTTGTGTTTTGTTTTTGTTTTTGTTTTTGTTTACCTAACAAAGACCCTTCCCTGGAAGAATTTGAGGCCCAGGTTGAGACAGCGTCAAGATGGTGCACATCTCTCTCCTGGATTTTTTTTCAGAAGTGTTTGAGCTTCAGAAAGGCAACAAACATGTCTATTTTCACACAGTGGGATGAGAAAAGTAATGAAGACAACAGAGTCTTGAAAGAGTTGTTTATTGTTGTACATTCGAGAAAAACAATCACCCACAAGCAGAAACCCTCTGAGCAGAGAAGACCTGATGGGAATAATAAAGTAGATTTTCACTAGGGAGAACCTGCAGAAATCTACATAAAAAGCCTGACTTCCAACAAAAGCATTATGTGAAATGAATTTGTTGCATCTAAACATTCTCTTTTTGGCTAGCTCTTGAAGACTCAATTATTTTACCATGAATGAACATCACGTACAAAGAAAATTGTGATTGCATGTTGACAGGAATATTCCTTTAAAGCATTTACAAGTATTTCCCCATTTCTGATTGAATAGAAAATAGAACATGGTGAAAATGATAATGATTTCCCTCAAGAAGAATGGATTTTTTTTTTTTTTTGGTGCCAGGACCAAAATAATCACAGAGTTGCAAAATCATTTACTTAAATGTTCAATAATTATGCCTTGTATTGCACTATCAATTTTTTGCAATTTTATGTAGTCTTTTTCAAAGCTCTTTGAAGAACTGTCATTTGTTGCTGTTTCAAAACAAACCTAAAGGGAAAATATATTTGGTGAGCAGACTATTTCTTCAAAACCTATTCATCAATTGAATGATTTGACACTCCAGACTCGGGCGCAGAATTGCCAATAAACATTTACAAAGTATTACATGAAAAGAGGGAAGGGCTCAGTTACTGCAAGAGCTTTTCTAACAGTTGGACAAATAAGATTTCTTACCAACTATCTCCCCTGAGCTTCAGGTAAGGGGATCAGATCTCATCGTGGACTTCTCCAGTTACCTTACAATAAGCCAGCATTTCTAAACCTTGGCACTGTTGGTATTTCAATAATTTTTTGATGATAGGAGGTTGTCCTACACCTTGTAGGATGTTTAGAAGTATACCTGTCTTCTACATACCAGATGGCAGTAGAATACCTCTCAGTTGTTACAACCAAAAATGTTTTCAGACATTGTCACATGTCTCCCAAGGGGAAAAAAATCACCCTTAGTTGAGAATCACTGAATTAATGTCCCAAACTAATTCCACCGTTTTTTCTGAACATGATTTTCCCCCTTGCATTCTCTATATTCATGCTGATGTCCAAATCAGAAGCGTGGGAGTAATCATTTATACTTCATGAATTTTTTCCTCCTAAACCCACTTTTTATGTGTGCATTTGTGTTAACAGGAACTTCATTATTTATAGAAGAAAATATTCAAGTAAAAATTATAATACATAAGTCAGAACATACTTAAAGATGGCACAGAGGACGCCAAGAGGAAATACTGATGAGCAATAAATATAAATGGATCATGATAAGTGACTTAAGCGTTTTATAAAATGTTCTATGCCGACACTTGGATGGAATATAATACAAAGGAACACATGGTATTGAAGTTAAAGTATAATGTTATCTCAGCAAAATATCATGTGGTGGGTGGCAAAATGGGTAAATAAAAGTACTCAGAGAATCAGGGTTGGGGTAAGGCAATTTTTTTTTTTATTTTGCCCTTATATCAACAAACTATCATGCTATTTTATTAAGCCATATTACACAACATGATATAATGCTTATCATGTTTTTCAAATACAACTTTAGCTATATGTTCTCACTGAACTGATTAATATCTGTCTTCTGGATTGGGTCTTTGTGTTGCCCACTTTTTTTTTTTTTTAGTGTTTTATTTATTTTTGAGAGAGAGAGAGAGAGAGAAACAACATGAGCAGGGAAGGGTCAGAGAGAGAGGGAGATACAGAATGTGGAGCAGGCTCCAGGCTCTGACCTGTTAGTACAGAGACCACGCGGGGCTTGAACCCACGAACCGTGAGATCATGACCTGAGCCGAAGTCGGCGCTTAACCGACTGAGCCACCCAGTCGCCTCCACGTGTTGCCCACTTTTAAGGTGGTGAAGCACATCCAATTCCAAGATAATGTCACTCTCTCCTCCCTCCCCGACTGGGGGAGTGCGCATGCATGGCCTATGCTGGTTAAGCATAAGCCGTGCCCCGGCTCACAAGGTGATAGTCTCTCTGGATCAGATAAACCCTCCCAAATTATGTGTGCACTTCCAGGATGCATCACCCACATCCATATTACACTGTATAGGTAGAATAATATTTCCTTTTTTTTCCTGCTCAGATATTTCTTTTATATATATTAATCTGCAAAAAAACATGTATGTACAGAATAATAATATGAAGAAAACAACCATCAACATCATTACCCATGTCAAGAAACAGATCATTGACATCTCCTCATGTAAGGTATGATGCTTCTTCCTCATGATGCAATTCGTTTGCTTCTCAAGGTTATATTATCCTAACTTTTGTGATAATAATGTCCCTGCTGGACATGTTTATTGCTCCAATCCCTATGTCTTTGTTGCTAAACAATATGAATACATCTTCAATAGGTATCTGCATTCTAAATGACATTGTTTTGCTTGTTTTTGTACTTTTTCTCATTTTACCTATAGTACCTACATGAAGTGATTCATAGAGTTTTACTAGTTTATTACTTTATGGAACTACCTAATGCTCCAGGTTTCACTTGTGCCCCAGTCCCAGAATAAATATTTCTCTGAAGAGCCCTGATTCCTTAAATTGGAGAGTAATATTAAAACCCAAGGGGTGCCTGGGTGGCTCAGTCAGTTATTGACGGATCTTGATCTCAGCTCAGGTCGTGATCTCATGGTTCCTGAGATCGAGTCCTGCATTGGACTCTGCACTGATAGTGTGGAGGTAGCTTCAGATTCTCTCCTTTTCTTTCTTTCTGCCCCTTCTCCCCTTCTCAAAATAAATAAATGCACTTAACAAACAAACAAACAAAATCTGGGTGCTAGGTGTCCTTGTTGTTACTAGGATGTTTTTTCTTATAGTCTCATTTAACTAACAAAGGTTGGATGTATATGTGTGTGTACTAAGCTGTGTATACATTATATATATAATATAATATTTATAATTATTTACATATATGCTTGTATATATGAGTTTACATATGCTTATACATATAACATATGTAATTTATATATTATTTACATGTATATATGTGTATGTTAAGCATGACTCCTTACTGATGTCTCTAACTCTAATCTATTACCACATAGATAATTCAAGCGTCCTTCCCTTCCTCATATGTAAGCTTCTGCTCCAACAGTGAGGAACCTGGCTCTCACCATCTGTCATCAGTTTACATTCAATGTCAGTATGCATGTGTATTGGTTTTAGGATTGTTCATTTGCAGCCCCACAGGAAACAGCTTTATCAATAGAGTACAGTGCTATGTACAGGTTTTTGCTTCTTTACTTTTGTGTTTATGGTGACAGACTACACTCACTTCCAGATGTTAGGCCAGCACTTTATTCTCCCACTTGCTTCAGTGAGGTTGTTTCAGATATTTGTAACACATTCAAATTCTTTTGACCCCCGTTTAAAAAAAATTTTTTTTAATGTTTTTTTTTGAGAGACAGAGTGTGAGAGGGGAAGGGGCAGAGAGAGAGGGAGACACAGAATCCGAAGCAGCCTCCAGGCTCCGAACAGTCAGCACAGAGCCCAATGTGGGCCTCGAACCCACGAACCATGAGATCATGACCTGAGCCGAAGTCGGATGCTCAACTGACTGAGCCACCTAGGCACCCCAAGTTTTATTATCCTTAAAACTCTATTTATTTCACTCATTTAACTCTCTTTTGTGAGAACATTTAAGTTCTACTCTCTTAGCAAATCTAAATTATACAATAGAATGTTATCAACTAAAGTACCATGTTCTACATTGGGTCCTCCAGATTTTAATCATAACTGAAAATTTGTACCGTTTCAACAACCTTTTCCTATATTCACACTCTCCAGGTCCTGGCAACCATTATTCTCCCGTTTCTGAGCTCAATTTTGTTTTAGATGCCACATATAAGTGTTACCATAAGGTATTTTTTTTTTTCTGTTTGGCTTATTTCAATTAGCATAATGCCTTCCAGATTTATCCATGTTGTCGCAAATGATGGGGCTTTTTTGAGGCTGAATATATATTCATAATACATTCCATTGTATATATGTGTATGTATTTTCTTGATCCATTCCTTCATTGACAGACACTTAGGCTGTTTCCATACCTTGGCTATCATGAACAATGCCGCAAAAAACATGGTAGCACAAATATCTCTTCGATATATCTGCTATGCTTGCTGTTACTTCTGGGAGGTTTTTTTTTTTTTTTTTTTGTCAACTCTTTAGTATTTTCTACACAGACAATCATATCCTCTCTGAGCAAAAACTGTTTTCGCTTGGTTGTTCTGTGATAGGGGTACAGAAACAAAATCAATAATAATGAAAATAACGTTCACTGTGAAAAATAAGTTGTTTTCCTTCCTTCCTTCCCTCTTTCCCTCCTTTACCACTTCCTACTCACTCATTTCTTATTTCATTTCTTTATTCCTTTCTTGTATAGATATTTATGATGACCTATAATGTACCATATTTCTCCATGAAGATTTCAGAATATTTTTTCTATACAGGTAGTTTTTGAACTCATTCCAAACCATTGACAATACTTTCTAAGAACTGGAGCAAATGTAAATGTTGAAGGACATTTCCCCTCTAGCTTGAACTGAAATACATCACTATGCATCTGAAATTCCTCTCTCCTTCTTATTCTTCTGTTGTGTCTTCTCCTGGCTCTGTTATAGACTAATAGACTCATTAATATCAATCAGTGTCATGTGTCCTTATTCTACAGGAATGAGAATAGATTGTGAAAATCTAACAAAGTGACACAGATGGAAACAAGTCCTAGTAGAAGACAAACATGGAAAAGGTCTAATGGGTTTTAATTCAAATCTTAATAAGATTGTTCTGTGTGTGTAACAGAAAGCAGCCATGCAATAAATCTGAAAGCCTACTTCCTAATCATATTCTTTTTATGGTGAAATGTTCTCTCTCTCTCTCTCTCTCCTCTCTCTCTTCCCTGAAGATGTATAGTATAGTTTCTTTGTGTCTAGTGTTTTGTTACTGTATGACACTGTGCCCTAATAAATGTATGTGTTTTTTGTTGTTGTTTTTTTTTCATGAGAGAGAGTAGGTGTGCAGGCACATGTAGTGGAGGGGTGGAGGGAAACAGAGAGAAAATACTAAGCAGACTCCATGCCCAGCACAGAGCCCAACGTGGGGCTTGATCTGAGTTCATGACCTGAGATGAAATCAAGAGTTGGAGGCTTAACCAACTGAGCCACCCAGGTTCCCCAATAAATGTATGTTTTTTATGTATTGTGCTAGACAATCAGTGGAGTTTTTTTCAATATAGATACTCTTGTCTTCCAAATTTGATTTTTTTCTTAATTTATTGTGTTAATAATTTTTAGTTTCTACAAAATTCTTATTCAAATTTCTAATTGCATTTTTTCTATTTTCCAATCAGAAATTCATTTGTTTTAGGAAACTAATTTGACAATAAACTATTAAAAAAAAAAAAAGAAATTCATTTGTTTTGGCTTCATTTTCTGGAAAATGTTTCAAGTTTACCTTTTTCCTCATTTATTTGTATTTGTTATTTCTGTTTTTATACTTTTAATTGTCAGGAGCACTTTCTGTTTTACAAATAGCCTTTTTTATTGTATTCTATTCTTGTTTCATATATGGAACACTGTCTTTCTCTTTTCCCCCCTCCTCTGTCTGTTAATTGGCAATAGTTTTTTTTTTTTAAGTTTTTCTCAAAGTTCATAATCAGTTTCCTCAAGTTGCTTTTTTATATTTGTGTATTTCACTCTTTTTCATAAATGAGGCTTTTCTCAAATGTCTGTAGGTGTTCTGTTCATATTTATGAATAAGGTGTTAAGAAGTCTATTAGAATTCTGAGCACATAAGTGCCACTGGTCAACCATAGGCTTCGCTATGGTCAGAAGCTTCGGGTTAAAGATTAAAAGCTAAAATTAAAAAGTGTTTGACCCCGTTCCAGGAACTGACTGGGTTAACATGGTATCTATAAACTCTCACTTAGTTCCCTCATTTTTAGTATGATAAACGTCTGGTGTCTTGCATTACAAGGACAGTGTACTTTCCTTTCTCACTAGTTTTCTGATGGATAATAAGAGACACTTCACTCAATCACAATGGGTCCAAAAGTATATAGAGATATAATTGCTTCTTAGGAGACTTTCACCAAATATTGCTTTAACCAGAACTTCATAGTCAGTTGCAGAATTCCACATAATTTTGAGCCCTCACAGGGTTCCACAGTGCTCTATACTACTTTCTTTCATTCAAAATTTTATTTTCTTCAAAAGAATCTGGGGCCCTAAGTCATAGGTGCTGGGGTGTTTTATGTTCTGAATCATGTAACTCCTTTAGCCACAGGGAACTTGTTTGTCATTAGTTGGAAAACAATCAAATGTTCACATTCAAATTTATAGTTAATTAACAAAAATCAAGATAATAAATATCTTGTTTTCCTTTTCTTTTTGTACACGCATACACAATAACTCAAGTGTATCTTGATATACCACTAGTCTGATATAGATTATTTATTGATGTCCACATAATTACAAAGTATTTAGACTTAAAAATACTTTCAGAATTGATTTAATAGACATAAATTATAAGTTAATTAAAAGATCTTATCAAGCTAAGTGTGTTAGAATGACCCAAAGTAATATACACCTTCGATAAACGTTTCTGTAATGCCATTAATCATCACATATTCAAATTAAATGATTCAAATAAATTACTTAGGGTCAAATCGTTCAGTCTAATCACAGTGTCATATATTAGGAAATTGCATGTCCAATAAATTGCTATGCATATTGTCAGCCATGCAATTCCAACTTTGCCCTCATTTTCTCCCTCTCCTAAAATAACACAATAATTCTATCATTTGCTTAATATTACTCTTCTCCATATATTGTAGGCTCTTTTTCATGATAGAGGCAAAATCATTCTTATTACTTTTAGTCTCTTTTGTTATACAAATTAAAGTTTTAACAATTTCACACTTTGTAAATAACATTAAATACAACTGCAAAGTGAGAAGGTAAAAATTAAACAAAAACCAAATTAATATTTTCTTTTGCAAATACAAATATAGGGAAGCATTTTCTTATTCAGAATCAATGTAATTTTTAAATAAGATTGCCTTTAAAATATTACTATATTTTTCCTATTTTATGTTAATTTCCACTCCTGTAATATTTAATTTTGTGTAGTTTGTCAGTACTTTCATTCTTCATCCATGTCAATTAATATTCATGTTAGGAAATATGCTGAAATGGCATATATATATGAAACATATATTTTTTTAAATGCAGGTCAAACAGAAATCAAAAATAAATTTATATAATTAGATATTTATGCAATTTAAAGAACAGAGGGCTTGGTTCAAATAGATTCAGAATCATACAAATCTGGAATCAACAAAAAACTAGTCTAAGGGTTTCCATTTTTACATTCTACACAATGTTATTCATGGAAGAAAACAAACAAATCTTGTAAAGTTCTTAACCATCATAATTAGATGGTTTAAATCAAGCAGGAAAAGGTAATTATATTGATTATATAAATGGTGATGTCATTTTCCTTTATAGAAATGTCATTATCACCTATTAAATTCTCATATCCAAGTTTAACCTGAATAAAATACATTAAATATATCTTTAATATATATGTAAATATAATAAATATTGTTCTTAGATTTTAGAAAAAAAGATGTAGGGCTTAATATCTGAAAATATGGAAAAAAGTGATGCCTTTGTTTTGTTTTGTTTTTTATCTCAGAATAACTTCTAGNCAAGATGTAGGGCTTAATATCTGAAAATATGGAAAAAAGTGATGCCTTTGTTTTGTTTTGTTTTTTATCTCAGAATAACTTCTAGGCTGCCATATATGTGAGCCCAAGCAAAGAATGCAGTCTCTGAGCAGAGAAGATAGAAATTGGAGTTTGATATTAGTGAGATGACTGGAGTTTATGGCCAGGATAATGGAGTAAAGGGAGTTGCACATAGGAAGAAATATGTATAGGAGACTCAGAATGATTATGTCTTTTCTTGACACAAAATTCCAGTGAAGCTTATTTTGTCATCATTAAATTCAGATTAAAAATTATAACATAGATTTTACTTTCTTAATTCAGGCAATGGTGGTAAATTAATAAAAAATCACACTGAACTAAAAATTAAAATTACTAGGGCGCCTATGTGGCTCAGTCAGTTAAGCGTCCAACTTCGGCTCAGGTCATGATATCACAGTTTGTGAGTTGGAGCCCTGCATCGGGCCCTGTGCTGACAGCCAGCTCAGAGCCTGGAGACTGCTTCAGATTCTATGTCTCCGTCTCTCTCTATACTCCCCCTCTCCCCTGCTCATGCTCTGTCTCTCTATCTCAAAAATAAACATAAAATTTTTTTTTAAAAAATCAAAATTACTGATCAGAATTCACAAAATAACTATATGTTTACCTTTTCTTATATTACTTTATACTTCCAGATTATAGCTGACAAGTAACGCTGAAATAGCACACATTATAATATGTTTGTACTTACTGCCAGCAAGGATTATGCAGCTCTTGTCATGTGTGACTCATCTGCAAATTGTGTAATACCTAACTGGTCCATAACCTAGAATTCATTGAGTGAACGAGTATGCTAATTACATGCTATGTGGCTATGAAAGTTTCCAAATGTTTACTTGTGATTTATGTACTCATCTTGTGGTGGCTCAGGACCAGTCGATGTAGAGCTTCAGGACCATATTCTAGATTTCAGTAGATAAAACATGTAGACACTATATATACGAATAATAAAAACAAAATCTTATCTTTGAAATACGTAACACTTCTTTCTGTATATGTACAATTTGAACATGATGGTTCAGGGTAAGGATTTCTTTTTTTAGCTTTATTTCCTCAAAACACAACTAAATAATGTGCAGCTATGAAGGATTCTGTTGACCAAAAAAGTGGTTTTGGAATTTAAATTATGTATTGGAGTCTGATGGTATTGTTGCAATAGTATGAAAACATTCTGGGTAGTTACCCAGATGAAGGAGTTGTACCTCCTTCATCAGGGAAGTATTACTATAAAAAACAGAAGTCAGCTAAACACTGAATTTAGCAACAGAATAAAAACTCTGAATGATGTAAATGCTCCAGCAATACATTCAGAGAATATTCTCTATGTCGTTTAATAATATTGAAACCGATCAAAAGAAACCGTCACAGCATACTGAGGTGCAATGGTTGTTGAAGGAGACATTCTATGAAGACCTACTTTTTGTATTTTTACAAAACAAGGAATCAGTTTGGTTCTATGTTTTTAGAAACATGAATTGCACACTGACTTGCTTTGTTGTCTTTTGTCTTGGGTATTTTAAATACTATTTATACTGCCATGTAAGAAAAAATTTCAGTATGTTTTTCAGTAGTAATTAGAATCATAAGGCAACAATAAAAGTAGATTGCTTGGAAGAATGATTTCTATCACTTGTTATGTCACGTTTCATAATGTAAAAATAATTTTTATTGAAGTAGGTAGAATTCGTGAAATTGCACATCCGAGGAAAGTTATTAATTAAAATTTAGCATGTCTGATAGAAATATTTAAAATTTGTATCAAAATAGCTTCGGGTAATAAGAAATCTATTCTTATTCTTATATCCTTATGTAACTAATTTATTTTATTAAACTATAACTTAATTTTATTTAAAATTTTACAGAATAACTGGAAGTGGACATTGATTAAAAATTAAAGATAAATTTTGAAAATATGGAGTCTCTTACCTCAGTTTGAAATAAAGATTTTAAATGAATGTTGCAAAATTTATTTAAGATACCCTCTTTAGTTTCTCTGTCTTTCATCTTATTATATTTTTATTTTTTATCTTATTTTTGAAAAAATGAAATAGGTTAAGTATACATTGTCCCCACAGAAGAGAGCCGTTAATCCAACTTAAGTCAGAAAAATTAACAAATTAATAAATATAAAGTAAGCAAGGGGACACATTTCATATTAAATACTTTAAATCCAATATGCATGGTATTTATTTAAAATATGCAAATAGATATAGAATATGAGTGTATCATCAGCTATTGCTACAACTATAATATATAATAGAACTTTCTAGTAGTGGCTTAAAACAAAATTTGTTTTTGCTCATCAATTTGAGTTTTACTTCTTAGTATTAAAAATAAGCTATATGCCAGATGATGTCCCATGAGGTCCTGGTTCAGCTAAACCAATTATTTTAAAGAACAATACTAAAACAGAAGGGGGCTCAAAGAAGTCCTAGAAACTAGGGCACATAATAGGACAGAATTAGAACACTTCCAAAAATATCCCCGTCAAGAGCCAGGAGTGTCACAGACTCAATTGGTCTGAATCTGTATCAGAAAGCAATAGATGTAGTTTCTCTAGCCGTACCAGAAGTAAAGCCACAATATTTGATCAAGGATTAAAGTCAATGTCTGTCAATGAGGAAGTTCCAAATTCCTTTTAATAAGCTATTTGAAGTGTAGCCAGTTTCTCGTGTAACTGACAGGACTGAAACCTTAGGAAAAAATATACCAGAAACAATTAGGTTGGTAACTAAACTAAGAATGATTAAATAAATATAGGAACAAAGCCTAAATGGATAGGCAGAACCCTTTATTATATGAGGACGACAGTAAGTATAAATTAAGAAAATACTAATAAAATCCACATAACTAATAGAAGGGAAAAATATTCTAAATGGCATAACAGCTGCTAAAGGCATTGAAGGCTTAGCGTGTGCCTGGGAATGATGCCATAGAATAAAAACTGTACTTAAAGCTAAGCATGAGGAACAAAAGAAAATAAACAGAATAAGTTTATTGAGCTAGGCATTATTTATAATAAGTTGCAAAGAATGACTACTTACAAGGCACACTTAGGAAGAGGCATCCCCAAAGAAGCACTGATGGAATGTCCACAAATAATATGTTTAAAATACTAGGAAATGATAGGAATATAATTAAATGGCATGTAAAATAACAGTTTCAGATTGTGAGATGGCCTATAAGACAATATAAAGCAATAGGACTCAAACAACTGAATGCATGATAGCAATGAGTATTACTAGAGTTGCTTTTCAGAATACATGGGAGAAAAATAAAATCTAATAAGTCTGTGAAGGTAGGATAAGCATATGGGAACCTATCTCTCTCTCCAATCAAGCTCAAAATGCAAATATCCTCCAATACAAAGCAGCAAAAAACTTAAGGACATAGTAAAGATAATACATGATGTCTTAGAGGAAGGCATAATCAAAGTCAACATTTCATAATATAATTTAAAATTGTAGCTTGTTAATAAAAAGCTTCTATGAACTGGAGATTTGTCAAAGACTTTAAAAATGTAAACAAAAAATGGTAACAAAATTGGCAGGATCTATATATATGAGGTTTAGGACAACTAGTTTGTGAAATTTCTGTTACCATGAGGAAATAAATGTCTGTAATTTAGTTGTATCATGCTCTTTGCAATTGCATAGCTGAAGACCACCAAAAACAATTCACATTACATGGAAAGGGTCCAATATACTTTCATTAGACAGCTCTAAGAGTTATTTTGATAGATCAAAGATAGTAAATATGTAAAATCAATTAAATATGATAGATATTTATAGATATATAATCATAGAAGAAAATAAAGAAAATATATTGGGGTGCCTGGGTGGCTCAGTTGGTTTAGCATCCAGCTTCTGCTCAGTTCATGGATTCGAGCCCCATGTCAGGCTCTATGCTGACAGCTCAGAACCTGGTGCCTGTCTTCGGATTCTGTGTCTCCCTCTCTCTCTGATCCTCCCCTGCTCATCCAGTCTCCCTCTCTCCCTCTCTCAAAAACAAAACATTTAAAAAATAAAGAAAATGTATTAAAAGGTTAATGAAATAATAGAACTTTTACAAATAAAGGATTATCATTAGTACAAGAAAAAGTACAACTTATATGAACCCCAGTTAAATTAGAATTTGGTCTTTCAAGGAAGAAAAAGACCCTAATAAGACAAAAAAATAATGGAAATGGCAATCTCTAGAGATAAGGAAATTTTAAAAAATCATGTAATAATTTTGTTTTCCTTAATTTTAGAGAAAACAATCTTTCTTTCTAAAGAAAATCATCAGTATTATTATAATAACCAAAAATAACTCCCCAAAACAAATCTGGAGACTGCAAAAACTAGTTTTAAGCAGAGAGTCTTGAATTAAATCCTGGGGCACTTTTAGTAACTTTCCTCAGTAAGGTCTAGGACTCTCCTGCCAAATTCTAGACCCCAAAGCCAGAGATCTCACAGAGCTTCAGGACAGATTCACATTTTACGTCTGTGTTCTGATTCTGGTCCAAAGAAATTTTCAACTTGTATTTGAACCCAGCTATGTTATTTTATTTTTATTTATTTACGTTTCATCCATTGATGCATATGGAATGGAGGGAGGGGGTATACAAGGATGAAAGTACTATACCATCATGAATGAAAATTGATATAATTTCTTCAAAACATAGTTTGTATAAAAGTAATAAATTTGATTAATATAAACAAAAACCTCAAAAATAAAAACATGAAATCACCACCAAAATATTTGCACCCTATCATACTCTGGACTTCTTAAAGAAAGTAAAAACAAGTCATTTTTTATTAATTTATTTTTAGGTAATCTCTGCACCCAAAGTGGAGCTCAAATTCACAACTCTGAGATCAAGAGTTGGATGCTCCCCTGACTAACCCACCCAGGTGCCCCCCCCAAAAGTCATAGTTTTGGTAGCCAGATTACAATGCTTGGCATGGATTTAAAAAAAACCTAAGCCACACCAAAATGTACTTTAAAGATGTTACCTTTCAATAGCTTGCCAAGGGCTGCAACAATGAAGGAGACCAATTATATCTGTACATATCAACTAAATTTAAGGAAAAAGAGAGCATCAATTAAGAAAATTCAAGTCATTAAAACCCAATAAAGGTAAAAATCATACATAACATTAGTCAGATTGTCCTACCTAGCTTAAGCTACAGGTAGCATGTTCCATTCTATCCCCAGAGTGAGGAATTGTCCTCTTCTGGTAATGGAAGTTTAATCTACCTCTCTTCTTCTTCTTTTTTAATTTTTTAATGTTTATTTAATTTTGAGAGAGACAGCGACAGAGCACAAGCTGGGGAGGGGCAGAGAGAGAGGGAGACACAGAATCTGAAGCAGGCTCCAGTTTCTGAGCTGTCAGCACAGAGCCCGACATGCGGCTTGAACCCACGAATGTGAGATCATGCCTTGAGCCAAAGTCGGTGGTTTAACTGGGTGAGCCACCCAGGTGCCCCAATCTACCCCTCTTCTAAGCCCTGCTCCCTTTCTGGGTTCTGTCCTGGCATAATTCTTAACAGAATGACCGAGAGCTGTGCATTCTGGTTTGGTTTTGCAATCAAATTTTGACTATAACAACAGAGGAAAAAGTAGACCTTAATGATGAAAATGTTATATCTAGAAGAAGTATTAGTTTCTGCAGTGGACACAGATGCCCAGGAGACACATTCCCCAAAGAAGCAAATTTTCAGGTATTCACTGTCCCACTCTGCTGCATATATTTAGTATAGGGAACTTAGTCAGAACTCCCAGGTTCTTTTAAATAAAGTTCTCTCAGTTCCTTTTTGATTCAAAGACAGGGAGGAATGATAAAATCAGACCTACAAGGAGTGATAGAGTCCCTGCATCTGAAACACTTGGTCTCAGAAAGGTGAGATCTTCCTCAAAGAGAAGAGGTGTCATATTGCCTTTGACAGTGGAACCCAAAACTTTACTTCAGAGGCCAATCAACTGACCTGGTGGCAACCAGAAAGCCTCTAGAGGAATCTTTTAAGTAACATTTCCCTGGGAAAGAAAAGTTTCCAGTACCACCATAAATCACCAAACTTTAATTTTAGTGGCCTGCAGCCTAAGGTACTCCAGCTTGAGAAGTCCTCTGTTTTACCAGTTTGTGCATAGACATCTTCCCCAGAGCACTGGGACACATCCAGGTTATTGTATTAAGTCTGATTCATAACATTTGTCGTTTTCAGATTGTCTTCCTTTTCCTCCCTGAAGAGCCACCTCTTTTCCATTGTGCCTTATCCATATGAGGTTTCTGATAAATAATTGCAGGTTTCTGTTCTTTGAGATATGGGAAGTTAGAATGGGTCTGCAGAGACCAGAGTGATTCTGTCTCTTTATCCACCCCTGGAGTGGATTTCTGTATCATTGTTATGGTCAATGTAGATGAGTTCAGGAGGAAGTTAAACGGAATGTCTTATATCATTGGTATAGCTGACTAATTTAAGTGCCTCTTTGGCCTTTAGCAAGGATAATTATCTTGTCTCAATGTTCAATGGGCCTAAAACCCTTCATCTTCTAATTAATGTGTTATTGAGAAATTGTTCAAGTAGTAATGACATACATGTGTCAAAGAAAAGTTGCACTGGATAAGTTAAAAAGGCAAGGAGGATTTTATTCAAGACTACTACAATAGGAGAGAGATTGAATTCAATTCTGCTAGAACAAAAGACAAGAGAGGTGCCTGGGTGGCTCAGTCGGTTAAATTTCCGAATTCTGCTCAGGTCAAGATCTCATGGTTTGTGACCTCGAGCCCCACCTTGGGCTCTGTTATCAGCACAGAGCCTGTTTCAGATCCCCTGTTTCCCTCTCTCTCTGCCCCTCTCCTGCTTTCAATCTCTATATCAAAAATAAATAAACATTGAAAGAACAAACAAACAAGAGAAGGTTAAGTGCTAAAATGAGTTACTGGAAAAGTATTGGATGGCTTTAAGGAAGAGGTTGGCCAAAATGATTAGACAATTTGTATTTGCTAATTGGTGCTCATCAAAGTTAGACCCTATCTTCCCACAGAAACTAGGAGATAAAGGTATTTTCAATTATTTATTTTAATTTTTTAAATATTTATTTATGTTTATAATGGTTTTTTTTGAGAGAGAGAGAGAGAGAGAAAGACGAGTGTGAATGGGGAAGGGTCAGAGAGAGAGGGAGACAAAGAAATCAAAGCAGCCTCTGGGATCTAAGCTGTCAGCACTGAGCCTGAGTGGGTTTTCAAGTTGCAAGTGTTGAGATCATGACCTGAGCTGAAGTTGGACATGTAACCAACTGAGCCACCTATGTGCCCCATAAGGGTACTTTCTTGATGATTACATTACCAAGGGATAGTTTCCAGCCCTTGAAAATGACATTACTGGATTAAAACAAGAGGCTGGGAGAAGATTTATATTTCAAAGGAACAGAGAAGGAATTTACAATTGTATTTTTTTTTTTTTGTAAAGTAAAACTCTAAGGAAAAGGAAAGCCAAGAAGCAACCCACCTGAAGTTTAATTAAGATGAGGCAAATATTCAGACAGTTTTGGCCACATGTTTCCTTAAGCTAACATAACCAGATTTTATTTTGGCTATAAGCATTCATTTTATTTTGATATATTTTTCCACATTCAGGGAACCCAATTTTAAGTTAGTAAACTTATTAACAAGCACCTCTCTCAAAAAGGGACTTTAATCCCTTATAAATGTTCTCTTATCAGATGCTTATACACAAGCATATTGTTTTTGTAGGATGTTTGAAGCTTAATTGATCCAGGACAGCTGTCATAGCAAGAACAAAATTTTACTATAACTCTATGAGAAAATTTTATTATTTATCCTCTGAATTGATCTGGAGAGAACAATTGGCAAATTTTGTTTGCATATCTTGACTATTTCCTTCAAGGAAGAACCAGCCATAGTGATAAATCCCAAGACAATGTTAAAATTAAAGCTAAAGAGACTCAACACTAAGAAGAAATCCAGGGCAGCTTGCAGAACACGGATGCTGTTTTTCCTACAACAAAGCTTTTAAAAATCAAATGGTCGTATTCCATCAATCAGCATTTATCTATGATCTCTTAGGCAATACAAAAATTAGGAAATTGGAAAATTAAAGTTGCAAGGTATTGACCCTTTTCTTATCCAACACTTAAGAAAGAATAACCACTACAAGCACTGTATATTAGAAAGTTCTTTGGGGACGACATCTAGAATACATAACCTGAGGGCAACTGGAGACTCCTCCCCATCCCCCCTGTTCTTGGAATGCGCATTCTGCTTCCCTTCTCTGTTCTCAGAGGCTGTTCCTTCCATAACCTTGAGATAGAGATGCTGTGTTAAGACCATCTGGATAATATATATATAACTGAACCCGGTTAAGTCATCTATAAGATTTTAAGATTTGACAAGCCAGTGCAGAGATCTACTCATCTTGCAGATGCTCAGGAAAAGCCTCATATGTAAGTTTTCTTGCCTATTATACCTACCACAACCAATGTGGAAGGGCTTCCCTCTTTCTTTAGTCTCTCCCTGTCCTCTCTGTGTATGGAGGATACTTACAGATTTTACCTGGTAGGCTTCCGAAGATCTTGAGAACCAACAAGCCCTTAGGATGACAGCTAAGTCTCAACACAGCATGTTGTTTCATGGAGAACATTAAGCAGTCCAATCTGCACAAAATATGAGGAAAAAAAGCACTGAGAGAAAGACACTTGGGTCTACAGGATATAATTCAATATAAGATTTTATAAATGAAAGAATTCTAAATACATATATTATTTTTTGTTTGTTTCCTTGAAAAGCATTTATTTAGGAACCAACTAAATGGCTTCTATAAATTTGTAAATAATAAAATTATACTAGATTTAGCTCTTTGGAAGTAATAATCAATTGAGACTTCCTAAGCTCAACCAATAGGGAGTAGACATAGAAAAAAGATACTCCAAAGAAGCACCCTGGATGGATAACAGCTTTCTTATCTCTTGACATTACTGATTGTTCGAACTTAGGCTTGACATGATAACAATGCCTTCAGAAACATTTCCTCTGTTTATTTGGCAATAAAATGAAGATTGCCATTATAACACCTCTGGTCAAAAACAATATAGAATATTTCAATGAAATGGAATGACATGAGAGAAGCTGAACTCTCTCCTCAAATTTCATTCATCTTTTTTAAAAGTTATTTTGAAATTATTATTAGGTTAGACCAATTTTATGCCAAGGATACATTGTTGCCAAGAGCCAGAGGGAAATGATAAGCTGATTTGGGGCCAACTAAAAATTCTTTTTGAGAAATCTAATAAAAGTTCTGATTTTTGCAACAGGTTGGTTTTTTTAGTAGAATGAGTAAAGAACCTCCCCCTCATCAATGTGGGTGGGCATGTTCAAACTCATCGAGGCCTGAATAGAAGAAAGAGGTGGAAGAAGGGCAAATTTGCTCCTTTTGCTTAGGCTGGGACATTCATCTTCTCATTTCCTTGGACACTGATATTCCTGGTTCTTGGGCCTACAGGCTCAGACCAGGACTTATGCCATTAGCTTTCTGACTCTCAGACCTTTGAACTTGGACTGAGACATACACCATTGGCTCCCCTAGTTCTCAGGCTGTTAGACTCCAACTGGATGACACCACTAAATTTCCTAGTTCACCAACTTGTGGCAGATGGTGGAGCTTCTCAGCCTCTGTAACCACATGAACCAATTCTTATAGTATATCACACATTGGCTCTGTTTCTCTGGAGAACCCTAATACACTTCATAAAGGAATATAGGATATTCACAAAGATAAATTACATTTGAGGCAAAGAGGTTGTCTAATGGAAAAGATTAATGTGACCATTGGATTAAAAATCATAGCACCATAGTTCTTGATCTTACCCTGCTAGTACTTAAACAAACTGAACAGAAATTATCCTAAGGACTCCAGTTCTCTACTTCTTCATGAATAAATTGAGGGAATTCAATATAATAGTCTCTTGGGTGTTTTCCACATATGACATTTTCTGTTTCTATAATAAAGTAATGGCAAGTATACAGCTATTGTTGGTATTCAGCTGATAATTTTGGTTGGATTCAGATTACAAAAAAGGAAGTTAGTGCTACTAATACCATTTTCAAATGGCGAGAGGAGACAAAATAATCATGAAAGGAAAATATGACTATTTTTTGCCTCTGAAATACTTGTTGATATTATTCTATCCTATTCAATCAGACTTTTTTGAAAAATTTATGAAACCTATTATAGATATATAAAATGGTAATTAGCATTCTGTCTCATGTTATGGTCCATCATTCACATTTTATAGGGAACAGAATGAAGCATCTAAAGAGACTGGGAAAAAAAAGTATACATTATTAATTAAATGAATTACAATATGTTGTGACTATAGATCTAAGAGAGAAAATTTAGTTACCAAAAATCATGTCCACACTTCTTAAGGGAACCCATAGGAGGATAGCTGTGCAGCAGTGGGTTGAAGTTTAAAAATTTATTTTAATACAGTTTATTTATTTTTGAGACAGAGAGAGACAAAGCATGAGTGGGGGAGGGGCAGAGAGAGAGGGAGACACAGAATCTAAAACAGGTTCCAGGCTCTGAGTTGTCAGCACAGAACCCTATGCAGGGCTTGAACCCAGGAATTGTGAGTTAATGACCTGAGCCCAAGTTGGATGCTTAACTGACTGAGCCACCCAGGCACCCCAGTGGGTTGAAGTTTAGTGCGGGCCAAAGATTCTTTACATGTGAGTCATGGTAAAATCAAGAAGGAATTTATTATACTAAGACGGGGATATTAGAAGTCCAAAAAAGTGCCAAGTAGAAATAACTATAAATAAGTGTTTTCTTAGAATCATTGAGCAAGATGTGAAAATATTAAGGAGCTAACTGAAAAAGTCTAAAAGTATAACTTATGGTAAGAAAGTTAAATACCCTGATAAATATTTCCCTCTTTATAAGGACTTACTACACATACAAACCGAATTCATTGCTACAGGTCACAACATTGCATTATAACAATGACATTATATTCAATAGGTTAAAAATACCAAAATATTGGTAATTTTTTAAAATTTCCTTTGTGCCAGTGATAAACTTTTGTAAGAGTTCATTGCACAGCTGAGAGAAGACTACAAATAGACTCCATTAGTTCTAATATCACTTTGCTCATGGATTTCGTCCTGCTTATTGGAAGCAAAACTGTTGACGTATCACTTATGTTCACCATTGTGTTCAAGTTCAGTTTTCATATGTTCCCTTGAAAGAATCATGGACTAGCTAACATGTAATAAATAATTTTAAAAAAGAGATTTTTAAAAAATACTATAGGTCATTTCTGACAGGTTGTTGCAGGTAATGGAAGAAAGACAGTCTATCACTTTTCTCATCATCAAAGACCAGGAGAATGATTTTATACTCTTTACTCTTTACCATTTTGGAGAATTTATGTAGACACAGCTTCCCTCTAGTAGCAGAGTCCGTGCCTTACCAATTAGGCAGAACGTTATACTTGGTAGAGATTATGCTGAGCGAAAGACATAGAGTGGGTTAATTCTTTTCCATATTTATAAAAGAAAATCCACATGTTTGAGGGAAAAAGAGAAATAAACACAGAATAACAGTTTAAAAATTAAAGACCTTTATGAAAAAGCTAATCTGTATAGTCTTTATGAAAATTTTTGAGTAAATTTATTATAATATATTAAAGACAAGTGTAACATCCCAGGCTACAAATGAAAGACTAAAAATATCAAGGACTGAGCATTTTGCCCCAGTATAAACAGATGATTAGTAGTGGTAAGTGCAGGTCTAGCTCAGAGTTCTTTTGGTTGCATAAATGCTATTGAACCAATGTGGAAGATTGTAAGTATAATCATGCTACCCATAAAATTGGCACATCCACTGATTTATTTAGTTATTGGTGAGTCAGTAATAATCTTAGTTAATAAAATAATAAACATAACACATTTAGTGATAGTATAATAATCAGTCACTGTGTTAGGATTTGTCAATTCAAAAATTAATGACACACAATCTTGGTCTCAAAAGGTTTCAATGATACAAAATTTATTCACTTTTTTCCATCCAGTGATTTTTTTCCTAAACTGTATTCTATCAGATTAAATAATTTGTTCACTCCTTCTTCACTTAATTCTGAGTTCATCTTTCTGAGTAAATTAGAAAAGACTATTTTGCTTATAATTCAAGATTAAAAATTGAGAGTAAAATTTGCTTTCTTAGCTTTACAAAATAAGGCCAATATAAATTAAAAATGTCAACAAACTTGAACCATAATAAATTAGGTATTGATTATCATGGTGAATAATGAATTTTATTTTTTTATTTGCTTAGTGAAACAACCACAATGTATGTCAACAAGGACAAGGAAAAGTTATTGAGCTGAGTATTTAGAGCAACTGAAAGTTAAAAATATACATAAATTCAGGATCTCCTGGGTGGCTTAAGTCAGTTAAGCACCCAGCTCTTGATTTCTCCTCAGTTAATGATCTCAGAGCTTGTACCCAATTCGGACTGTGTGCTGACAATCATGGAGCTGTTTGGGATTCTCTCTCTCCCTCTTTCTTTGCCTTTCCCCTACTGGTGCTCTCTGTCTCTCTCAAAATAAATAAATAAACTTGGAAAAAATGAAAAAAATATATATATATAAATTCAAGGACACATCACTTATGCTTATGAAAAGGTAGAAGTAAAGCATATATGTTAAGAGCTTTTTCATTAAAAATATTTCTAAGGGTGCCTGGGTGGCTTAGTCTGCTAAACATCTGACTCTTGGTTTTGGCTCAGGTCATGATCTCATGGTTTTGTGAGTTTAAGACCCAGGCCAGATTCTGCACTAACACAAAGGAGACTGCTTGGGATTCTCTGTCTCCCTCTCTCTTAGCCTCTCCCCAACTTTCATGGTCTCTGCCTCTCTCAAAATAAATAAATAAACTTAAAAGTATTTCAGAAAGGATTGATGAAATGAGAAAGTAAAGTGAGTTAAAATTTGATAATTTTTCTTGATGTTATTGAATAGTCCATAGAGAAAATACAGAACTTAGCTCATATAAGTGAAAGATATTCATATCAAGATTCCTACCATTAAAAAGCTACCTTTGCTTCAGTTACCAGAAGTAAATTGAGGGGCGCCTGGGTGGCTCAGTCGGTTAAGCATCCGACTTTAGCTCAGGTCATGATCTCATGGTTCATGAGCTGACATCTCAAAGCCTGAAGCCTGCTTCAGATTCTATGTCTTCCTCTCTCTCTGCCCCTCCCCTGCTCATGCTCTGGATCTCTCTGTCAAAAAATGAATAAATGTTTTTAAAAAAGTAAAAAAAAACCTTAAATTGAAATTTGTCATCTTGAGATACTTGGGATCAAATAAAACATTCATTAACTGATACAGATCTTGAGTTCCAAGTTCTCTTCAGGACTTCCGGAAACTGACTGAGTTCTGGCTCTTGAGTCTTAAACTTGTCTTTCAGACTCTTGTCATTAGTGTCTTCTAGTCAGTTTAATAGAACAGGTGTTAAAGATAAGAAATTCACTGAGTAAGTTAGTTGGTAATAATACTGTAGTGTGTTTTTCAAAGCCATTGCTTTTGTTTCACCCCAGCCAATTCAAACATTACCTTGGAAATTAATTTTTGTAGTATGACAAACTAAATCAACAACGTAGAACAATGTGGAAAGAGTTTCCCAAAATCAATTTTAAAGGACAGGGACATTTTATATGGCTGACGTGGGAAAAATGTCATATTCTTATGATAAAATCACAGTTAGGATTGTTTAAAGCAGACTGAGAATTCATTTAAAAATAAAATGCACAGGGACGCCTGGGTGGCTTAGTCGGTTAAGCGTTCGACTTTCGCTTAGGTCATGATCTCACGGTTCGTGGGTTCGAGCCCCGCGTCGGGCTCTGTGCTGGCTGTCAGCTCAGAGCCTGGAGCCTGTTTCAGTCTGTGACTCCCTCTCTCTCTGACCCTCCCCTGCTCACGCTGTCTCTCTCTCTCTCTCTCCTAGAAATAAATAAAACATTAAAAAAAAAAAAGAATATGGAAGGCTTGGTAAGCAAATCATGTTTTTTAAAAAAAAATTCACAAATGAAACGGAATGAGTGGAGCCTACTGTTCCCCATGTTGGAAAAACATTCTGGTTCTACATTGGTTTTAAATTATTTTTAAAGAAATTAAACTAGAAAGAATATACACCAGTTATCATTGATCTTTGATACAGCATCTAAAAAGCATTGAGCTTTAACATTTGTTCTTTTCATTAATCAATATCATTGAGCAAATACACTGAAAATAGTTCATAATTTGTGTCTAATGATATGTACACTGCAGGTGGCTAAAGATGCAAGGAAATAGTTGCCACAGCATCTCTTATAGTCCTTTCCCAATATTTGTCCAGTTGTTATTGCCCCCGACAGCCTTTTATTCTTAGCAAGATTGGGGAACAAAGGTGTCTTGTAGTGTCATGGAACCTGCAGTCTCTATTTTGATTTCTCATTACCATAGTTCTGATTGGTTTAAAAGATAAAAACACACAGAGAAAAATTTACTCTGCAATCTTAGACTGAAGGTTAACTAAGATTGTGATTGTGATACCTAACTTTTTATGGATTTTGATCCAGGATTATAATTCCAAAATTGATTTAAAAGTACCATTTATTACTTGGTTGCTACAAAAAATGTTAAATCTCATTATTTGCATGTTTTGAATATATTATTTTAAGCATTATTAAAGGTAAAACAAAGCCAGTATCTCCTTTTGGGAGTGTTTCCCAAATTTCAGTTAAAAAATAAAGAATTAGAAAAGTTAAAATGAAATAGTAATTTTATGCTACCTAGAGACCATTAAATAAATACATTTTTATTATATATTCACTTAAAGTAATTTTCAGACTACAAATTTCAATAGGGAATATCTGGAAGAGGCAAAAACTGATCAAATTGTTCAGTTACCCAGACATCACTCATGAGATTGGCCTCAACTGAATTACATTTCAAAGTACTTAATGAACCAGAATATCCTAAATCTGAAGTTGTTTGGAAGAAGATAAGTGGAGCTATTTCCCTCACTCAAGGATGTGCTCAAAATAGCTAGATTTCCTATGGCAGCACAGTAGATAATTGACACCTTTTTCACCGCTCACTTTTCTTTCTTTCTTCCTTTTTTTTAAGACAAGCTTATGTCTGGCAGAACTGGAAGCTAAAATTCGAGATACGCATACTGTCTGTAAAGTGTTCCAAGTCTTTAAAAGATTAAAAACTTCATGGAGTTCAGTTGTAAAATCTGATTAATGTCTGTGAGAGATATTTTTCTGATAAATAACCAAATTGTCACATCCTTATAAAATATGTATTCTCATTCATAATTCAATGAAAATGATGTGTCATAGGTGCCCTGCTATGCTAATAATACATTTAGCTTTAGCAGCAATCATTTGTTCTAACTGCTCCTTTCCATCCCTTTTCTCCATCCAAGAAATATTTCATAGTGTAAGATGTAGTTATGTTTCCTCATGGAGCCAACAATGCAGAAGGTACAAAAAGTAAAAAAAGAATTTTTAGGTCCTACTTACTATATGAAATTTTGGAAAGAGCATCTTTCTTATCCCAACAGTAAGAAAAAGTCCACAAAGTCACAACATTCATTAGAAACGTCAAAGAGCTGAGATCACAAGCCAACCCATTACTGTAATATCTAAGAAAAGAGTTGTGATTCTAAAGCAAAATGACCATGTAAACCCTAACTTACCCAGGTTAAACAAGAAAGGAAGGTAGAGTTGCCTATTGAGTTAAACTTTGAAAAGTTTAATATTTGGCTACGGTCAGAGTATAGGGCCCTTGAAAGCTGTAGACACAAAGAATACAAGAGAGATTTAAAGCCAGTGCTGCACTGACATTAAACATAGCAACAACAGAACACAAGCTCAGACGTATTCCTGACTGTACTGTTGTCAGCCCCTAAAGTAAATGGCCTAGCCAAGTAAGAGGAGTATCCATTTCTAGTCATATTTTTCTCAGTCTGTACTTTCCTACACATGTTACTTGGCCTTCAACCAAAATTTAAATGACCATAGAAAATCAAATCAAGAGGCACTCTACTCTTAAGAGGCAAATGAATCCAAATAATCATATTAATATATGACAATTTAAACAGACAGAATTTAAAACAATTATGATTAATGTGATATGAGCTCTCATAGAAAAGTTTCACAACATTCATAAATAGGTAGGTGATTTCAGCATATTAATGGAAACCATAAGAAAGAGTCAAGTTGAAATACTAGAAATGAAAAATACAGTGACAAAGATGAAAAATGTCTTTAATAGAGTCATCTGTAGATTGAAAACAATCAAATAAAGGGCACCTGGGTAGCTCAGTCGGTTAAGCGTCCGACTTTAGCTCAGATCATGATCTTGTGGTTCTTGAGTTTGAGCCCCATATCAGGCTCTGGGCTGACAACTCAGAACCTGGAGCCTGGTTCAGATTCTGTATCTCCCTTTCTCTCGCTCTGTTCCTCCCCTGCTTGCACTCTTTCTCTCAAAAATAAACATTACAAAATAAATAAAATTATAAAAGTAAAAAACATGCACACAAAACAGTCAAATAAAGAATCAGTAAACTTGAAGATAAGCCAGTAGAAATGACCCATATTAAAATATAAAAAGTAATTAAGAAGAAACAAAATAAAGAAGAGAGCACTTTGTACTTTAGGACATCAGATAGCTGAACTGAGTATAATTATGATCTCACAGGAGAAGAGAGAGGAAATAGAGCCAAAAATTTTTTTAAAAAATGAAGAGAGAATGTCCGTGCATTCTCTTGAAATACTGGAAAACACTAAACTGAACATCCAAAAAGTTCAAAGAACATAAAACTGGAAAACATCTTCTTCCCCACAAAACTCATGCCTAGAGATATCATTCAAAGGTCTAAAAAGTAAAGATGAAGAGGAAATGTAGAAGGTAATCAGATATAAAAGAAACATACTTTACAAAGGTCCAAATAGATTTTTTGGCAAAATCTACGATTTGAAGAATAAATAAGACTAATATTACACAAACTCTTTAATGAAATAAAAGTCTTTTTAGAAAATAAAATAGACATCTTAGACAAGCATTACACTGATACTCAAATAGAAAACAAACAACCAGATGAAAAAATCGGCAGATTCCTCAAGAGACTGCGCCAAAGAAGATACAGGCATGGTAAAGAAGCATATGAAAAGATGCTCCGTCTCATACATCATCAGGGGAAGCAAATTGAAACACTAAGGAGATACCACAATTGTCTACAAGAATGGACAAAATCTGGAAAACTGACAACACCAAATCCCAGTGAAGATTGTGGGAATGCAAATTGGTATAGCCATTTTGGAAGAGTGTTTGGCAGTTTCTAGCAAAATTAAATGTAATCTTATCACACAATCTAACACTCTCCTTGATATTTACCAAAAGAGTTGAAAACTATGTCTTCAAAAAAACCTATGCGATGATGTTTATAGAAGGTTTGTTCATAATTGCCAAAACTTAGAAGAAGCCAAAATGTCCTTAAGTATATGAATGGATAAATAAACTGTGGTATATCCAGATGTTGAAATATTATTTAGCACTGAAAAGAAATTAGCTATCATGTCATAAAAGACATGGATGTACTTAAATGCATATTACTAAGTCAAAGAAGCACATCTGAGAAGACTACATCCTGTGTGATTCCAACTATATGACATTACAAAAAGGCAAAACTATTTAGTTAGTTAAAGATCAGTGGTTTCTGTGGCCTAGACAGTGGGTGGGGCAGGGGATGAATAAGCAGATCACAGAGGATTTTTAGGGCAGTCAAAATACTCTGTATGATACCATAGTGATGGATACATGCCATTATACATATATCTAAACCAACAAAATGTACCTCACTACAAGTGAATCGTAATGTAAAGAATTGACCTGAGGGACATCTGAGTGGCTCAGTTGTTAAGCATCCGACTTCAGTTTAAATCATGATCTCTGGGTTTGTGGGCTCGAGCCTCATTTTTGTTTGTGAAGTTCAGCCTCATTGCTGGAAATCATAAAATAGAAAATGGTAAGACATCAAAATTTAAATGTTCTAATAATCATTGATCTCACATCATTAAAAATAAAAACTCTGTATAGGATTTTATTAGTTAGCAATATTTTACATCACCACTGGTATGTTGGTAAACCATAAAAAGTCCCCTAATTTAGAGTGCTTGCAGATTTCCATTGTATAAATACTTTCATCATGGCTGATTGCAAGCGATCTACATAATGCCGTTGAACAAGAACTTGGAAGAGATGTGTACAATCAGCTTCTGCCAGCCTGTAGCCGCCAGCTCTAGCATGCCACCCCAACAAATCAGCACTGTCAATATGTACTTAAAATTACCAGACTTGAATACTTTTAATGTCCTGTTAATTTTTTAGGTCTCATTATTAAAATATTTTCAAACATGTATTTGTTAATAAGAGTCATAATATCTAACTCCACTAAAAGCTCCATTGTTACAATAGTTTCTGGAATAAAACAAAACAGCTTGGACTAGAATGTAATTATGCTGAAGTATTTAAACTATAATTTTTCCAACAGTAACTTAAAATGCAGTTTCAGTGCAGTTGGGATCTGTTACAAATGAATAACAAGTGTNGAGTGGCTGGGACAGCAATAAAGCCAATTAACCGTTTGTCATTTCTGTTATAGATATGTCACCTTATATACTTGGATTTCTATGTAAGTGGAATGCCAGCCTACATAATCTACTTATCTTGTCTTTCAGCTTCCTAAAATAATGACTTCTAAAGCGATTTTAGAGATTTTGAGGACATTTTCATTTACTGAGTTTTTGTGAACATTTTACCTGATTTCTCTGATCTTTTCAAAACTCAGCGTTTAACCCATTTTTAAGATTGGAAAGAGTTTTTAGTGCACTTGATTAACTGAAGTGCTTAATTAACTGAATTTAGCTACTCAGGTCTTAGTGATTTCATTAAGTATGAGCATTGCCTTTTTAGCCATGTCTGTGGAACAAATTGACTTGTATTTCTTTTTCACCATCAATTCCATCTAGCGTTACTCCTATTCTCTGAGAATATTCCTAATTATCAAACCATATCAAAGCAGAGCTTTGGATATATGCAGTACAAAACCAAAGTAGTGAACTTTCTGAGAATTCAGGACATGGAAATATCCTTCCAAAGATTTTATCTCATCTTAATTCATACATTTAATATGCTGCCCAACTCTCCATTTTGTTTGCTTTTCATTGTTTTTGTGATTTTAATGGAGTGAAAATGTGTATTTATATTATTATTAGCATTTTTTATGAAATGAGGAACAGTTACAAACACATAGTCTGCCAAAATTAAAAGAATGGTAAAAATAAATGATTTTGTTATTTAGAGCCTACAGATCCAGGTATTGAGATATTACGCTACTCCTCACATTTTTTGACTTTCTGTAATCACCTGCAGTACTCCTTGATTTTCAAACTTCTGCAGTGGAAGAAAGATATATCTATATAAGATAACATGGAGTTTATTCAGAACATCATACACTGAAAAGTGCTAAATGCAGAGATTCAGCTTATTAAATGTTTAATGATTAATATATTTTTGTGTGTATGAAGTGCACAGCCCTTAGCGGAATTATTTTAGTGTGACAAGCTTTAGTCTCCTTTAGGAAGCTCACCAGACTTTTGTAGTTTTCCTTATGTAGGTCTTGGGCATATTTTTTAGATTGATATCTAAGTATTTCATTTTGGGGTACTAATGTAAATGGCATTGCTTTTTATATTTCAAATTCTGCTCCTACTCCTGCTCAAGATCCCTGTCAGCTGTGCACAGTCTCATGCCATACCTCAAGACAGAATGCTGGTATCTCTGTCAAGAGAGTGGAGTTGGTGTACTCTGCAAGCAAGCCACTATTTTGATGCTCAAATGAGTTGGACTTTGCTCACAGGTAGGAGGGAAGAACAACCTCTGTGACACATTTTGTGTGCATGTGCACACACACACACACACACAGAATAACTCCAGACTTGCATAGATATCTCTGTCTCTACTCTTCAGTGCGGTTCAAAATCAGTTCAAAAGATCAAGCAAAGGACCAAATCCTTCCCATATAATTTATTGTCTTTTTTCTTCCTTCTTCCTGTCCACCTTAATTACTTAACCATAACTTGAAATTGCCAAACCCTAACTTTACCTACTTTGTTTAATACAAAATTGCAAAATACATTTTTCCATGCATAGTAGTAGAGAAACCCTGTGCTAGAACATGACATTGCTGCATTATATGTATGTATGCAAGGACACATATGTGATGAGTGGTGTGGTAATTGGGCCATTTTTGTATCTAATCAGTACCAAATAGATAAAACTGTGTGTCATATTGTATGTAGGTCGATGTGGTAAGTCAATAAGAGGAGAAACAACTTAACATTCTGGATTACTAAAGAAAAGTCTGTGGGATGCCTGGCTGTTAACCCAGAGAGAAGAATACATTTGCCATGTTATATTAAAAGTTATATTTGGGACTGGGAACTAAAGCAGTGTATAGAAAATCATTCATTGAAACCATCAGAATTACAAAATTATCAACATCCAAATATCTATTTACCTAATAAAGAGACAAGAAAGAATGATCAAAGATGGATGTTGAAATTGATTTAAAGTTCTTTCATTGAATTAATAAGTGGAGAAATTTTCTAAGAACTCATAGCTTATGCTAGTTAACACTGGTGCTTTCCATTTATGATATTATCTTTGAGATTAAAATAAAAAACAACTTGCTTTTTCTATCTTACGGGACTTACACATAGCTGATAGGAAAATCTAGACATGTTTCTGAGATATAGCACTTAACATTCCATCTTAAAAGTACTTACCTGTTCAAAGGTTCTTTTTTTTTTTCTTTTCAGTTTCTATAGAAGTCCAATGCAAACACCTGTGCTTATTTTACTCCCTGGAGAAAGGTAAATAACATTGACTAAATCTTTGCCTATTTACACTTACTTTCCTACAGCATTTTGGTCATTGCTTTATAGGTGACCCTGATCAAAAGATTAGTAAGTCCTTGTGAATACCTGTACAATGAACAACTGTAATCTTTCCCTTTTCAAGAAAGAGTCCTTCAAGACAAGCATGATTTACTTTCTGTTTATGGCAATAGCTGCATGAATGCCTTGTCCTGGTATTAATGTGCATTAAGGCATAAATCACAGATGCACATGGACTGAGATAGAAAGAAGATTGCTATTTTAGGCAAAACAGGGAGCTTTGTATGATGGTTGTGAAAACCTGCCCTGTCAGGGTTAACGTAACTAATTCTGTCAAGCCTCAGTGAAGTTTGACATGACTGCATCCATAAGAAAGCTGCAAAGGTCAGAATGCATTGCGTACTTTGGGGAGCTCAGCAGAACCAATTTGGACCGATTCTGTCAAAAGAACACCTAAGTAACCTAGAAGAATAGGTCTTAGTAATGAAGTTTATGAGGTTTGGGAATGGGAAGCCAGAGAAGGCTATGTGTCAAATTATTACTCTACATGAATCAAAATTGAGCTCTGCTACCTTTGAAAAATATAGCTCTGCTATTCACAAGAAAAGAAAGCTAGATAGAGCTATTAACCCAGAGATATATTTAAAAAAACAAAACCAAACAAAACATCAGGACCTTTAGGCTACCTTTCACCAAATTCACAATGTCAAAACTCTCCGTTTTCTTCTTGCACTTGGGCTCCGTGTTCTACGGGAGGAAAGAGAGCACATTTCTTGGCACACTCTTTTTGAAGTCATTATTATTTGTGGAGGAGAGGTAACCACATAGTCTCTGGTGGCTGCAGTCAGAGCAGCCCACACCAGAAATCAAGTAAAATTCTTAGAAGCAAATAAGCCATGATTCTTAGGAATACAGATAATTTCAATAACTGATCATGATATAGGTAATATTTCTACCTGAGTGCAAAATATACATAAATAAGCTTTCCTTAGCCTGTGTTAAGTTTTCCAATCAGATAAACTAGTTTCACTAACTTATTGCAAGTAGTAATGAATTATAACCTTTGCTGAAAATTTTATTGAGGAGCAAACTTCCTTGATGCTAGAATGCTATGCATAATTAATAGGGCATGGTTAATCACAACCTCTCTCCTACCCCTGTGAACCACATAAGTTTTTTTTTTTAATCTCTCTGTTTTTTTCATTTTTGCAATACAAACTGCTGCTAATATTATATTTGATAATTTTTCAATAATTCTGATATTGAAGAAAATGCAGACATTTACAACTGTCTTCTTATTAGGAATAGTATTATCTACATCGACTTGAGAAAAAATAAATCTGAATAATGAAACACTGATTTTGCCTAACAACTAGAAAATAATTACCACTTGATTTTGAGAATAAGCATCCTATTTAATTTAAAATTCATACCAAATTATTCAGAATTCTTAATTATTTGTCTGTAACGCCAAGTTTAGTCAATACTAGTGTCCTTCCAATGATGCTATGTTAAAGAACTTTGTGTACCAAATATTGTCCAAGATGTGTTATTCTCCTTTTGGTTCTACATGCCTCTGGAGAAGAATTGATTTTCTGTATCCTTCTGCTCCTCTTTTGCCCATGTAGCACTTTGTCTTGTTTTTTCTTCATTAAGTTTTTGGTGCATGGACACATTTATGGTTCTTCCATGCCCAAGCTCCTACTTATTCTTGAATGACTTCTTGTCAGCTTTTGGAGGTGTGTGAGCTTCAACCATCTTAGAATACAAAATACAGAACTCAGAATTGGACCCACAAATATATGGCCAACGAATCTTTGACAAAGCCGGAAAGAGTATCCAATGGAAAAAAGACAGCCTCTTTAACAGATGGTGATGGGAGAACTGGACAGCAACATGCAAAAGAATGAAGCTAGATCACTTTCTTACACCATACACAAAAATAAACTCAAAATGGATAAAGGACCTGAATGTGAGACAGGAAACCATCAAAACCCTAGAGTAGAAAGTAGGAAACAATCTCCTTGACCTCAACTGCAGCAATTTCTTACTTGACACATCCCCAAAGGCAAGGGAATCAAGAGCAAAAATGAACTAGTGGGACCTCATCAAGATTAAAAGCTTCTGCACGGCAAAGGAAACCATCAATAAAACTAATAAGCAACTGACAGAATGGGAAAAGATAGTTGCAAATGACATATCATATAAAGGGCTAGTATCCAAAATCTATAAGGAACGCACCAAACTCCACACCCAAAAAAACAAATAATCCAGGGAAGAAATGGGCAGAGGACATGAACAGACACTTCTCCAAAGAGGACATTCAGATGGCCAACAGACACATGAAACGATGTTCAGCGTCCCTCATCATCAGGGAAATACAAATCAAAACCACACTGAGATACCACCTCATACAGGTCAGAGTGGCTAAAATGAACAAATCAGGAGATTATAGATGTTGGCGAGGATGTGGAGAAATGGCCACCTTCCTACGCTGTTGGTGGGAATATCAACTGGTGCAGCTCCTCTGGAAAACAGTGCGGAGTTTCCTCAAAAAATTAAAAATGGAACTCCCTTATGATCCAGCAATGGCACTGCTAGGAATTTACCCAAGAGATACAAGAGTGCTGATGCATAGGGGCACATGTACCCCAATGTTCATAGCAGCCTTCTCAACAATAGCCAAAATGTGGAAAGAGCCTAAGTGTCCATCAGTGGACAAATGGATCAAGANGGTGATGGGCATGGAGGAGGGCACTTGTTGGGGTGAGCACTGGGTATTATATGGAAACAGACTTGAAAATAAACTATTTTAAAAAAAAGAATACAAAATACAATTCCCTCTCAGTCTGTGCTGTATTTGATACTAATGGATGAAAAAATAGCAGGAGCTTGTACTTCAGTGGCTGGACAGTGCTAACTATAACTATATAACTGTNTATATATAATCTTTTCAAGAAAATATATATAGTTTCCAAACATATAGGTCAAAATAAATGGAGTTCAAATGATACTATAGAGATTTTTTTTATTACTATTTTAGAGAGCAAGAGGAGCAGATGTGGGGCAGAGGGACACAGAGAGACAGAGAATTTTTTTATTACTATTTTAGAGAGCAAGAGGAGCAGGTGTGGGGGAGAGGGACACAGAGAGACAGAGAGAAAATCTCAAATAGGTTCTGCTTAACACAGAACCCAATGCAGGGCTCTGTTCCATGACCCTGGGATCATGACCTAAGCTGAAATCAAGAGTCAGACTCTCAACCAACTGAGCCAACCAGGTGCCCTTGAAAATTATTCTTAACTTTCTAAATTTCTCTATTACTAAGTCACTTCATTGATCAGCATCGTAAGACCACATCAGTTCATACACATTTTAAAACTTTAATGACAAAATTGCAGTGCTTAGAATCTTAATAGAAGGAATCTCTCAGAACAGTTCACTGGTCTCTGGAAAATAATCGTTCTCATGATAAAAGGAAAATAATAACTTGGGCGACTGAACAAAATGTGATATGTTGAATGATAATTTGAGAGATATAAAAATTATAACCTGATAGAAATTTTAAAACAGATAGTGATAAACAAAACTTTTTGCAATTGCATTAAAGTTATAATTGTTGCTATATTTGCTGTGTTTAACTGGCCAAAATTATCAACTTGCTTTATGGATTTCATTGGGTACATTTCTCATCCTCACAAAGTTTCACGTTCTCCTCTGTAAAATACGATTAATAGTAATATCCACCTCAAAAAGTCATTGACTTCTTGTTTGGAATAAATGATATGATCCACACAAAATGGACACAACTGAAAAAGCCACCGAGAACTCATTAGAAGCTGCCTATAGATAAAAAGTCACTCATCTTCTCTCTAAAGAATGGATGGATAGATGGATATTACTAATTACCCAAATAACTATTCTAATAATACTTGTGATTAACGTCTTTCATCGGTGCTTCTCTACTTTAAATTTCCTGGAGAAGCTTTATACAAAGAACCATTCCTAGGCAACATCTTGAAAAAGTCTGTCTTATTTGATAAGGAAATGGAGCGACTGGAGCTCTCTCTTTGGTGCCAGAAATGCAAAATGGTACAGCCATTTTGGAAGACAGATTGGCAGTTTCTTAAACACTAAGCATACTCTTGCTATAACATCCAGCAACTTCCGTGGTATTTATCCAAAAGGATTACAAATGTAAATTCACCTAAAACCTACACACAAATATTTATAGTAGCCCTTTCATAATTGACAAAACTGGGAAGCAACCAAATGTTTTTCAGACAAATAGTGAATAAACTGTGATCTAAAATCTAAAAAGGTTACATACTGTATGATTCCAACTACTTATTTAATACTCTGAAAAAGGCAAAACAATGGAGACAGTAAAAAAATCAGTGACGGTCAGGGATTGGGGGAGACTGCAGAGCACAGATTATTTTTATGGCAGTGAAATTATTCCATATGATACTATAATGCTAGGCACATGTCATTATACACTTGCCTGAACCCATAAAATATACCCCACCATGAGGAAACACAATATAAACTAGGGCTTGGGGTGACTATGATGTGTTAATGTAGGTTTAGTTTGGATAAGATAAAAAAAAGTACCATACTGGTGAGTGATGCTGATAATAGGGAGTCTAATCATGTGAAGGGTCAGGGATTATATGGAAAATCTCTGTGCCTTCCTTTCAGTTTTATCATAAACCTAAAACTGCTCTAAAATAATAAAGTCTTTAATAAAATATATTTACAGAGGAGCCTGGGTACTCAGTGGAGCTTCTGACTTCAGCTCAGATCATGATCTCACAGTTCATGAGTTCGAACCCCGTGTCTGGTTTCACACTGGCAGGGTGGAGCCTTCTTGGGATTCTCTCTCTCTCTCTCTCTCTCTTTCTCTCTCTTTGCCCCTCTCCCTCTCACGCTCTCTAACTTAAAATTTAAAAATATATATATTTGTACTAAAGATTTATAACTTAGTCCTATTATATAAGAGTACTTAATAATCTTTAAAAGTGTATAACCTACTAAGTGAATCAACCCAATGTGTCAAAACCTGCATCTTGGATCTGTCTGATTAAAACTGATGGCAAATTCAATCTTCATTTGCTCCCTTTGAAATCTCATAGAAACAAAAATGCATACATATTTTTTGTCATTTTTATTTGTGTGTGTGTTTGTTTTAATACATAAATTCACAATGTTAGCTGAAATAGGTGACAGCCATGCCTTTTCTCTGTTTACTTTAAAGTTGCTGATGATCTGTCTTTAACACTTGAGGCAGGTGAAGAACATGTTTCATGGATTCAAACAAAAAAATCAATTAGACTGAACATGTACAGCAGATTCCTCTGAACAATAGCAGAATACACACTTTTCTCAAATGGACATGAAACAGCTTCTAGGATATATGTTAGGTCAGAAAAAAATCCTTGGAAAATTTTAAAAGTTTGAAATTGTAAAAAGTAATGTATCTAACCACAATGGAATGGAGCTAGAAATGAATAACAGAAGAGAAAGTGGAAGATTCTCAAATATATAGAAATTAAACAGCATGTTTTAAACAATCATGGGTCAAAAAAGCAGTCACAAGGAAACTGAAAATATTTAGAAGTGAAAGAAAACAACAATACCATATAGCAAAACTTATGGGAGGAAGCTCAGATGAATATTTATAGCTATAAATGCCTCCATTAAAAAATAATTTCAAATTAATAACTTAACTTTACACCTTGATGAAAAAGAAAAAAAGAGCAAACTAATCTTAAAAGCAAGAAAAGAGAAAATTCTAAAGATTAAAACGGAATAAAATAGGAGAATAGAAATAAAAATAGGGATTTAATAAAACCGAAAGTTGGCTCTTTGAAAAAAGATCAACAAGTTAACAAATAAAAAGAGAACAGAATGAAATTATGAAAATAAGTAATGAAACTGGAGACTGTTATTCCTGACCTTACAGAAATACAAAAGAACATACAAGAATACTACAAATAATTGTTTGCCAAAATTAGGTAACATAGACAGACAATTTTTTAAAAACACAAAACTAACAAAACCAATTCAAGAAGAAATAGAAAATCACAACAGGCCTGTAAGTAAACAGATAGACTCAGTGATCAAAAAATTCCTAACAAAGAAAAGTCCAGAAGCAAATGGCTTGACTGGTGAAATAATTAATTTCTACTAGACATTTCAGTAATTAAACCAATTCTTCTCAAATGGTTGTAAAAACAGAAGAGTTGAGAAAACTTCCTAATGCATTGCTAACTCATTCTATGAATGCTATTATCCTGATGCCAAAGCCAATGATATCGTAGAAAAAGAAAACTGAAGACCAATATTGCTTAAGAATGTAGATAAAAAGATCCTCAAAAAACAAAGTATGTACTAGCAAACTGAATCCTGCAGCATATTAAAAATATCATATACCATTATGAAGTGAGATTTTTTTCCCCTAGGAATGCAAAGATGGTTCAAACATACAAAAATCAGCAAATATAATACACTATATAATACATCTTAATTTCTTTTATTTATTTTGTTAATATAAGAAACAGGCATAAAATACAGTAAGAATACTATGAAGATGCAACAAACATGTTTTAAAAAGATTGGGAATCCTATTTTTTTCAAAGAGAACAGCTGATCAAATGTTTATGATTATTTAAACCATGCTGTTCATAACTTACTATAATTCCAAAGAAAACTCATTATTATGGGGAAGGAATCAAGGACAGGGCTGTCAAGCATAATATTCAGCACTGTCATACAGTGCTTATGGTCAGAGTGTCTTTTTTTTTTTTTAACGTTAATTTAGTTTTGAGAGACAGAGAGAGACAGCATGAGTGGGGGAGGAACAAAGAGAGAGGAAGACACAGAATCTGAAGCAGGCTTCAGGATCTGAGCTGTCAGCACAGACCCCAGTGTGAGGCTTGAACCCACGCACTGTGAGATCATGACTTGAGCTGAAGTTGGTCGCTTAACCGACTGAGCCACTCAGGTGCCCCTGAAAATCAACTATAGTATCTTCAGACCAGAAGGAAACTGAAACCCTCTTCCAGGAGAGGAGACATGAGTCAGTAGTAGTGTTGGCAAGGATCAAGAAACTCAGAGATGACTTGCTCTCACAGAATAGTAAACATGTTATTTAAAGCCTGTTACAGGGCACCTGGGTGGCTTAGGCTTAGGTTAAGTGTCTGACTCTTGATTTCAGTTCAGGTCATAATCTCATAGTGTGTGAGTTCAAGCCCCTGGTTGGGCTCTGTGCTGACAGCGAGGAGTCTGCTTGTGATTCCCTCTTTCCCTCTCTCTCTGCCCCTCCCCTATCTGCATGCACTCTCTCTTTCAAAATAATGCATGTTTCAATATGGGAATACAGTGTCTAAGCTTCTCTATTTAATCTGTAAGAATAGATTTACAACAGCAGCAAAACTTCTTAAATTGTGGTTTGGCAACCTAGGGTATTTCTTTTTGAGGATCTGCAGATAAACTGATACAACAGACATTCCTCAGTGCCAGATTTGTGACTCTAGCATGGGTTAGTTTTAAAACCACTAACCTTCATTTTAGATTTCTTGGTATCCTTCAGTTTGTTAAAGGCATTTAAACATTTCAGGCAGTTTTTTAAAAAATTTTGCTTCTAGATAGCATGTTTTCTTTAATACTTTTCAAAAATTCACTATACTTTAATTTTCAAAAGTAATACCAGCACCAGGTTTCCTTCTGCTTCTGTCTTGCTATCTTCACTAATAAAAGTAAAAAAATCCAACTAAGAAAATCCCAGTATTCACTACTTCTTAGTTCTCAATAGGAGATATTTATGGCTATAAGGGAAATTGGATGTGAAGAAATAAGCAACTTTTGGTCTTTTATTTATCAGGGAATCTTTGGAGCCTCAAGAAAAAGAGAGGCTGGCAAAAAATCAGGTTGTTAAATCAAGTCAATATTATATTTAATGAGTTTGTGGAAGAGAATGGATGTAAGAGAATATGTGGATATGTGTATTCACATTCATGTATGTACTTGAACATATATGGTACATACAGGGTGAAAAGCAAATTCTTACCCAAGGTCAGAATTTTTATTAAGCACATTTCTATTTTTTGGAGAAATAAACTCATAAACACTTATGATAAATAATATAATGTGAAGAATCTCCATGACAGTGATGTTTTTCACTTCTTGGAATACGTTTTTTTCCTCAAAAATTTCACATTAATTTTCCTTGTATAGTTGCATCACACCATGATTTTCCATGTTCCCTGAAACATATAACATTCAAAATGTAAACTTTTGCCATTTTTATTCAAGTATTTCAATTCCTTATGTGTAAACTTCAAATTATTCCATCCTAATACAGCTTTTTAAAAGTATACATATATAGGGGCTTCTGGGTGGCTCAGTCAGATAAGCTACTTACTGACTTTGGCTCAGGTCATGATATCAAGGTTCATAGATTCAAGCCCCACATCAGGTTCTGTGCTGACAGCTCAGAGCCTGGAGCCTGCTTCAGATTCTGTGTGTGTGTGTGTCTCTCTCTCTGTCCCTCTCCCACTTGCACTCTGTCTCTCAAAAATAAATGAACATTTTTTTATTAAAAAAATATACATATATATTCTTCAATTCAGAATAATGTGATAGAAGCATAACAAAATCTTTATATACAGTGTAACAAGATCTTTATAGAAAATATTAATTCAGTCTCTGGATGACTGCATGGCTAGGTTGGTTAAGCATCGGACTCTTGATTTCAACTAATTTTGTGATGTCACAGTGCTAAGATCGAGTCTGCCTAGGATATATTTGTTATATAAAATTAACTTTCTAAATGATGCCAGTGAGATTGTAATTTTCTGTTGTTTTGGCTTTTAGAGTAAATTATTGTGTGGTTCGTCACACTTAATTTTTCCATAGGATTCCTCCTCAACATACATCGGTCACTAAAGTTTCATTTTAGTTAACGTTCTGTGCCTGTTACAATACACTGGAAGATTTGCATGTTTGTATAAATTATTATAATTATATAATATATAAATAATATACAATTATATAAATTATTATCAAAATTAAAACATAAGGGGGGCCTGGGTGGCTCAGTCGGCTAAGTGTCCGAATTCAGCTCAGGTCATGAACTCACAGTTCGTGGGTTCAAGTCCCCAGTCGGGCTTTGGAACCTGCTTTGGATTCTGTGTCTCCCTCTCTCTCTGCCCCTCCCTCCTTGCAGTCTGCCTCTTTCTCTCTCAAAAATAAATAAACATTAGAAAAAAAAAAACATGAGACCAAATATGGAAGCATTGCTAAGGCACTTGATTACCAGTTTTGAAAACTCCAGTGGTTACAACAGCATACGGTAATTTTTTTAAATTACTCTGAAAATGGTCACAGGCACTCATCCTGTATCTAAAAATAATACATTAGCATGTTCAAAAGGAGCAGATGGGATTTCACTAATATCCCATGAGATCTTTTGCTTTAATTTTTCATCTCTATAGTGTAGGCACTGACAGTCATTTTTATTTTTCCTTCTAACTTGGTCTGCTTTGAATGCTAATATTTTGTAGTCCAATAAATCAATTCACTTCATTGGATGATATTATTGAAATTTCTTCAAGTGCCATTCTCTTCTTTGTCTATATTCCGGCCACACTAGACTTACTTTCTGTCATTATACAGCCTTCCGCCTCTCTTTTCCCACAGTGTCTGGGAAAGACACACTTTTCCTTTCCTTTCTGCTTGTAGGAACACTTCCAGGCCCATTGCAGCTTCCCCCTCCCCAACTGCCTGCTTAACTTTCAGTAAAACTTACATTCTTTTACTTCTTCTTCTTCATTAGCCTGTAAACCTTATGAATTCAAAGGAACAGGTTGCCTTGCCCTTAATTCTTAAATCCTGCACAGAGTAGGGCTAAAAAGTTCTTGAATATTAAATAATACAAGTGAAGACTTTCTAAAGAAAGTATGTTTTATTTGTGCATCACACCAATAAACACAAGATTTTACCATTTTTCCCCTCTGCAAGGGGATGGAGAGGCAAGAAGATGAGACCTTACAGACTATACATAGATGTCCAAGCTAAACACAATATATAAGGCATATTTATAATGTGCCTTAGATCAGTTCACTAATAAAGAAAGAAAGACAGTATAGGTGTCTGAAAACCCAGCCGGCCATTGATATTCAAGCAACTCCTTTCCTTTCTGGCACTAGCCAGTGTCCATCTGTACCAGCACCTCTCCTGGCTTCTTCCTCGCCTTCCTAAAGGTCAACACACTCAGTGACTGAAAAAGAGAGAATTGAATGATAACAAAGTTCCTTTGGGTCCCTGCAGAGACTGCAAACTTCTATGTGGTCCTAAGTTAGAACTATGGTACTCAGGATTAACACTAACATTCATACTTTTATAGTGCAATTGCAAAGGGATTTTTTGCTTCTCTACACACCAATAACCTGGTCCTGTGCTGAAAACGGAATGTCATGTGCTTACTCAAAAACACTTTGGTTTTCTTTTCCCAAACTGTTTTCAAAATGGATCTCTCAAGCCCTTTAAAATAACATTCTTTTAAAATTTATTCAAAGTTCATTTTTTTTGGATACTGCCTTCTCTGCTCCGCATCAGCTAAAAGAAACTTAGTTCCTTTACATCTCTTGGCTTACTTAAACAGATTAGAGTTAACAGTGAAAATTTAGATATTTTAGTATATTTTATAAGTATTTATATAAGCCAAGAAACATCCAATTTTGTTTTTTATAAGAAAATGGTAGATAATTGTTGCTCAGCTGAATTGAAACATTTTTATGCCTGAATTACCCATATAATGACTCAACTCTTTAGTTTCCTCTTCAGTTAGAAGGTAGAGATGTGGACTTATGCATTGTTTCATAATAAATGTTATAACAAAAAATTAATGTTATAATCAATTTCACTGAGATCATAATCATTTTGATGTTTGAATGCAATTATTAACCTGAACATCCTAAGGAAAGTAAAAATAGTAGTTCTTCCTTTCATTTTAATGTACGCTTTGTTTCTGCCAGCTGTTTTGAAAGGTCAGATAATGCTTTCAGGATTTATCCTTCCATCCACAGAAATACACCTTTGATAACAATTCTCTTTTAAAGGTATTTGATCTTTTCTACTCTGATGGATATTTGATCACAAAGCCTTAAAAAATATCACTACCATCTTCCTACTTTCCATCATATATTCTTATTTTTGGCATTTATAAACATGGAATTGCTAATGTGGTTAATACTTAGACAAAAGCAATTGTTATCATAATTCATTTTTACAACTGATGAAAAGTGGTCCAAACTCAAAGGTGCAAACTTTAATAACATACGTTACAAGTAAGTAATACTAGGTGAATTTCAGATCTACTTTTTCTTCAACTGTGTGAATAGTTCAAAATGAACTTTGGATTGAATTATCTTGATGATTGCCTTACTATTCCATGTGGTTTATAATTGTGAAAGTGGGCAATTTATATAAAATTTCAAACACATAAGATATCAAATCCAAACAGAGGTAGCAAACTGGTTCTAAATATAAACAGTATATGAAGAACAGATATGGATTAGACTACTTATGGGAACTCATTATTTGATTAAAATGCCATTTTTAAGTAAATGCAGAAGTAATAGCTTAATTGATAAAAAGTTATTAGTAATTGGATAGTAATATGTAATAAAATAGCATATAGCAAAATCTTAACTTATTAATATAGATACAAAATACTGGAAAACAATAAGAAAGCATTGAACAAACCATGGAAATGTGCACAAAATGCATAATCAGGCAATTTACACAGTATGAATAGCAATAGTCAGTAAACATTAAAGTATATTCAATGCTTGTAGTTAGAATAAGTAAAATTTTAAATGTTCTATTTTTGCCTAGCAGGTTCTTAAATTAGAAGTGACAATGCCCTGTGCAGAAGTGGATGAAACAGATGTTCTAATGTAATGTTGATAACGCTATTTACATTTTCCTGAAGGTCATAAGCAATATACATCCAAATGTACATCTTCCATGGTAGAGTAGTCGTACTTAGAGAAACTTACCCTAAAGAAGAATGTTAACCATTGATCAGTGCTGAGGATAAGGGCACTGACTCTCCCATGCAGTCAAAAATCTGTGTATAACTTTTGATTCCCCCAAAACTTAATGACTTACAGCTTGCTATTTACCATAAATCTTACCTTTAACAGTTGATTAATGCAGATTTTGTATATTATATGTGTAATATACTGTATTTTTACAATAATACCTATTTTTTATTTTTTGGTAGTCCTAAGGTATCTGGTTCATCACTGAGTGTTTTCCTCATTGTTACAAATCTCCAAAATATGTCTAATATATTTATTGAAAATAATTTGCATATAAGTGAACCCTCCTCACAGTTTAAGCCCATTCAAGGGTCAACTATAATTATGAATGCTTGAAAACACACACTCACACACACACACATTTCCTCACAGTTTACATATACAGAGTGTTCAGTATTTGCTAATATATCTAATTCTTAAGATGTTTTCCAAGTCTTTTTAAGTCAAGAAAACATTTCGAAATGCAGTACATATATCGTTAGAATAGTCACAAGAATATAGGACATATTCACGCCCATAGAATGAGCTATTTTAGAAATTATTAAAATTTGGCTATTATGCTCTGGCTTTAGCTAAATTTTAAAATCTCTTACACAGGGGTTCTGATGTTTGAATGGAAATCAATTGCTTGAAATGCAATTGAAATGCTTGAAATGCATTGTAAATACTCAATCTCTTTCTCTCCTTGTATTGTTCCATTCTTAATTTAGAATACTTTATTCTTCTCACGTAGTTTTATATGGAAATGTATAAAAGATATCTAGTGTTCTAATTATGTTTTAATCATTTATTTATTTATTTAATTTGATTATTTATTTAATTATTATGTTATTATGTTTTTAAAAGCAAAAAGTAAGACAAAAATTAAAATACTGGAATAGTATTTCTTCCTGAGAGGAGACAGGTTGTTGGGACGTGGAGCNATCTAACATAAATAAAATTAAAAAGAAATATGGTAATCCTTTAAGTATCAGCTATTCCATTCATGAAAAGACCAGTATGTAATATTTTGCAATATTAATTTATAATGGTAAATTAATAATATTTTACAATGGTAGATCAGTGATAACCAGAAATAAATCAAATAAATCCAGAGTTTGAATGTGTACAAACTTGCTAAAAAATATTCTATGTTCACCTAAATGGATTAATAGTGGCCATATATAATAGTCAAAAATGTAACTTAAAAAATTCTGTAGGGTATTGCATGATTAGTGCACAAATGATAACCTTTAAATTCTTGAAGTGGAAAGGATTTAGCATAATTGAGCACTAGTTAGAATAAAGTGTCATTGGAACATCTTGTTTGTGTTACTGCTAAGTAGCTCCAACATTCATTTTAGCTAAAGTCTTTGTCCCCAGAATAACAGGGAAGGATGAAGGATAGGAAAGAACTTTAAACTTTTACATTTTGAAAAGACTTTAAAAGTGATAGATTCTAACTCACCATTAAGTACCTCACTCTCCCCACCTGCAAACTTCTGATTTCTCTGATAAATTTAAAGTCAAGTAAGACTTTTTTGGTGTATCATCTATACATTATTCTCTACTTTTGCAACCCTCATAAGACATAGCTTGCACCTCCCTCAGACTGTAAATAAAAACAAAACAGAGACCATACATATCACATTATGAACTATTAATTAATTACAAGTGGTTCAGAGTTTTGCTTTATATCTGGTCTAAATATGCAAAACTGCACCTTCTTTTCCTTCCACTTGGTCTTCTTGTCCTATCTTCTTACTGCCTTGAAAGCCAATGTTACTCTGTAGACCTTTATCTGTTGGTTCACGTTTCTGCTGATTCAAAGGGGAATGTTTTCTCTCCAAATTTTCTTTAACCTCAAAGTTATGATTTTTAACATCTCTATAAGCTTGGGGAGAGAAGAGTATATAAGACACACTTTACAATACATAAAACAAGAGTAGTAGGCTCATTTGGCCCCCAGATTTGAATCTTAATGAGTAAACTACAGTATTTCATTGGTCATAGTTATAAGAAATGGCCAATGATGAAGGTATGATTCTGTCAAAGCATATGGTCTGAAAACCATATGCAGTCATATATATATATGACATATATATATATTGTTAAAAACTTCCCTAGGTCATTTTTATTATGAGAAAGTGTGAGAGCCTTTTTGAAATTAACAAGCTCCTTCAATAAGAACCTAAAGAATTAGGCATTATTTAAAGGGAGAAAGTCAACTGCGAGATAATGAAGAGGAAATGTAGGTTGTGGAATTCATCCTTAGGCTGATGATACTATTTCTACCCCTGGTAGCAAAGTACATGAAAATGAACAGATCCTATTCTTTAATAGTAGCATTGCTGACATACTCTCTTTACCTAGCTCTGTACATTATTACACAAAATAATTTAGAATCATGGGGACTGTAAGTGCTATGATTGAAATGCTCTGAGGCATCCTCTAAGCCACAGCCTTTACCCTGAAACACAAGGCAACTGGGACCCAGAGAAAAGTAGGTGTTTGCCAAAGACTGTATCCTAGCCTCCGGGCTCCCGGGCATTTGTTCTTTACACCAACAACTCGTTTTTAATCCTTTTGTTTTTAGAGTGCCCACAAACTCACAAGAAACTTTCTAATTTATCTTCTTAACTGTTTATACATAGTAGCTATTGTAAGAATATATGATGATTACACTTGAGCACAATGTTTCCTTATTTGTGGAAATTGTGAAAGATGGTCCTTACAGCACGTAACACATTTTGTCACGGTAAAACAATATCGCTGCCCCTACACTGTGTAATCAAGCTGGTGGAAGGTGGTGATATGACTTCAGAAGTAAGTGAATCAGCCTTTATGTAGTCATATCTGTTTCATAAGTGGTTTCAAGTCCTTGGAGGATGAGCCATGTGCAGATGGGTATAGCTGTCTTTACTATACTGTGAAGACATTGATGGAAATGTAATGATTTGAAGAATATTAAAGTACTTTTGTTCTATTTTAAAACAAAACCATCTAGGTCACTTTCTTATCCCGTTTCCATCCCAACCCTTTTTATTTCTGTAAGAATTATACGGACTAGGTGGGAATAGACAAATATGACATATTTATCCAGGTTATAGTACCATATTTTTAAAGTGCTCAGTCTGTTCTATTTCTTCAATATAAACGCCATCAAAAGTACACTTTTAAAGATAGTGAACACATTTTATGAAAGGATATATTGTTGCATTTTTCCACACAGTTTCTATATTGAGCGAGGCATTATCTGTAAGGGCTGTGGTTAGCTCAGTAGATACATTCTATGGCACCAGTCTCTTTGCTGTTCTGATAATGTTGCAGTAATGGAAGTGCCCTTCCCCTGGTACGCTTCTGCTCAGTGTGGGATAATATAGGGAAAGGATTTACAAATGGTTTCTTGAAACTCTTTTCCTACGTAGGTTAACTTTGAAATGACCCAGGTTTTATAGTGATGGTTATATATTTTATTTTTGTTTAGATACTTCAACAAAGCCGGCATTTTGTGCCTTGCTCAGACACAAGGAGAATGGATTGGTAGGATGTTGTTTTTATTAGACCTCAGATAGTTTTCGTTGTCATTCACCCTTATCGGTATTCTCCGTTTTCCAAACACCTTCAAGTACAGTTTCTAAACCGTAGATAATACGCATAAATAACCCCAGCTCTGACTTTTCCCTCAAGTGTTTACTGAACTATCTACTTAGATATTACAAAATCTTCACTCCACTGTCCCAAACCTACTTCTCTCTACCAAACCAGATGTTTTCACTTAAATCCCTGATTCTGTCAAGGGATTTACCCTCCCGTAGGTTTTCCAATACTAAAGTTTGGAGTTTTATTTTACTTTTCCTTTCCTTGTCCAGCAACCTTTCCCCACCCTGACATCTAAATAACCTCCAAGATTATTCAAGCTTCCTTTATACCTCATATCTATTCTCTCACATTCCACACAATCGCTGTAACCCTTTCAAATGGTTATATATAGCATTTTCTTACCAGTTAGATCTTCCAATAACACGGCTTTGAGAGGTTATATTAGGAAATATTCGTCATCAAACCAGCAATGTCATAGTATTTTTTTAATAAGTATTTATGACATGTCCTCAGTTTCCCATAATGATCATACAAGGATGGCACACTCAAGTTATGAAGGACTATTGGCAATACTATAACACACTGTCCTATATGTCACAGATTTGCTTTTGACCTCCCTTTTATCTAAAGTATGCCCCACTCATCCTTGGCTCCCTAGGCAAGATCCACCTGTCAAAATTCTACTCAAATATAAAGGTTCAAATGCTTTTCCCGAACATGAAACTTATTGAAATTTCACAGATGAAAATAAATTATATTTCCTTTCAGTTATAAGCAGTTTTTTTCCTTCACTTTCCTGGGAAGCTTATTTGAATCTGTTTTGTTTTTGTTTTTGTTTTTTTTTAACCTCTTGGTGTAGATATTATCAACCCTGGGAGAATAAAAGTCCCATTAGGGAACAGACGATGTCTTATTTAATTTTAAATAGTCTCCCCAGAATCAATCTCTCTGTCTCTCTCATCAATCATCTTCTTTATTTCTATTATTTCCCAACCTTATTAAGGTATAATTGAAATACAATAAAGTATAAATATTTAAAATGTATAATTCGATCAGGTTTAACATCAATGCAATCCAGACAATGAACATTTCTGTCGTGCACCAGTAATTCTCTGTGCCTCCTTGTATTCCATGCCTCCCTCCAGTGCCACTTTCAGGCAGCCATTAATGTGTTTTCAGTCACTATATATCCAGTTATATTTTCTAGACTGTTATATAATAAAAATCGGTCTATTAAAAAACTCTTTAATTCAGCATGATAATTTTGAGACTCATTCATATTACTGAGTGTACCTATAGTTCTTTTATTTAATTGACTAATATTCCATTAAACAAGTATACTACAATTTGTTTCTTTGTCCCCATGAAATTTTCAGACACTTGCGCTGTGTCCAGTTTTCGGCTACTGGAAACAAATTTGCTAAGGACATTTATATACAAGTCTTTCTGGAGACATGTATTTTCATTTGTCTTGGTTAAATATTTAAGAACTGAAAAACTCCATCACTTGATTTGTGTATGCCTCACTTTTTAAGAAAATTTCAAACTGCCTTCCAAAGTGATACACCATTTTCAATTCCTTCCAGCAGTGTGTGAACGTTTCAGCTGCACAACAGCCTTGGAAACTTTTGATTTGGCCAGTTTTCTTATTTTTAGTTCATTTAGCTCAGTGTGTGATTTTATTTTTTTATTCAAAAAGGTTTTTTTTACATTTATTTATTTTTGATAGACAAAGGGAGACAGAGCATGAGAGGAGGTAAGGCAGAAAAAGAAGGAGACAAAGAATCCAAAGCAGGCTCCAGGCTCTGAGCAAACATTCAGCACAGAGCCCGATGTGGGGCTCAAACCCAAGAACCGTGAGATCATGACCTGAGCCGAAGTCAGATGCTTAACCGACTGAGCCATCCAGGTGCCCCCAGTTTGTGATTCTAATGTGCATTTCCAAGATAATTAATTTTTGCATGATTGAATTATAAAATTATTCTTATATTCTGAGTACAAGTTTCCTGTCTGATAGGTATGTTGTGAATATTATTCCTTAGTGGTTTGCCTTTTTTTCCATATGGGGTCTCTCAAAGAGAAAAACATTTTAATTTAATTGAACTACAATTTATAAATATTTCTTTTGTGTTTTGTTCTTTTTAAGGTCTATGTAAGAAACTAAGAGCACCTGGGTGGCTCAGCTGGTTAAGCATCTGACTATTGATTTTGGCTCATGTCATGATCTCATGGTTCCTGAGTTTGAGCGCCTCATCGGGCTCTGTGCCAGCTGTGCAGAGCACCTGCTTGGGATTCTCCCTCTTTCTCTGCCCCTCCCTCCCTCAGTCTCCTTCTCTCTCTCTCTCTCTCTCAATAAATAAGTAAACATTAAAGAAAGAAACCCTTTCCACCTCAAGATCTCAATTTTCTAGTTTTATTTGGAATTTCTATAGTTTTCGGTATCATATTTAGGTCTGTGATTCATTTGAAGTTAATTGTTCCTTACAGTGTTAAAGGATGGTGCTCTTTTTTTCCCCCTCCCCCACATGGATACTCAGTTGTTCAGTATTATTGAAATGGCTTTCTGGGGGATCCTGGGTGGCTCAGTCAGTTAAGCGTCCAACTTCAATTCAGGTCATGATCTCACGGTTCGTGAGTTTGAGCCCCGCATGGGGCTCTGTGCTGACAGCTAGTTCAGAGACTGGATCCTGTTTCTCATTCTGTATCTCCCTCTCTCTCTGACCCTCCCCTGCTCATGCTTTCTCTCTCTCTCTCTCTCAGAAAAATAATTAAAAAAATTTTTTAAATGGCTTTCTTTACCCCACTGAGTTGTCTTGGCATCTTTGCTGAAAATCAATTAACCACACATGGGTGGGTCTATTTCCAGGCTCTCTGTATGTGTCATTGATTTATATATCTACCTTTTTTGCATTACCAGACTGTCTTGATTTTGCAGATTTATAGGAAATCTTGAAATCAGGTCAGGTAGGTCAACCAACTATACATATACATTAAATACATTTATTTTTTATTATGTGTATTTATTACGCACATAACATATATAATTGCTTTGGTTATTCTAAATCCTTTGGATTTCCAAGTTGCAGAATCAACTTGTAAATTCTGCAAAAATCAAAACAAAATCTGCTGGAATTTGGACAGGGATTGTGTTGCTGACATAGCTTCATTTCAAGATAGTTACCTGAATTCCTAAGCCCTTTAATCTGTGAATGTGATGCATCTCTCCATTTATTTAGGTCTTCTTTGCAAAGTCTTAGCAATATTTTTTTTTAGTTTCTATGTAGAAATGCCAGATATCTTTCGACAGAAATATATACAGGTACTTTGTGAGTTTTGCTACCACTATAAATTGATGTTTTTCCTCAATTTTATTTTTCAATTCTTTTTGACTCTGTATAATAATAGAAATTTTTTTTTCTAGTAGAGTGCTAAATAGAAATGGTGAAAGCGGCATCTTTGCTTTCTTCTCTTCTTTAAAGGAAAGTTTAATTAAATTAAAAGACTTACTAGGCTTTTAACATCAAGTGTGATGTTGCAAGAAGGGTTTTCATAAATGCCCTTTATCAGTTGGAGGAGATTCTATACTATACCTAGTTTGCTAAGAGGTTTATTTTTCATGAATCAGTGTTGATTTTTTTTCCAAAAACTTTTTATGCCTTGATTGAATTTATCATATCTTTTTCTTTCCTTTTTTGTTAGTATGTTGAATTTCATTAAATGACTTTTTTAAAATGTTAAGTCAACTCTACTTTCCTGGGATAAACCTACATGAACACATTGCAGAATCCTTTTTGTGTAGAGTTGGATTTGATTTCTAATACTTCTTTAAGGATTATTCAAGTGAGATATTGCTCTGAAATTTCCCTTTTTGTAATATCTTTTGCCAGGGTTGGTATTGTGTATGTGCAGCCTCATAAAATGAAATGGGAAATCACTCCTCTTGCAGTTTTCTAAAAAATGCATTGTGTAACATAGATGTTATTTAGTTTTGAATGTTTGATAGCATTTACCAGTGAAAACCAATGGGCTTGGAAGTTTGTCTTCCTCCTTCCTTCTTTCCTTCCTTCCTTCCTTTCTTTTTTCTTCCTTCCTTCCTTCCCTCCCTCCCTCCCTCCCTCCCTCCCTCCTTCCTTCCTTCCTTCCTTCCTTCCTTTCTTTCTTTCCTTCTTTCTTTCTTTCTTTCTTTCTTTCTTTCTTTCCTTCTTTCTTTCTTTCTTTCTTTCTTTCTTTCTTTCTTTCTTTCTTTCTTTCTTTCTTTCCTGAGAGGTTTTTTGTTAATAAGTTCATTGAAAATTCCTATCACTATTCAAAATTTCTGTTTTTTAAGTAGTTTAATTATGATGCAATTAAAAGGCTTGGTTTCTTTAGTATTATTCTGTTTAGATTTGCTGCGATTCTTCAGTCTGTAAATTTCTTCCTCCCTAAGTTGGGGACACTTGTGGCCATAATTAGTTCATATATCTTTTGTACTCCAATCTTTTTATTCTCTTTTCTGAGACTTTAATTAAACAGATGTTTGACAATTTGATACTGTTCCACTGGTCCTCGAGGTTCTGTTCATGTCTTCCAATCTCTTTTCTTTCTATTCTTCAAATACGATAATTCCTATTTATGTACTTTCACATGCATTATCTTTTTGCTCTGCTATTTACATTCTGTAGTTAAGCTCCCCATTAAATTTTTATTTAAGGCATTTCATTTTTATTTTAAAAATTTTAGTGTGGTATTTTTTTTTATAAATTTTTAATTCTGTCTTGAAATTTTCTATACACGATGCATTTCGGGTGTATTTCTATTTATCTTATGAAACATTATCTTATGACTGATTTAAAGTCTCTGTCTGGAAGTTTTAATATCAGACAGTCATTTTGTGGTTTTCATGTATTAATCCCTCTCTTCCATGAGCATTTCTTTTTTCTAGTTCTTTGTACACTGAAGACTTTTGAATTGTATCAGGACAACAGTGAACACTGTGCTACATAGTCTCTGAACCCTGTTATGCTCTTCTGGAGAATGTTGATGTCTTTGTATTAATAGAGACTCACACTGGTTACATTGAGGTCATACATTCTGACTTACTTTCCGTTTGTGGTGGCACACATCTCAGTTCAGCTCTCTAAGCTTTGCCAGGCTGATTTGGATGTGTCATAGGTGTGAATGGTGTGGGGACAGGCTGAGATTTTTGTGCATAGGTATACAGAATTAGGGGATCCCCCATCACTGACTCTTTCTTGTAAAGGAATCCACCTACATTTTGCAGCCCAAAGGTAACCTTTTATGTCCTTCGTCCAATAGCAAAGCATGACTTCTTCTTGAAGTTTTATCCCCTGTATCTATTCTTCTCTGCGGCTAGTTACACACACACACACACACACACACACACACACACATGCGCGCGCGCGCCCCTCACCCACCACCTGACCCCGCCCCACTGCCTCATTTGTGGAAAACTGAAAAGCTCACCTACATGCAAGTTGTTTTTCTAGGTTTTACAACTTTTCAGAAACGGCTTGCTTGTTTGTTTTTTAAGCGTCACCAGGTAGCTGGTTTTAGATTGTGTCCCATGTTTTTAATTCACTGTAAGTAAGTGATGGGCTTATGCTACTCATGGCACGTAGCAGACCAAGACTCAGGAACTCAGATCTAATGAGTGTGAATTAGGTGATATTTCAGCAAATTAGACATATTGAATGTGTTAACCAATAGAGTGAGAAAGTGTTGTGAAGTTCTTCTTTAGAGTAATTTGAAGGTCTCTTTTTGTATTAATGACTACTAGCTGTGTATCATTACTTTCTGTCATATTTTCATTACCCTGAGTCAATTTGAGCCCTCAAGTAAGCAAGAGAATATTATTGTAAATGACTGTATCATAATAATAGAACAGTTTTTCAGTTTTGAATTTAATCAAGAAAAAAGACACTGGGAAGAGTTATTTAATGATTCTAGTTGACACACCAGTTGCTTAATATCCATCTACTTTTCCTTTCCTGACTTTAATTTTTTTTTCTGGAATTACTAGAAATACTCAGTTCCAGGTGACAAAATAATAATTGGTCTACACTAATAATAATGATGATTACAGATTTATACAATAAAGACCGAGGCAGAAAACCCAGAATTGAATTACTAGGACTTAAAAAATGAAAACTACTTCCTCATAAAATTTTCTTTTTTTAATGTTTATTTATTTTTGAGAGAGAGAGAGAGGCAGACTGCAAGGGGGGATGGGCAGATAGACAGGGAGACACAGAATCTGAAGCAGGCTCCAGGCTCTGAGCTGTCAGCAGAGAGCCCGATGTGGGGCTTGAGCCCACAAACTATGAGATTGTGGCCTGTGCTGAAGTTGGATGCTTAACCAACTGAGCCACCCAGGATCCCCATGCAATTTTCTTATTTATTGAGACTGCTTTGGAAAGAATATACCATATCTTAATTGTTTTCCAAAAAACCCTCTTTTTTTCTTACTTAAAGATTTACAAATCCTAAAATAATATTTATATTCTTTTCCTTTATTTTTACTATTAAAGGAAGAAACATTTTCTAGACTGTATTGCTTAAAGTTCTCAGTATACATTGTCAGGTTTTACAACTACATGGTAAAATTTTATCATTCTTATTTATTTTAAAAATCAAATTTTAGGGGCACCTGGGTGGCTCAGTCAGTTGAGCATCTGATTCTTGATTTCAGCTCAGGTCATGAACTCATAGTTTGTGAGTACAAGCCCTGAGTTGGGCTCTGCACTGAAAGGCAGAGGCTGCTTGGGATACTCTCTCTCCCTGTCTCTCTGCCCATTCTTCTCTCTCTCTCTCTCTCAAAAATAAACAAACATTTTTTAAATCACATTTTAGTGAAGTGCAGGGGCCACATTTTATATATTGTGCTGCATATAGTCTGTTTGCTCATCTAAATTTATTCTCCACACTTTTCTACTATCAGCATATTTTCAGGAATTCTGCCTTTCAGTTGGGTTTAGTTGATGGTTTTCCATTGACCCTAACTGGAGATCAGAGTAAATGGATGAATTAGGTTATTTATTCTCCTGATATTTTCTCTGCAAATGGTAAGTATGTACACAGATCTGTACTTAGTCTTAAAATATGAATAGATTGATGAATGGGTATGCATTCTAGACAGGGGCAGGTAGTAGGCCCTGAGTAAGGCAGAGAAAAAACTCATTGCAGATGAATCAATGTGGATGTGTGAGAATTATTGACAGAGGCAACACATTACAAAGATTCTGATATGATTGTGACTTAAAGTCCAAGTCATAGAAAGATAATTAAAAATTCATGGAAGAGCGTTTTCTATTATAATCAGGTAAATGAACTCTATCTGGGAGATGAGGGAGGATGGCAAGTGGTGCAGTTACATGCCGAGATGCTGTTACAGAAATCTCACATAGGCAGAGACTAAAGACTATATTGGAAGACAGTGAGAATCTTGGGAATAGTTATGGAGGGAGACCTGAGCACTAAAATCATGTTAGTAGCAATGGACGTATTTGTTTCATGCTCTCTCATAATATGCATGAAATCTATACAGAATATGTAACCAAGAAAATGCATATAAAATTCCTTGCACACTTTAAAGCTTTATATTTTTGGTTATATTCTAACATTTCATAAAACATAATGTCTTAAGGAAAAAGAGAGGCACTTTTTACCTCTCTATATATGTAATATTGAATAGTATCATGTCTATATAGATTATCAATATGTTTTTAATGAGAAGAATAAGTCATGATGGAAGGCAATTACTGGATTGCAGTGTGTCTTCTGAGGATTTTATTTCTTTGACTAATTTCATAATATTAAATATAGCTGCCCAAGCAAATGAGATAGAAACTGTATTATAAATGGGGAATCAATTAATTTTGTTTGCTCTGAAGCACCATCAGGTATGCGATGTTTTACATACCATTTTATAACTGACTATAGATCACAAGCAATTCTGAGCAAATGTTAGATTACTTCATAAAATGGACAATGCAGATTGCAAAATGATACTGATGAAAGCACAAAGAAACAAAAAGAAATGGCAGAGAAGATGATCGGTGTTCTGTAAATAGTTGTACATATTTAGGGAAGAGAGAACTTTAGGTACGAAGGAGTGTTCAAACTGATGAAATATTATTGTTAGATCATTAACGTCAGAACATAAAACGTATCATGGGAAATGTATTTTTGTCCCCCAAAGTTTTGCTTTGTAAATTGTCTTGATAGTCGGTGTTAAAGTGATACTAAAATACACTTAGCTTTTTCTTGGCTTTTATCCTGTTGAGTTATCCTGCAAAATGGGTATGTGATGCATAGACCAGCAGAGCCACTGTACAAGTGAGTGTCCGTGTGTAGTAAGTGTGCAGTTACTGCACCTGACTGTGCATAACCAATATGAGAACTCTCCCGATGTATATTCTGCCTTCCTTCCTGCACTCTACACTCAGAAAGAGAAACTGTTCATAAGTGACAGGAAAGGGAACACGCGGGATGCTTTTTATTTTAACTTAAAATTGTATTTTTCGGGGAGCCTGGGTGGTGCAGTCCGTTAAGTGTCCAACTCTACAAGCATCCAACTCCTACTCTCTGCTTAGGTCATGATCTCACAGTTGGTGAGTTGGAGCCCCACACCAGGCTGCACACTGATGGTGCAGAGCCTGCTTGCGAATCTCTCTCTTCCTCTCTCTGTGCCCCTCCCCTGCTCACATGTCACTCTCCCTCTCTTGAAATAAATAAACAAACTTAAAAAATAAAATAGTATTTCTTTCTGATAATAATAAAAGTAGAGAAAGCTAAATCCAGTACATAAGCCATACATTAAGGTTAGGGATTTTCTTCTAAGTGGTTCTTTAGTTTAAAAAAAAAAAAAAAATTCTAACTACAAAAAAAAACCCAACAACAGTAGAAATACTTCTTTTTCAGATTAATATTTTAGTTCCAAAGAATAATTGGAAGACCTTGAAGGATTCGGTGCCTGGGGCACTCAATCCGTTAAGCATCCCTCTTTGGCTCAGGTCATGATCTCCCGGTTCAGGGGTTCAAGCCCCTCATGGGGCTTTGGGCTGACAGCTCAGGGCCTGGAGTCTGCTTTGGATTCTGTGTCCCCTTCACTCTCTGCCCCTTCCCTGCTTATGCTCTGACTCTCTGTCTCTCTCTTTCTCAAAACATGAGTAACCATTAAAAAAAATTTTTTTAAAGGAAGACACAGAAGGAATGTGCCATAAGAATATTTATACATTTTTCCGGACATAAACTTGAATTAAGATCCTTGTAAAGCACTTTGTTGGAGTGTATTATTTAGCTGGATAGAGGGTCTTTCTGTTTCTTCGCTTCAGTGTAGCTTTGCTGATATCTACATATACTTAATATCACACAGGAAATTGTAGCAAATGTTTATCTTCCTGAAAAATAACTAGTAGGTGAGATATAAAAATTTCGTAAAAGTTGAAAATGCAGAAAACTTGCAGAAGAAATAGGTCTTGACTGAAAGATGATTTGAAACTTATTCAAAGAAGTCCGTGTTGATAAATTTGGCAGTTTAGAATGGGCTTTCAAAATATATCAGGTTTGGTTGCATTTTCTGGTGAAATTTAAGGGGGATGTATAGAAAATAATAAGGAAAATTCTTAATATTGGAGATCAACTTTTCTGGGGATACTTAAACAGTTAAAAATTGTTGTTTCTTTTTTAATGTTAATTTATTTTTGAGAGAGAAAGAGAAAACGCCAGTGGGGGAAGGGTGGAGGAAGGGCAGAGATAGTCGGAAACACAGAATCTGAAGCAAGCTCCAGGCTCCAGCTGTCACCACAGAGCCCGACTCGGGGCTCAAACTCACGAACCATGAGATTATGATCTGAGCCAAAGTTAAATACTTAACCTATTGAACCATCCAGGCACTCTGTTTTGTTGTTTCTTTTATGTAATCCTTACTTTTTTTTACAAGGAACCCACATGCTAATAGATTGCTTTTATTTTCAGATTGGAAGGAGATAATTAATAGAAACTAATAATACATCAATGCAATGCAGAGTATACACAATCACATTTTGACAAGTAGTTAGTCTTTAAGAGCTGTTTCTTATAAAGTCTTCCTTATTAGTGTGAATGTCATAGACGTAATTGTCATTTGGATCTCTCTCATCCAGATGCCTTGTGTGTGTGTGTGTGTCACTTTTTAAAATTCATGTTTTATTTTATTTTAAATTAATGTTTTATTTTAGAATGGCTTTAGATTTATAGAAAGGCTGCAAAGGTAGTGTGGTGCATTCCCATATATTAACCTCACTCAGTGTCCCCTATTATTAACCTCACACATTACTACAGTATATTTGCTACAGTTATGGAACCAATGTTACTACATTACCATTAGCTAAACACCACTTTTTTTTGTATTTCACTAATTTTTCCCTAAGGTACTTTTTCTATTCCACATTTAGTCTTCATGTGTTTTCACTGGTCTATGATAGTTTCTCTGACTTTCCTTGTTTTGGATGACCTTCACAGTTTTGAGGAGGAATGGTCGAATGGCTTGTTGAGCATGCCTCAATATAGGTTTGTATAATATTTGTCTCATGTTGTGTAACTGGAGTTTCAGAGTTTGAGGAGAAAGAACTCAGAGGTTAAGTGCCACTCTCAACACATGCTATCAAGGACACCTGCTAGCAACATGACATATTGCTCATGATGTGAGCTTTGATTACTCAGTTCCAGTAATATTTGCCACATTTCTTCACTATCAGCTCTTCCCATCTCCTTTCCATACTGTACTTTTTGTAAGCAAGCCCTTAAACACAATCCTCCCTCAGAAGCTGGTGAGTTATAGTCCCCTTCCTTCAGGGGGACCATGTACTCAAGTTATGTGCAATTCTTCTGTATGGGAGATTTGTGTCTTCTGTTATTAATTTATTAAATTATTTACTTATATTATTACCAACTCATGGGTATTCATTTTATACTAGTGACTATGGAACACTCAGTTTACTTAATGCAATACTACAGTATTTATTTGGTTGCTTCAATTCTTCCACCGTTGATCACTGGGTACCTTGCATTTTAGTATCTTTGACCCTTTCACACACTTTCATCCAGGTACATTTTGTTTTTTTTAAATAACTTACATAGGTTATTTTAATACTTAATAACTTAAGTATTTTAAATAACTTAAATAACTGAAGACTTTGTGAATGAAAGGAAAATGAGTAACTAAAGGTGACTAAATTCACAAGTTACTGATATTCTGTCCCTTAAGATGAAGCAAAAATTTGTGTCCAGGTGGGTATGTATCACAGAAATCACAAGTTCTTTGGAACAAAGCAAAATGTCCATCTTAGTCCTGATTTTGTCTCTTCTGCTTTCTTCATTGTTTTGTTCGCTGTTTGGCTCCTGAAATTTTCAGTGATGCTTCATAATATCTAGGTTTTTGTCTCAATTGGCAAAAAGTCTTTGTCTCAGTCTTTGCAGCTGCACAAGGCAAGAAGTTTGAACTTCAATTCTAGCGACCCCTCTTCCCATTCTCATGCTTGTGTACCTGCCAGAGACTTAATGCAACTGCCAGTCAAACACAGATGATTTGTTTCTGCCATGTAAAAACTTCTCTTCTGTCAGCCAGGCATGTGATTTTAGCCCTACTCTTGATTCTGCTACCCAGGATGGAAAGAGATTTATAAGCCTTAGTATTTTGGCCAAAAAAGCCTATTTTCAGATTGAGTCAGATGTGCAAATTGTTTTTCAGATAACAGTGGTGACGGATTCTCTGGCATAGTTTATTTAAGCATATCAAATATCTTCAACAGACTGTGGCACCTGAGTTTTTGTTTTAGTACATTCAGTTTATACTGTAGCAGGGACAAGAGTGAAAGCAGGGGCACCTGAGTGGCTCAGTAGGTTAAGCACCTAACTCTTGATTTTGGCTCAGGATGATCTCATGGTCTGTGGGTTCAAGCTCTGTGTCTAGCTTATGCTGGCAGCATGGAGCCTACTTGGTATTCTCTGCCCCTCACCCACTTGCTCTCTCTATCTCTCCCTCCCCCTTCTTAAAAATAACTAACTAAATAACTAAATAAATAGTTTTTTTAAATGAAAGCAGAATCACATATATGGGCTGAAGCACATCGGCAAACTCCTTTCTTGGACATCTTCATAGGTTGGGATGCAACTTCGTATCTGTTGAACTTTGCAGCTTCCAGATCGATTGAAGAGCTGCCGCTATGATGATTTACTACTCTGTTCTTTGAATCTTGAAATGAACAGTAAGGGGTTACAAAAGTGGGTACTTTCCCCCAGTATGCATATTATCCTTGTTAAAGGATATCCAACCTTTATCCAAACCAAATCCAATACCCAAACCCTCCATTTATGTTAAAATCTTCTTATGCAGTTATAGCATTTTTTTCTATACACACTGTATTCAAACAATAAGCAGCTTTTCACAATATTGATTTACAGATTGATGGTAGGCAAGAAAGGAAGTCAAACAACTGATCTGTGATCCATTTTTAATCTCAGTTTCTTGAGAATGGCTCCTGGGAAAAGAGCAGGTGATCCAATCTAGTCTCCTTGTCAATCTACTAGACCTCAAGGCTCAAGGATAATGGTATTTTCAAGTAGGAAGGTCATTATCTATGGAATGATTTAAACAAGATGTCCTGGATAAGGATTGCTCAAAATAATAAGTTTAGAATCTATGAATTTTTGAGGCATAACTTATTGGAAAATGTCACATAAGTTTGAGTGTAAAGGGAAATAGTTTGGAAACTAAATGCCCCTCTGTTGTGTGAGGGAAACCCACAAAACCTTACTAGGTGGTATCTATCATTCAGGGTCGAAGAATAGGTCTACTGATGGAAGAAAGGATGTGGGTGGCCACCTTTGTTATTGTAGGCCACTTTCTGCTTGAACCGAGCCTCCTGGGTACCATATTCTATTGTTGGAAGATATTTCAAAATTACTCCAAAACTCAGGCTTGTGTTCTCAGGGAGGTTTCTGTACATAAAAGCACTTTTTCTTTGACCTAAGTGTCTTATTCCTAGCACTAGAACTTTACAAACTGCAGGATATGAAAGGGAACTATATTTTCAGTGGGCTTAAGTAGTCTTTAGGTCCACCTCATACTATTTATTTCTTCTCCTTTGTTAATGTGCTTTTTCCCTTTTTTTTTTGGTCTAGCCCACAAAACGTTTAACTGTTTCAACAAAGGTAAATAGTGTCTATATAATAGACACAATGTATTTGCGTGTCACAGGATTTTCAAGCCAGGTTTTAAGAAAGATATTGTCAAAACTAGAAAATATTTCTTGGCTAAGTATGGAGTTAGGTACTTTTAATAAATCACAAAATGTTTGACGTTTTGTTTACTGCCATCTTTGAATTTTTCACTAATACTGTTAATGTTTATTATGTAACCTTAATAGCTGTTTGGCCTGTCACTTTGACCAGCTGTAGTGCAAGTTCATGAGTAGACAGATATTGATTAGGCCCTTAGTAATCCATGGGATTAACAACTAGGACCTGGAAGGGAGACCACAAGTTACAACTTCTGATACTCACATCTCTGTTTGAGACCAGTCTCCTACAGCTATCAGAAAAACAACAAGAAGAGAAGCTGCTGGAAAGTTGAATGTGGCACAGTTTGAATAACCTTTTTGCTAGAATCAACATATTTTTAAGAAAAAGAGTTACTGGAATTATCTCTAATAAAGAATGTTAAACTAGAAATGAAGAGGATGGATTTGGCATCAATAATCCCTAGTCAGGGAAATCAGGGTACAGGCATTTTCTCAAAGGTCAGTAAGTGATGACAAATATCTAAACTAAAAAAAAAAAAAATAGTACTAGGAATCAATAGGAATCATATTTTTGAGACAAGTTTAAAAACTAAAGCCAAACAGACTTTAGATAGTGGGATGAAAAGAGAGGAATTCAAAGATTATTCTGAGGATTTTAGACCTTGTGTGGTTAATTAGTTTTCAGTAAATTTTTATTGCTAGTGTAGGTCTGAACGCAGTTGTAAAACATGAAATGGATCTTGTAGACCCTTCACCCCGTGTCCTCAATGGTAACATCTTATAAAATTTATAGTACAATATCATAACCAGGATATTGACATTGATGCAATCTAATCTTATAGTCTTATGTATGTATGTATGTATGTGATCATTTTTAAATGCATCTGACTTTTGCAAGTAGACTACTCTTAATAACAACAAAACAATAGAACCCACCTCCTTTGCTGTTCACTGGGTAGAAAGTTTCAGTTATGCAAGATTAAGAAGTTCTAGAGCTATATATAGAGAGCTATATTATACAACACTGTGCCTATGGTTAACAGTACTGCATTGCGTGGTTAAAATTTTGTTAAGATCAATCTTCTGTGCGGTATTCTCACCACACACACACACACACAGAAATCTAACTGTAGGTACTCTTTTAAAGTGATCACTGTGGGAGGTTTTGCTTCCTGGACCACTATGCAGAGCTCCTCTTTGCTTATTGTACTCAGGGTCAGTTTATGGGTCTTTATTTATTATCACAGTCAGAAGCACCTTGCCCACACTAGGTGATTACTTTATTAGTTTGCTGGTTTGCCAATTTGACTAAAGATTCATTGATAGGTCGTTGAGACCGTATGTAATTAACAGAGAAGTTTGATTTACATCACCATCCTGTAGCTTTGTACAAATTGCTTATGATAAATTGTGGGAAGGGAAGCCAGAAAGAAGCTGGTGAGTCTGTAGCCATTTGACAAACCATAATGTACCTACTCTACTTCTCATGTATTCATCTTTATCTTTCCTGCCCTCCTCCATCCCAGTCTCGGCTCCCACTCTCCCATGACACCCTTGTGCCTTTGATAATAGTAAAACCCTTGTTCTGACTCTGTCTCTTACAGAGAAGCACATTCTTTTTGGTTTTAAATGATGTAGGAGCTCTTTGTTTTACTAGCAACTCATTACAGCTTATTATGAAAGACTACATTACTTGACAGTTCTGAAAAATATCATGCTTGTTCTTCTAAAAATATAATCCTTTCGGTTCAGGTATTTTATTCTTTCAATAATAAAGAGAACTTGCTTTTTTTGAAAATGAAGAGTCTGTCACTTAAAATGCAATATGTTAATAATTCTAACAGAAACTGGAGCATAAATAAATGTTGTGACCTTGAAACTTTTTTTTTCCTGAAATAGACATTTTGCTGCCTTCTGTTTTATTCATATTTCGACTTTGAGCCACCCATCGAGTCTGTAACAGAATACCTTACAAATCACATATTCCGGATTATGTGCATTATACATTCAAATTCTAAAACTGGCAAATAATGGTTTAAACAAGCACAGAGGGGATTTAAGCTTAAGAAAATTAAAGCACGAATGCTAGCAAAGATTGTGAATAGTAAGCTAGCCAGAAATTCCGTTTGCAAATGTCTGGACTCCTACGAGCATTTCCTGCACATTCAGAGCTCATCACAGAAATCTTCAATTAGTACCAGAGGACATTGTAGAAGGAAAAAAAGAGTGTTAGTGTGCACTTGGGTGCAGATGCTGCCACCAAAGAAAGGCGTAATTGCATGCCAGGCTACATAGACAGCAACCTTGTTTTCTGTGAGAGATTTACATAGTAAGAAAAGACTTAGGGTATTTGCAACACACTTTTCAGTATTCATTAAGTGGAAAAAAATCCACTTATTCTTCCAGCCATCATTTGTTTTTTGGTTTTTTTTGTGAATCTTACATTCTGCATGAGAGCATCATATTAAGTTCTAAAGGTCAGAGGGTTATTTATTTCATTCAAATCTAGCAAAATAATGAATCTTAACTGCCTCATGCTACAAATAATTTATGATGGTCAAATTTCAAGCAAACCGTTGGCAAGAGTGAATTCTTCCCTAGGTGCCCAAATGAGGCATTAATTAGTTATTATATAAGGTCATTTGTTTTCATTTAGAATCACTTCCTCTTAATTTACATAAAAGGTTATTACACTTAATTAATGCCAACACGGAAAGGTAAAACTAAATGCTTCCCTACTTATAAGGTTGGCTACCACTGTTACATTTTTCATTATGTACGGTTTGAAATATGTTTTAATGTTTTCCACTTGAATTTGTAGCAGTTTGAATTGTATTAAAGCATATTTTATCTTTTTAAAGATCAACGTCTGAGGCACTCTAACATCCAATTTACTCTAAAAATAACTCAATATATATACAAGCTTGTCATATTGCATTTTATTTACTAGCCTCCTTTTGCAAATACAATATTGCTATTGACAAATGAACTGCATCTAACTTAATTGAATAGTAAAATAACCAAAAGATTTAGCATTCATATGCTATTCCATCTCTGGTAAGTTTTGTAGAACTGGTTTTCAAAGAAAATCTGAGACTATGTGCTTACAACCTGGCATCCCAATTTCTCTGAGGTAATGATTAGAAAGATAAGTTGGGCTACTTTAGACATGTCCATATGCATGCTGCAACTTATTCAAAATTAATCTGTAAAACCTAAAACCTAGTCTGCTTAAAATATATAAGTTTATTTATTTACCTTGTATATTGGATTTGTGAAATTGATTCATGCTGTTCTAACTCATGCAAGACTATTGGCTCAAAAGGAAATTTTAATCCATAATTATTTTTTTTTTCCTGTGAGGGATATGCATCAAAGATCTTGAAATATTCTTGTATAGTGCTCCAAACACTCAAAAGGAAACTTCAAAGAATAATCCAGCATAAGAAGCCTGATTTAGATTAGAGCAAAAGAGTTTATTAATTTGAAGGAAGAACAAATAAGAGTAACCTAAATAACCCTTCTGTATTGGAGACATGTTATTCCATCAGGGTCGGTGACTCACCAAGGTAGTATACATACAATATTGCCACTTCTTTCTCTGCTCTCAACTATAGGCTTTTTGGAAGCTCATTGTTACCAGATAACTGGAAGGGGAGACAACTTTAGGTCATCCATCAGAGAAGTGGGCTGAGCCACATTATAATTCACTCAGGAAGTAATCTGAAGGACAGTGAGAAATGTAATTTCTTATAATAGATAAAAATTTGCTTGACATATAACAGTGTCCATTTTTCCTATGACGATGAATGACCAGAAGTATACCCACTGGTTCCTGGGAAGTATCTGCCAGTTTGACTGATTAACCAGACCTTGTAAAGAACACAATGTCATCACAGAAGTGAAGTTTTGGGTCAGTTGAAGTGTTTGAGTGCAAAGGGACATAAAATGGGGTAGTGGAGAAAAGGATCTATTAATGTAAGTGCAATTATGGTCTCATTGACAGTTATAGAAGCAACATTGGAACAGTAACATATGTTTTTTTTCTTTCTCTGCTTATCTATCTATCATCAACATCATCACCTATCATCTTTTACCTAATATATCATTTCCAATTTCCTTTTCCCATAAGTTTTCCTACCAATGTTTTGTATAAGACAGTATAATTTTTGATCAGTATAATTTTATTTTATTTATTTATTTTTAAGTTTTTTATTTTTTTAAATTTATTTCTGAGAGAGAGAAACAGCACGAGCAGGAAAAGGTCAGAGAGAGAGGGAGACACAGAATCTAAAGCAGGCTCCAGGCTCTGAGCTAGCTGTCTTCACAGAGCCCGATGTGGGACTCAAACCCAAGAACCATGAGATCATGGCCTGAGCTGAAGTTGGACACTTAACTGACTAAACCACCCAGGTGCCCCAGATCAGTATAATTTTAATCAGTACTATAGGCTCCATTGGTAGAAAAAAAAAATGGTACGGTTTGATTTTGCAGAGACATAATTATCACTAAGACAGAGTTACAGTGATCATTGGGACTGTAGATCTTCCATTTTGGAAAGAGGATAAGGGTTTTCCATGATATTAGTGTACTTGTATCATGTTAAATGGGAGCATGTGACTTTTATTGATTAGAAATTTAAGTATGCCTAGAAAGAGTGGCCCTGGAAAATAGAATGGATTGGCATAGAATTGAGTTTTCACCCTTGTTTAAGAGACCCTAACACTTTTAGCCAACTAGAAAATGGGAACTAAAATTTCATTTTTATTATTGTGTATTGGATCCTGGATAGGATGTAGGTTCAAACAATTAGAAGTCCTTGTATATATTTGGAAGGCAGAAGTGAGGTGAATATCATGTATTTTCCATTTCTACCTTTTACCTGTTTTTTGTTTGTTTGGAGCAAATGTGTAATTTTTTCAACACCTTACTCATGGCAGTTGTCCTGATTTCAGTGGCTTCTCAGAATAGGAAGGCTTCTTCATTGTGGAAATTCCCTTATTTTTGTTAGCTTCCTATCAATATAAAGTGGTGAGATTTTGTAGGTAGCAGCCGAGTGGAGAACTTCCCAATGTGATATATAAATAGTGCATTGGGAATAAAAATCTCCTTGTTCTCTTTTAGCCTAGAAAGTGTTAAGCTTAAAAAAAAAAGCTCAATAAATATATAGAAGTCTTCAAAACACATGATTTGTAAGGAGGGGCTAATTGAAATACTGTCCCTTCTTTGTCAGTACTCATGTAAAGTAGCAATATACAGTTGTATGTGTACTAGTATATGGACATTACAAAATGTAAAAACTGTTCATATAACATTCTCAGTTTATAATTTAATAAAACGTCAGTAATAAGATGAGAAAATAAAAACCTCTTCCAGCTGGACATACATAATTTTAAAAATATATTGAACAAAAGTCAAAGTGTCCTTAAGAGTATGGAATATTGAATATTTTATATTAAAATCTACAGGATACAACTAAATTAGTATCAGAGGAAAATTCATAGCCCTAAAATAGTTATAAGATAACAGGATATTAATAAGCAAATTCTACATTCTATTCATGAAGATAGAAAATATACTTAAAATATCCATAAAGAAGTAATGAGGAATTTTGATGGAGTTCAAACGTATGTGAGATCTTTGCTTAAAATAAGTCAAGAAAATAGACCATTATCTAACCTATTAAAGAAAAAAAAAGATAAATATATACCAAAAATACAACTATCTTCTAAGAGTATATTAACTGTAGACGTTGAGATAATTCAATGTCTATCTTTTTAAGCTAAGTTTATTCCATTTATATCTATTGAATTAAAAATGTTTTTGGTTTTAGTTCTGACTATAGCAATTTTTATTTTATGACTTCTCTTTTTTTGTGTCCTGTCTATATTTTATGCATTCTGTTTACTTTATGGGTTCATTTGTTGATATTTACTACTTTATAGTCTGAGTTTACTTCTTTTCTGTGTGTGTGTGTGTCCTGTGAATAAATATAAGAATTAAAAAGTTACAATAAATTTAGTTGTAACAGTTATAATGTAACTTACACTACATTATTTAGACTACTTATTGAATTCTCCCTAGGCACAAGGACAATTTAATAGATTTCTAGTTATTTCCCCCTCTACCCTTCACTACATAATTTGAATACAGTTGTGTTATTTATTATTAATTCTTCCAGTGTTTTACTCTGTGTTAGCTCAGATACTGAGAAACAGATGCTAAAATGGGATGAGAAAAGCATGAGATTCATGGAGAAAAATCCTTGTGAAGGGAAAAGGAAAGACATCGGAGAAAGAGAGGATGGATGGAAGCTTCAGCTTATAACACATGGCCAACTCCTACGGAAGAAAGAGGGAAGGAAGATTCAACAAGTGATGTTTTAGACAGCAAAACAATTTTAATGAAGTTTTGACCAGGGTGATGAGGAAGTTTTGAGACAGTCAGACTAGGGGGGCCTCACATTTTTTCAGGAAAAAAAAAGCTTACATTATTACCATCCTTGCTCAGGAAAAAGCCTGCAGGAAGCATGAACTAATTGAGAATACAAGATAAAGAAGGGTATTAGGTCTACCAGCTGCTCCCCATGGCAGGAGACCAGAGTGGCATATTTTCTTGGCCACCACACACTTAAATATACTTAATACTTCTGTCTTAATAACTTTTCTTAATAACCTAACTTTAAATTAAATTCCTTGACCACGCCTTTATAAAAGAAATTTATGCTACTTCCTACTTCTTTTAAACATTTTGGTTATATGAGTCAAATTTTCATTGTTCATTTTTCATGGCATATTAACATATTATAAACACCCTATGATTAAATTGATGGGATCTTCATACATTTATGTATATATATATATATCCTATATATATATGATAGTTTCATTTTTAGTTCTGGTTGTCTAAAGTTCATTATCTCACTCCCTGTAAGTTAAACTGCTGTATATAATAAAATTAAGTTTGGGCTGTATATAACATTATTTTGTCATAAATTATTTCTCAGGGTATCCCACAGCTATTTGCTGTCTTTTAGTATAGAATGTTATTGTAGAGAAGCTCCAGGCCAAGATTTTAAAATTCTTTTTATTATGAAGTGATTGGTCAGGATATATAAAAGTTTCTTTGTCTTTGAAGTATAGTAACTTTGCTATGATTTATGTTGACTTGGTCATCTACGTCATTTTTTTTTTTTAGTCAACAATGTCCCCTTTATATTTTTTAGTTTAAAGGGAAACAGTATTTTTTTAAGTGCATTTATTTATTTTGAAAGAGAGCACGAGCAGGGGAAGAGCAGAGAGAGAGAAGAGAGAGAATTCCAAGCAGGCTCCACAGTGTCAGTGCAGAGCCCAATGCAGGGCTTGAACCCACGAGCAGTGAGCTCATGACACCAGCCGGAATCAAGAGTTGGACACTTAAGTGACTAAGCCACACAGGCATCCCAACCTAATAGCATTTTTAAGAATGTGTTCTTATATCGTTGAGGATTTCTTCTATTTTATTTATTTACATTTTCTTCAGTGACACTGGAATTTTCTCCCTTCTATATTGATACTATTCTTCCACATCATTTTTAATGTTGTCTATTTGTGTTTCCACTTTGTAATTGTTCCCAACTTCACCTTTTATAGTCCCTCCTATGTTTTCAATTATTTACTTTACCTTTTTGCACTTTTCAGTATGGCTTTAATATCTGTAACAAGTTTCTTCTCTCATTTCCCTGCTGGATCAGCTCAGTTTCAACCCATCTGTTCTTTCACTGATCTTCCCTGACTACAAATCTGAGATCTTTTTTAAAAACTTGAGTCATTATATTTTGTCTTAATTTAAGATAATATGTTTGTTCACATTTGATATTGTTTGTCTGTTTCATCTATTTCATGACAGTATTTTCTTAGTCAACATTTTTTGTTTGTCATGTTTTTTTTTCTTTTACACTCTTTAAACATATAGACCTACTGTTAGCTCCTTTTAAATACACTTTTGAATGAGGTTCTTTTAGAGACCACTGTTTATATAAGAAGTTCATATGAAAGAGGCAAAACATTAGTGCTTCTTGGGAATTCCCAGTGAATTGCATTGCAAACTACTGTGAATGAATGTTTCCTTCAGTTTTTGCTTCTTCCTGGACAACAGAAATTAGCCTCTACCAGGCTGCTTCCAGTTCATCCTTTCTTCTTCTTCAGACCTTGTTGACAGAAGATGCTATTAAATGATGCTATCTCTGCTTCTCCATTACCCCTGCTACCTGTTTCTCTCCTATTACCAGAGACACCCCAGGGTAATGCCCACCAGCAGTATCTTCACTGTCTTCTACTTCTAGCGTTGAGTTCTCGTTTGGAGGGCTGCACATTGCCTGCTCTGTCTGAACACAGTAGCCAAGGTGTCCTCTCCTAGTGTCTTGCCACACTCCTGTGACAGCTTCACACTTTGGGGTGCCTGGGTTCCTCAGTTCGTTCAGCATCCAACTCTTGATTTCAGCTCAGGTCATGATCTTGCAGTTTGTGATAGCAAGCTCTGAATAGGGAGTCTGCTTGGGTTTTCTCTCTCCCTCTCTCTCTGGCCCTCTCCTGCTCTCTTTCTCTCAAAAATAAATAAACTTAAAAAAAGCCCCACACTCTTGGCAAATTTTCCTCATATATTTTTTTATGATTGCACATGTCTCCTAATTTTTTATATTCTGGGTTTTTGTTTGTTTTACTTGAGTTTGGATCAGTTCTGAGTGGAGGAGAATGGAGAATCAAATGTACTTTGCCACTTCAAAACCATCATTTTATTGATGACATTCTAAGTGACTTCTCTCTTTATGACTTAGATTAAGGTTTCTCAGAGTAGCATACAGTGTGAAAACTGAGTTCATTCACTTGCACGTGAAAGCTCTTTTTCCTTATGGCTCGTGATAACATTCAGACACATTTTGTGTTCAATTCCAGAACATAGGCATGTGCTTATATGCATTGTATCCAATTCCTTACCAGATGTTGAAACTGCTGTTCAAAACAAAATCATTGTTCAGTTTACGGCATCACTCTGCCTTTGCAAAGTTGTCACTTACCCCAAGATGTCTTAGCTGGAAGGAACCGTATGGGAGCATCCTTATCTTATATTTAGTTTTAACACCAATAGTTAATACTGGGTTGCTTCTGAAATTTTATGTAAATAGCTGATTTTGCGTGAAGATATCAAGAAGATGAAGGGATTATATAACCAACGTGGCCATGGGGACAGCAGTAGCACGGTAGTTAGAAATCATGTCTCTTTAGCGCAGATGCGAATTATTATGCACTTTATGAAGAAGAAATCTGATTGAGGGGGAAAAGAATTTGTTTGTGGTTTCATCGCTAAAAAGTTATATACCAAGGTTTATAATCTGGATGTCCTGATTTTCTGTGTTTATTTTGGAATGCTGAAATTCTGTCAATGTTTATTGTCCCCATCATAGATTACAGGAGCTTTTCTGTCAGCCACTTCATTGTTAATCCATATGCCAGCTATCTAAAAACATTATCTTTCTTAAAATGCAACCTGAGTAGGTCATAGCTCCCTTAACAGGTTTAATATGGGGGGTGGGGGGGAGAGGAAGGTTATCATTTTCTCCTATGCTTTTATCTGTTTCAGCAATAAAGTGCATTTTATTTATAATTGACAATATTTTATTGATATTATTTTATTATTGCCATTTACTACTTGCAAGGAGGAATAAAACTTTGACAACTATTTCTGATTTTTTTCCTTTAAGTATAGATTTTATAAGACTTAGTTTTTAGATCTTTTTCTGAATCAATTGTGGTTTTCTATGTTTCACTGACTTTCAATTTAGTATCTTGTGGAGGAGCATGATACTCATATATTTTTAAATCTCATTAGAAGTCATCTCTGAGCAGTACAAAGAGAAATGAGAGAGGAAGGGAGGTAGAAAACAGGTATGTGGTTGACATTTTGTCACAGCTTCCCTAACTAAATAAGAATGTATGTATTACTCAGTAAATATAGATAGATGATCTGGATAGGTAGGTAGGTAGATAGATAGATAGATAGATAGATAGATAGATAGATAGATAGATAGATAGACTTACAGACAGACAGATAGATAGATAGATATATAGATAGATAGATGATAGATAGATAGATAGATAGATGATAGATGATAGATAGATAGATAGATAGATAGATAGATAGATAGATAGATCGATCTTCAAATTTTAGGGACTCAGTCCAGGGGACTACAATGAATAAATGTATATGTGATAAGTATCTGTCTTCAAGATATAACTGAAAAGATGACATAAAATAAGTATTGACAAGGCTACCCAGCAATGTTATGCACACTTTCATGTGGCTCAGATTTATTCTGTGATTGTCACTAGACTGGATGACCAAGAATGTTGAAAATTCTTTAGAACTATTCTGAGTAGATTATTGCTGATAATAAAAACTTTCTTTTTACATTTCCACTATCTTTACCTATTTCTCTGAACCCAGGACATAAAGTCTTTATATTACCACATTATTTTTGACATTTTAAAAATTGGAGGAGACTAAGGAACCATAGAAAACTAATTGCAATGTAAGATATGGAATTGGATATTAGTTTAGAAAAAGGACATGAGTGGGAAAATGGATGGAATCTGAATAAGGTGTGAAGAGTAGCTTATAATATTTTATTTACATGAATTTCCTGGTTCCAATCACTCTACTATGATTATAGAAAATTTTAACAGTAGGGGAAGGTGTGTGATAGGTATGTGGTAATGTCTGCTTGATTTTACAATTTTTCTTTAATTCTAAAATTATTTCAAAATTAAAAAGTTGAAATTTAAAAATACATCAACATATGGAAATTTTGTGTGTACAAAAATTGCATTTAAATTCAGTAGTAAAAGATTCAGTAAAGATTCTGGGAAAATATATTTAATTTTGAAAATAATTAAGATGCTTAGATTATACTAAAATAAATTACAGTTGGATTCAATATTTAAATGCCAAAAATAAAATGATAAAGTAATATATAGTTCCATGGACTTTGGAATCAGACTGCCTGGGTTCAAATCCTGGTGCAACTATTTCAGGACTGTGTGACACTATCCAAATTATTTTATTTCTTGTAAACTAAATGTTTCCTCCTGATACAAAAGGGAAAATTATTGTATTTAACTCATGCATGCTTATGTTTGAGGATTGTGTTGATATATATAAAGCATATACAACAATCCTTGGCTTTTAGTAAGCAGTCAAGAAGGATAGGTTATTCCTAATTTTGTTCTTGATTTATTAGTACAAAAAGAAACCATAAGAAATATTTATTTTATAAAATTAAAAATCGTAAAATCTTTTTTCACTATGCCTCCTAAGCCAAAACAGAGGAAAATGCTGACATATCTGAGTTGATAAAAGTCCATGTTTATTAGACAAATATTCACAAACAATGCTGAAAGACAAAAATAAACTGAGTTAAAAAAAAAGTGTGAAACATACAATAATGGGTTAATAGTAATAGGGAAAAGAAATAATAGATGGGAAGACAGTCAACATTTTGCTTTTGTTTCTTAGTTTTTATCACAAGATACAGTAATAAATAATTCACAGAAGAAGCAATGAAAAACACATGAAGAGATAACCACCTTTATTACAATCAAATAAATGTAAATTAGAAGGACAGTGACACTGTTTTATCACCCATTATTTTGAGGTAAGTTTTTAAAATACATATTTATGATATGCAGTGTTGGTCAGGAGGAATGAAAGCCTTCATATGTTTTTAAAGACATGTTTAAATTTACATGAATATCTAAAAGGCAATCTGTCAATATATATCAAAAGTCATAAAAATCATAGCCTTCTTTGTATAGGAAGTTATTCCAAGGAAATAAAAGAGGCTCACAGATGGATGTATATACAGATGTTTTTTTATAAAACTGCTTATCACAAGATATTAGAAAAACAATATGGCACATAAAGTAATGTTGAAATATGTCATTATTAAATATACTGAAGTAAATACATATAAAGAGCTGATGTAGGAATTATACACAGTAAGGGTGCCTGAGTGGCTCAGTCGGTTAAGTGTTCCACTCGATTTCGACTCAGACCGTGATCTCATGGTTTGTGGGTTTGAGCCAATCATCGGGATTCTCTCTCTCCCTCTTTCTTTCAGCCCCTCCCCTACTGGTGCACTTTCTGTCTCTCTCTGTCTCTCTCTGTCTCAAAATAAACTTAAAAATAAAAGAAGTTATACACATTAAAAATGTAGTTTGCATCCAGTTATGTACAAAAATTTGATAATTTTACTGAAACCATCAGTCTAGATACTTATTTTTCAAAGACTGTGAAAGTGCATTGTATGGTTAGTTATGATTATGTTGAAAAGGAGTGAGTTGCAATTTCAAAAGCTAAGATTTACATTTTGTTTAATAAATATCAAACACATAACAATACATCTGCCGCTAGAAGATGCAGATTAAGGGTATATTCTCATGTTGGCCAGATTCTACACTTCCTTCATAAATAATTAAAACTTTCCTGTAAAATGTAGACAATGTGGTTTTGTTCTCATTACATCATCATCATCATTATTATTATTAATTATTATTATTATTATTTTAGTTTGGTAAACTTCATTAAAATACGATAGGATATGGGGACATCTGACATAGGCTCAGGTCATGATCTTGTCATCCATGAGTTCGAGCCCCGTGTCAGACTCTGTGCTGACAACTCAGAGCCTGGAGCCTGCTTCAAATTCTGTGCCCCTTCTTTTTCTGCCCCTCCCCTCGCTTGTGCTCTGTCTCTCTCTGTCTCTTAAAAAATGAATAAATGTTTCAAAAATACAATAAGCATATAGAAAGGCACTGAAATCAAAGTTTTGCAGCTTGGGGATTTTTCACAAATAGAACACACTAATATGATAAATACTGACATCAAAAAATGGAACATAGCCAGCACCCAAGAACTGTCTCCGGGCCCCCCCTCACAATCATACCCACCCTTAAGTGTAACCTCTACTCTGACTTCTAATACCCTCAGTTAATTATGTTTAAGTTAATTTTATCTTTGTATAAGTGGAGTCATTTATTATGTTCTACTTTATATATGGCCTCTCCGGCTCCACATTATGTTTATTAGATCTATCAATTTTGCATGTAACACAATTTTCTTTTTCTTTTTTGCCTCTTCCTGTTTTTAGGTTTGATTTTCTGTTACTTTCACAGCTTCTTGACATGCAAGTCTAGACAATTTATTTTTAAACTTTTTTCCTTTCTTTTTTTTTTTTTTTTAAACTTTTTTCCTTTCTAATGTAGGAAGAGTCAAACTCTAAATTTCTAAGCATAAGTTTAGCTGGATCCAGTTGGTTTTGATATTTTATATCTTTAGCTGATTTACTTCAGAATATTTTCTGTTTTACTTTATGATATCTTTTCTACTATACCAGTTATCTAGACATAAAGATTTAATTTCCAAACACTGCAGATATTCTAGTGTTCTTTTGTTATTGATTTCTGGATTACTTTTACTGTGCTCTTTAATTTTAAAGTAATTTAATTGATTTAAATTGTTGCTTTATGATCCTTTTTATTTAACAATGGCAAATATTCCCATCCATTTAAAATACAGTACTTTGGGGCACTTGGGTGGTTCAGTCAGTTAAGTGTCTGGCTCTTGATTTTGTTTCAGGTCATGATCTCAGTTTGTGAGATTGAGCCCCACATCAGTCTCTGTGATGACAGCACGAAGTCTGCTTCAGATTCTCTCTCTCCCTCTTTCCTCTGCTCCTACACTGCTCTCTCTCTCTCTCTCAAAACAAGTAAATGAACTTTAAAATAAAAAAGTAGGGTCCATTGTGTCACATCATTTGGAGGGAATTTTCTATATTTGCAGAGTGGGATTTAGAGTAAAGCAAGAGAAGTGTATAGGGCATAAAATTTAAACAGGTATTTCAGGATCCTGAAAATGGAAAATCTTTAATGAAGTACACCTCTTTAAATTTTGTACCCTACATCATGCCTTTCTTTTTCACCTTAACCAGGGCCATATAGTATAGTTAAATTACATTACTTGGTTGTTCAGATCTTAAACGTCCTTGCTGTTTTTCATTTTGTTTTCCTTAGTATTCTTTCTTTGAGTTATAACCTTTTAATTTTTTCATAATTTTTAAATGTTGTATGGTATACATACATATTAGAATTTTGATACCTTCCTCAGGGATTGACTTTTTCTTATTAAACCTCTCTTTATAGACCTAATAATCATTTTTTTTAAAAGAACACTTCCTATTATAATATTATAGCACTTGCTTAAGTTGTAATCTTACATTCTTTCAATCTCAATCTTTATTATTATATTCAAAGTTTGTTTTATGTAAGCAGTATGTAAATCACTTTAATCCAGTTTCCCAGGTTCAATCTTTTCATTTGTATGTTTAATTATTTTATCTGTAATGTCACTACTGGTGCAATGGATTTATTTTAACATCTTATTGTCTGTTTTCTATTTACATACCAGTATATTTTCTTTCTTATCTCTGTTTTTCATCTTTTAGATTGTAAATCCCACATGGGATTTACATAGCTTATTGAATGTCAGATTGAAGTATTTTATTCGTTTTGGAAAATCCATGAATATTATTTTTCCAAATATTGCTTTTGCTCCATTCTTCTCTTTTCTTTCTAGAACTCATTGCATATATATTAGACACTTTATGCTTTATCATATGTCTTGTATGTACTGTTTTGTGTTTTCCAATATTTTTTGCTTCTCTGCTTCAATTTAAATATTTTCTATTTTTTTATCTACCCATTCAATCATCTTCTCTTTATCATGATTTGTTTTGGAAAAAAAAACTCTCTCTCCTTATATACTTATAGAAAGCACATGATATCTAACTTTTCTCTATTTTTTGAGCTTATTAATCTGTATTTAGAAATCTTGTCTAGCTTCTCCAGTATTTGTACCACATTTGTGTCCATTTCTTATCTGTTTTAATTGTGACTGGTTGGTCTTTTTTTGATCATATCCTTATATATGCAAAACTATCATTGAATGGCAACCATGTACCACATTTGTGTCCATTTCTTATCTGTTTTAATTGTGACTGGTTGGTCTTTTTTTGGTCATATCCTTTTATATGCAAAACTATCATTGAATGACAACCATGTATACTTAGTATCGTTAAAACTGGAGACAACATCTTCCTCTAGAATTCAATTTTTTCTGTGCTGGGCAGGTAGAGTTGGGGCAGATTACCTGAATCCAGTTATGAGCTGAGTTAAGCAGAGGCAAGATTGCAATTTTAGTAAAGAGTAAAGATCAGTTTGTATCTCATCCGCCCTTTCTAGGGTCTTATTTCTTGAGAATTCAAGCTTTTAATTCTCAACTTAGTGTGCTCACTTGGTCTTTCTCCTTGCAGGAGGTCCTAAATACTAATCCTTGTCCTCTAAGCACAAAGCTTCTGGAAACTTCTGCCCTATTTGTCTCAAGTTCCCTCGTTAGAGTTTTAGTCACATACTTGTGCAACTTTAGAATTAATCAAATGCCTTGAGGGAAAAACAGGTCCATAAATCTCTAACTTTGTCTCTCCAGTTTTTTTAAATGATCTAAAGTGGTTTCTCTGTCTATAGATGGTTTATTTATAGATCCAAACACTTGGAAAAAAATCCCACAAAATATCCATCAGGAGAAGGTATGTCCAAACCTTGAAATACTATTTATCAATAAAAATCACTACTCTAGCATGTAAAAACATGAATGAATCTCAAAAACATTGTGTTGAATGAAAGATGCCAGATGAAAAACACATGTACTATATGACTTCAGTCACATGATATCTTGGAATGATCTGGTTTAGAAAAATCCAAGGTAGCCTGGGGCTGAAGAAAGATAGAGTTGACTGCATAAGAATGGATTTTAGGTTTTTGTTTGTTTGTTTGTTTTAGCAATAGAAGTGATGAAAACTTTTATATCTTATTGTGGTTTTGAATACTGAAGTATAATTAATAAAACTTATCTAACTATATATGTAATGAATGTCTTTTATTTTCTGTTTTCTTCAAATTTTGTAAAAAAAATGTATAATGCATTTGACATTTTAAACATTTTATTTTATTTATATTATTTTAAATTTTTTAATGTTTCTTTTAAAGAGAGACACAGTGCTAGTGGGGGAGGGGCAGAGAGAGAGGGAGACACAGAATCCGAGGCAGGCTCCAGGCTCTGAGCTGTCAGCACAGAGCGTGATATGGGACTGGAACCCACAAACCCCGAAATCATGACTTGAGCTTATGTGGGACGCTTCCCTGACTGAACCACCCAGGCCCCCCAACATCTTAAACATTTTAATGTACAGTTTAGTGGTATTAACTAAATATTATATATTTATGCAAATGTCACCACTATTTGTCTCCAGAACCCTTTTTATCTTGCAAAACTGAAATTCTGTACACACTGATCAATAATTTTCATTTTCTCCAGCCCCTTGCAACCGCCATTCTATTTCCATCTCTGAATGTTAATACTCTAGGTACTGACATAATTAGAATCATACAGTATTTGCCTTTTTGTGATTAAGAGTATATTTTATTTTATGCAAATTGAATCTCAGTAACGTTTACATATTAAAAGGGTAACGTAAGCAAAATTCTTATTGTTTGTATATTCATTAAATCAATGTATTAGCTACAGTTGTCTCCATACTTTATTCTTAGTATTTTTCTGAATATTCTTTTTCCAGCATGTTCTTATTGTATTCAGAGTTTTCTGTTATTTGTAATATTTTTCAAAGTTTCATGTTCCAGTTAGTAAATTGGCATATCCAATTATTTATTTTCTTTAGACCAAAATATTTTCCATTAAGAAAATAATTCTCCCCACGTGTGCTCAAATACCTGAAAGCCTCAGAGCACATCTGCTAAAGGAAGTATATTATTGATTCTATCTTCTTAGACAGAGAACATCTAATTCAGTTATAATAATTTTATGTTATATTTTTCTTTACTTTCATTCAGAGTTCACATATTCAGCAAAAATTTTAAATAACCAGAACTCTCAAGCAAATTTTCTATTTATGATTTTTTGAACATTTTGCAAATTTCAGTGATAAAAATGGAAAGCCCTCTAAATCTCTTTTCATTCCAATAGATAGTATAAAAAATAGAAATTCCACCAAAGTTTTACTACTATTTGAAAATTTTTAAATAATTATAGCTACTAAAATATGCTAAAACACCTCTGTATTTCAAAAATGTGTATTAATGGAGTTCCTATAGACAGACAGAGCACTAGAACAGAATAGAAAATCCCAAAGAGACCCAAGTGTTTATGGAATGTAGTATATGATAAAGATGACATAGTGAATTAATAGTTATCCAAAAAAAAAAAAAAATAGACCTAACCACATGTTACTAGGAACATTGGATAGTGCCTTAATTAGCTTTTATCTGCATAACAAAGGAAACCCAAAAGTTTATGTTAATTCAATTATTATTGCTTACAAATTCAAGGTTTAGATGGAAGATCTATTGATTGACTAATCTCTGCTGGGAATGCCCATGTGTCTGTGTGGTGTCTAGGACGCTTGGCAAAAGGTGGCCTCAGTCTATCTCCAGCAAAGTGTGGAAAACCCATGACTCAAAATTCAGAACAATAAGAAAAGAGTGCTAAATGTGACTGCATAGTAGAAACATCAGAATAAAATGCTTGCATGTCCAAATTACCATAAGCAGCATCAAAAGAAAAATGAAAGATTGGGGCAAATATCAGCACTTATTTCACAGACAAAGGGCTATTACTTGAATATATAAAGATCTACTAAAAATTGAGACTAGAAAATCAACAATTGAAGAAAAGGACAAAAGATAGGAATAACTTGTTCATGAGGGAGTAAATACAAATGGCCAATGTACTTGTAAATTCTGCGTAAATTCATTCCTAAAGAAAATGCAAATTAAAATCACACAGTGCTGCTATTTTTCCTCTATCAGCTTAGCAGAAATCCAAAACATGTTCCTCTGGTAAGCCTGTAGGGGAAAGGAGCTCATATATTGCTATTCCTTACTTTATTACTTTATTTCCACTGACTTAAATCCGATGTTTTCAATTCGTTTTCTCTTACAAACAATTGAACAACAAGTAAGCTTACACTTATTAGTTATTTTTATAGGGTATCTTTGGGATAGCTTCCACTAAGTGAGATTGCTAGAACAAATGATAAGTAAATATACAACTTACTAATATTCCAGCTTTTTTCCATAGGGTTTATCCCATTTTATGTTTATAATTCTGGAAAAAAATTAAGTGAATCTGTTAATGTTGTTAGGAATAAAGATTTTCAGTACAAGAAAAGAGATATAAAATGAAAGATATTAATGTAAAAAATACTTGAACCTTTCATTTAGGTTGAGATTGTTCTAAATCTCAAGGATCATAAAACTATTGATTTCTTAGTTGAAAGGAAGCTAAATGTCCAACTTATATTTCACAGTTAAGTCTCTTCTAAAAAATACTCGGTGAATTGATTTTTTGTCTCTTTTTGAATTACACTGGGACCAAGGAAATCATTCTACTGTAGATTTAATATTGGTTCTGTGACTAAGTCCTTGCTCCATCTCTACTAGTTATAACTTAGAGAATTAACTTAATCTCTCTAATTCCCTTATCCACAAAAGGAGATAATCAAAAATCTACCTGATGGGATTGATTCCTGAAAGGATTGGCCAAACTGTGGCAACAATAATATTTTACCACGAAATCATTCATGGCATAGTTCCGCCACAAATCCCTGCCTAGGTTTCATTTGCACAAGTGATATTGAGATTTGAGGGTATTTTGGCACATTACCTACCTTAAAAGCCTTGATACTGTCAGCAGTGAAAGACTGAGTTTAAACTTTTGTATGGTGAGAATAGTGCCTGCGACTGAAGTGGTTCTAGATTCCATATAGTACATGTGAATATAGTTTGTAAACTGTAAAACATGATCCAAAAATGGTTATTATTGCTATTATTAAAATGAGACATTTCAATTTTGTAAAGTTATAGTTGCTATAATTTTTCCATAGTTTGACCTGAAATCTTACTTCTTGTAACTTTATTCTCATTATTTTTTGTTCTGCCCTCTGGGCTCTACTGAATGATTAATTCCTCTCTCATTGGAGGGAATAAAAATAAAGATTAATTAAAATAATAGAAAATAGAAGCATTTAGCTTTTGATTTCTTGTGAATTATTTTATTAAATAGATCAATGTGTATCCCTTACAACATGTGTTCAAGGACAGCCTTACTTCCTATCCTTTCCTTTATTTTCCCTGTGTTTTATCATAAACTCTGCTGAAGAGTGACTGTGATTCCAGTTACTCACGGTTACCTGAAGAGTTTTTCATCTGTGTAGTTTTATTAGGTGCTGGGAATATCTCTCTCCACTGATGATCATTGGGATTATTTCTTACCTTTTAGGGCTGAGTTATTTTATACTTAGGCCATACTTCCCTGCGCATTTGCAATCAGTTAATTAACTGATATCCACCATCAAATGTGTATACTCCTCTAGAACATAATATTCAAGCAGGTTTAGACAGTTTTTGTTTTCTTAATTCACTATTTCTTTGGTCTATCAGAGTTATTGGTAAAGAAAGAGATAGAAAAAACAACAACAAAACCTAACTTCTTGAATGGTATACCTTCATAAACCATCACTAGTCTTAAAAATGGAAGCAATCTCCCATATCTCTACATCTTATCACATAACTTCCGAGTGATGTAGCTATCTAGTTCTACTTGTATTTATTAATTAAATACTTCTGAAGACAAATATGTAGGCGAAACTGGGAAGAATCTACTGGTGTAACCTTTAGATTTCCAACCAAACGCTGCATAATATGTCAAATATGTGAGAAATTTAGAAGAAATTTCTGCATAAATAAAGAAAGCAAGAGACATGCACTCCTTACATATGGTTAAAGTAGTGCCACCATGAATGGTGAAATATTTTTTCTTCATCCAGTTAACATCCCTTACAACCTCTTGTCTTTTCTCTTCCCTCAGCTCCTTCTTGGTCCAGTGGCTTATATTAATCGAATGAGGTTCTAACTAAACAATTTAGCTAAATTTAGCAAAAAATAATCAATTTCATGTATATACATTTTTGTAATTTTGGGACTACATTATTATCAAGATCTATGTGTAGGTATTCGTGAGTTGGTATGTTTGTAATAATACATATATAGATTATATTAGGCCATGTGAAACACATATAGATGATAGTAAAGTCCTTCAAATTAAGGATGTATTATAGTTATATAAAATAAATATATTTGTTGTCATCCTGAAGACACAGGATGTGTCTACTTATAACGTGTATCATATACATTACACAATATATTATACTTATGTGTTTATTTATAATGGAAAAATGACTCGTTGGATGAGGTGGGAGAAGGAGAATGACTATTTCTTTTCAGTACTTCAGAGATAACTTTATAAAAGAATAAGATTAATAGCGTAGCTCTGTGGAAAAGCAACCATAAACCAAAAGTAATGCGTTCAATATAAATACCAAACAATTATTTTCATCCAGGAAACAGTTACTGCCCATCTTCTGAATCATACCTGAATAAAGTGATTTAAAGAAAAAAGTGAGTAAAAATGCCAAAAAAAGAGTCCAATAGTTTTGAATTCACAAACCTCCTGGAGAATCCTGGACCACACTTTGGGATCAGTTGCTCCAGCTTATATACATAAAAAAGCTTTCCTTCTAGGATTGAAACATTTTGGCAATGAAATTAAATAACCGGAAATATAGATAGAAATGGATTATGATGTATGTTTTTATATGTATAAGAAAATTGGTGATTGGTTCTGTGGGCACAAGCCAAGTGTTGAGGAATCACTCCAGTGCTGTCCTTTTGCCAATAGGAAGCTTATACGACTATATTTTAGCTTTCATACAGTGAAAACATTCTCTGCACTAAGTAGAAATCAAATTTCCTAAAATAATTTTTTCACTTGATGGAGGTATTAATTGGCAGTAACATCATGATAGTTTTAAGTTACAACATAAAGATTCCGTATTTGCAAATATTGAAAAACATCACCACCATAAGTCTAGTTAACATCCGATCTATCACCATAGAGAGTAACAAATTCCTTTTTCTTGTGATGAGAACTTTTAAGATTTTCTTTTAACAACTTTCAAATATGCAATACAGTATTTAAAAAAAATTTTTAATGTTTATATTTGAGAGAGAGAGAGAGAGAAGAAAGAGGGAGACACAGAATCCGAAGCAGGCTCCAGGTTCTAGGCTGTCAGCACAGAGCCTGATGCAGGGCTCGAACTCACAAACTGTGAGATCATGACTTGAGCTGAAGTTAGCCACTTAACTGACTTAACTGACTGAGCCACCTAAGCACCCCTACAGTGTTTTTAATTATAGTCATCATGCTGTATATTATATCCTGTGACTTATTTATTCTATAACTAGAAGTTTGTACCTTTTGACCACCTTCACCTATTTTGACCATCCTCTACCATCTGCCTTTGGTAACAACAAATCTTTTCTTTGTATCAATGTCTATGAGGTGTTTTTTGGGTTTTTGTTTGTTTGTTTGTTTCTTAGGTTCCACACATAAGTGAGATCATGTGATATAAAAACCTGAATGTCCCAGCAGTGCTTTAAACAATCTGGCTGCAGGCTCTGAGCTGGCAGTCAGCACAGAGCCCGACGCGGGGCTCGAACCCACGAACCGTGAGATCATGACCTAAGTGAAAGTCGGACGCTTAACCAACTAAGCCAGCCAGGCACCCCAAGAAAATGTGTTTTTAAGCCAATTTTCCTCATAAAAGTTTTGTCAGTTCAGACAATATTTTAATATACTCAGATTAACTACTTGACATTTCAATATTTTGGAAACATTAGAATATTTATTATATATTTTATAATCAGTATCAGGAAAGAAACTTGTTGCCCTGTGCTCTAAAATGAACTCATTAAGCATAAGAGTGGGTGAAATGTCAAATCAAAAGTAACTTCTCTTATTCCGCCTCTCTGCCTCTGTCTCTCCCTTCCTTCTTCTCTACTTTTTAAAGAATAATTAATGAGCTCAGCACATATGAATACCAAGAAGTATTTACCAATAACTTCCCAAACTGTGCAAGTGTGTTTGTAATATTACTTGGTTTTAATTAAAAAGAACCCAAAACTCTTTTATTTAAATCTCTTCTATGTTTCCATATTTATCCAATTTAACCATGAAATGTCTTAGTAACTTCAAATTTTCTGCAGAGACTTTCTTATAGTTTGCATACTTCTCTCCATTTACTTTATTCAATATAATGCTTAGAAATATATACAACCTTTCATTAAGTTGGTATTTACTAATAGGTGTCAAAGGCCTTAAAACTGCATACATGCTCAGAAATAAAGCATGGATCATTTTGGAAATCTGTTTTTCTTCTTTAATTTAAAAAAAAATGTTTATTTATGTTTGAGAGAGAGAGAGATACAGAGAGAGACAGAGTGTGAGTAGAGGAGGGGCAGAGAGACAGACACAAAATCTGAAGCAGGCTCCAGGCTCTGAGTTTCAAGCCACCCAGAAGCCCCTGAAATATTTTATGTGTTTACTAAGATTGAACAAACATGTGAATATCTTGTGGATAAGATTCAGGTTTATTATAATCAGAAAAATAATTTACAAATAAGGAAAGACTGAAGGCAAGAATGAATCCCATGATGTTGGACTGAAATTGGAGTATCAATATGAATTCATGGTTTTAATTAATACACAGATTGATAGACACAGAAATAGCGATAGAAGCATGGGTAGGTAGTGCACATAACTTTACTTCCCAGTGTAGTCTGCTGATAAGGCATAGAAACCATAGCACAACAGTAGCCATGAACACTTTTAGCCTCTGATCATAGTTTGAAATATTTATTGTTTCTAGGACTGGGACAAACAATATACACAATGGTATCAAATATTCTAATATCAGAAAGTAAGAAGGTATTCAAAAGATGATGGGGAGCTATTTAAAGGACACAGAAGCCACTTGAAGAAATTCCCAAAGTCAAAAGCTGGAATAGTTTTAGGAACTACATTAATAATAATTAATAGTTTTGAATCAATAGCATTGAATTGAAACCAGAAAAATAAGATAAACACCCATGAATCCAAAACTGATACAAGTATATAATTAGTAAATAAGTGGGAGGTAGGGAAAACTATTCTTAACAGTAGAATTCCAGTTAATAAATGTAAAAAGAATAGTGGAAATATAAAACTTTAAAATCAGACAAATATCTTGATAATATTTTGCAGGCAAGAAGAATCACTGAATGCTAAAATTTGTAGTTCAAAGTATGATGAAAATAACATATATGCAGTATCAAATATATCTACACAAGATATTTTTTGTGACAAAGGGAAAATGATATTTTTATGGTGGATAAATCTGGAAGATTCTATCTTAACCAAGTCATCAAAATTAACTGAACTTTGAAATGCTTTTCTAATATCAACTGCAAATGTATTTTTGCCCCAAATGCATAAAACTCAGTAATAAAGAGAAAATACAAGAACAATTCAAATGGTGAAATTTGAATAGGATTATTGGCTAGTTAAAATATATCAGTGTCATTTTTCTGGTATTGATTTTGCTGTATGCTTATTTAAGGTTTAAGATGAGGGAAAACTAGATGAATGTATGAGAAAACTCAACTACTTTTCACCTTTTGGTAGACCTAAAATTACTTCAAAATAAAAGTTGAAAAAAAATCAGATTTAATAACAATGTAGGCTAAAAAGAATTTATAAGAAGGTAAACTGCAATAATATTTAAAATAATAAGATGTTAAAAATATCATTTGCATCAAAAATAAGGAATTGATATAACCATGTACCAGCATTTTTTCAGTAATTAAGTTTAATTTTAATAAGGAGGCTTGTAGACAAAGAAAAACTGTACATGATTTATTAAGTGAAAAATACTACCAAGGAGTGGTGCATGATCTTTTAAAATGGCATATGAATATGCCCATTGTGCATAAGAAAACTAAGTAGCATTTTTCAACAAAATGTTTATGAAGCTATTTCTGCATGTTTGATTTCTGTTTAATGAATTCCTTCCTTCCTTCCTCCCTGCCTTCCTTCCTTCCTTCCTTCCTCTCTCTCTCTCTCTCTCTCTCTCTCTCTCTTTCTTTCTTTCTTTCTGTTTTTTTTTTCTTTCTTTGGTTTAGGTGTGTATTACTTTTATAGTAAATTTAAAATTTAAACTAATTTCTTCATCCTTCCTGTGGGGGCAAAACCCTCTAACTTAAGGAAGTGAAGATAAGTAAGAATTAATTCTGATCATATTTAGACTAAGGCAGACTAAATATTATAATCCATTTTAGGAAGAGCATATAGGCTCCAACTTAAAAAAAATCTTTTACATAATAGTTTATAACAAACTCCAAAGTTTCTGGGTGGGTGGGGGGACAGCTAAAACCCCATCCCTGAAAATAAGCAGATGGTTATGTGTAGCAGATACAACTTACTGTGCATTTATAAGTTTATTTTTGATAATGAATTCTTCTCATAGTAACTCCATTATAGACAAACATTTGCACTTTCAGTAGATTCTCAGCTCTGTGATAAAGTCCCACAAATAGTGTTCTTCCTAATGGTGTTTAAACCAGGTATTCACTTTTTGCATATAATATTATCCAGTACGACAGTTGGTTTCTCTCTCTCTCTGTTTTTGTTTTTTGTTTTTTTTTTTGTGGTTCCTTCAGATAACACATTGCCATCTTTATATTAAAAGTCTTTTCAAATTGAAAATCTAGACTTACACCTAGAAATTATATTCACACAAATGATTCTTCCACCACAAGCTCTTTTTAGTGGAATCTCTCCCCTAATATATTTTAGGTGCTATTTTACATTTATTTAACACACACTCACACACACAGAGACACACTCACACATGTTTTGTACAGTTAGAATACTAATGCATGAGTTGCCTTTTATACAAGGTTTTCTAATGCCTTCTTAGACATACTTTTTATTACTGGTTATGACTTTTATAAAAATTAAAATGAGCCGAAGTTTGTTATCATGTATCTTTATCTCATTTTTATGTTTTGATGTCAGTAAGAAGTAATTTTTTTGTCACCGTCACTCATAGTAAAAAAGAATTTGTTGTAGTAAATCAGTTTTGACACTTAAAAATGTGAGTTTGGGGCCCAGCTGGGTGGCTCAGTCAGTTATGCATCTGACTCTTGATTTCGGGTCAGGTCGTGGTTTGTGTATTTGAGCCTCATGTAGGGCCTTGCATTGACAGAGAGGTGCCTGCTTGTGATTCTCTCCCTCCCTCTCTCTCTGCCCGCTGTGTGCTAGCTCTCTCTCTCACTAAATAAATAAACAGGGGCGCCTGGGTGGCTCAGTTTGTTAAGTGTCTGACTTCGGCTCAGGTCATGATCTCGCAGTTCATGGGTTCGAGCCCCGCATTGGGCTCTGTGCTGACAGCTAGCTCAGAGCCTGGAGCCTGTTTCAGATTCTGTGTCTCCCTCTCTCTCTGACTCTCCCCTGCTCACACTGTCTCTCTCTCTCTCTCTATCTCTCAGAAATAAATAAAATATAAAAATAAATAAATAAACAAACAAACAAACAAACATTAAAACAGTAGGTTTGGACAAATGCCTCTAACTTCACATGGTTTTCTGAGCAATCTCTCTACAGTCTTCAAAAGGGGGAAGAAGTGTTTCAGGTAGTTTCTGTAGGATGTAAACTTGTGATTATGAAGGGGCAAGAGACCTGTGTGAACTACTTCTTCACAGACTCTCCAATTGTGAGACTGGAGGAGAGCAATAGGAAAAATGTCATGTCTTAAAATAATTTTTCACAATTGAGGTGATTTTACTCAAATATTTTGGTCAATTATGGTCTAGCATTTTTGCTGTTTTACCTGAAAAATATTGAGAAATATGAAAATAACAAACCTAGTCTGATGCTTGAGAAGTTACAAAAGATTAAATACCAGAGGGGGGGGACAAAACACATTTGAGACATGGACCGGTAACCTTTTAAAGATATTGGAATATGAGAAATTAATTCTGCATTTCCTTCAGGGTTAACTGATCCAAAATTAAGCTTCATCATACTAGGTTGTTGCTAAGCAACTAGTAAGTTTGCTATGGTTCATAATTTTAGCCTTTTGTAACTAATCTATTGTTAGCAGAATTCCCTACCGGTCTAGAGAAACCAAAGATGTTTGTTGGGTGGAGGTGCACACAGTGAAGCTTAAAATTGAATAATTATTCTAAGCATAAGCCTGCTAGAAGGTTACATTTGCTATACATGAGTGACCACTGAAGAAATTCAATTTACGTAGGGAATGAAAGTCATTTTAGGAAATTAATATTTAATATATTAATACATATTTTAAATTAATAATACCTATTGGAACGAAATGGTGATGGTATCCTAATATCATTCTTTTCCAGGGACCTTGTTCCTCTTGCCTCTGTTAAGTCTTTTCTGTTTTCTTTTTTTCCAAGGCAAGTGTTACTGACTTGCTTTCAATTATACAGCACACAGTTGTTGAGCCCTGTTAATAGAATGCTTCTTCCCACTCATGGTCTTTTCATTCTGTGAATGAAGTACAATTAGTGTAATGGCAGACTTGTCTCAGCTCCTTTGCATTGCAAGTTGACAGTGATTTGCCCCAGTCCCATGTTTCCTGTGACTCAGTGGGTACATTTGTCTAATGCAGGAGGTTGGCATTAGTAGGTCCATCTGCTTGCTTATATAAGCACCAAACAATTTGAACTTTGTTGGAAATAAAAGTGATGTTTTGTCATTAGCCTTTGTCTTAGTTTTGTTTTCCAATGTCTTCAAAACTGGAGAGGAATGTTATTTTAGACATTCCACTTAAAGAGTGTAGTAAATCCCAACCATATAACTAACAGCTATTGTGCTAAGTATTGCTGATGTAACCCTCAATAAGACACACAGTGCTAACAGAGTAGTGAACTCAATGGAAATATAAACAGATGATTACAAAACTGTGTACTGAATGCTGAAAAACCTGCCATGATGTGTGATAGTTGAGAATAGAGGAGAGTGCCCTACCTCATCTCTGCAAATCTATGTATGCTCTTGCTTCATCTTAAAGCATGCAAATCAATAACACAGGTAAAGTTGAGAATTAGGAAGAGCGTTGACAAGAAGGAAAAAAATAGTGCTTAGACAGATTCTTTGCCTCCCTCTCTCTCTGACCCTCCCCTGCTCACGCTGTCTCTCTCTCCCTCTCATAATTAAATAAAAAACATTTTAAAAAAATAGTGCTTAGATAAGAAGCAACACAGTGTATTCTAAGAAACTGCAAGTAATTAACATATAATAGATTTGGGGGTTTTGTTTTGACACTTAAATAGTGAGGCATGTGTAGAAAGGAGATGGGAAGAGCAGGAAAGAGCCAGGAGGGCCTGGTAGACCTCTTGGGCAAGGTATAATACCCTAGTTTTTCTGTTCTTAGTTTGCTGTCATTTGTGCTTTTAAAATACTTTATAAAATTGTTTAATTGTAGGGACAATCGTTAACATGTGCTAATGAGGGTATAATGGACTTTTGTTAACTTGTATTGATATACTTCTCAAACAAACACAAATAAAGCCTGGACTATCTAGGCTTTCATTCAAATTTTTTCAAAATTGTTTTTGATACAAGATACATTGACACATTGATAATAGAATCTTTTGGAACCTCGAATTCAAGGAAATTCATCATCCTCTCACCTAACCTCATGCTCTTCCCCAGTCCCAGATCCCGGGAAATGCCACCATGACTCAAACTACTTCTCAAGCAAGAAAGCTGAGAGTTACTTCTGATGACTTCTCCTCTGTCAAGTCTGTGTCTTATCAATCAACAGGACTCACTGATTGTAATTCCTAAAACATCATAAATCTGGCCCCTTCTTCCATCTTTACTTCTACCACGCTAGTTTATTTCTCTTCTGAAGTATTATCACTATTATCACTAATTGCATGATTTTTTTCCCTCTGGCACCTTTGACATCCATTTTCTACATTGAGGTCATGAGGATCATTATAAAATGCAAATCTGATAATCATATCATCCTCTACTAACAATACTACAATGATTTCAAGTTGATTCTTGGGTAAATTTTTCTTGGAGAAGAGTCTGAATCTTACCTTACAATCTAGGTACATCTCTTTCCAATCTCTGCATGGCAACTACTTTTGTCTCTCCTACAGGTCTTACAAAGACACATTGTAGGACTTAGCTCTCTCTGCTTGGAGCCTACTTTCTCTTTTAGATCTCAGCATAATTGTGTCTGGAGTTTGCCAATCTTCTTGACTCAAGTCAGAGCCCTGCTCATGGATTTTCAAAGATGTCATGCTCTTTGACATAGTTTTGTATCACAGTGATGACTTGGGATTCATTTATGTTAATATTTGATACAAATGTGCCTTCCCAAATGGACTGTATGCTCCAGTGAAGTAGATACCATGCCTTCTTTTGGCTTATTATTGTATATGATAATTTACTACTACTACAATTTTGATCATTTCATATAGTTTTGTTACTCTTGATTTAGGTCACAATTTTTAAACAGCTTTGCTGTGATTTAACTTTCATAGCATAAAAGTCATCTTTTTTAAATGTTTATTTTATTTTTTTATTTTAGAGAGAAAGAGAAAGAGAGAGAGAGAGCAAGCGAGAGACAAAGAGAGAGGGATACAGAATCACAATCAGGCTCCACACTGTCAGCACAGAGCCGAGTGCAGGGCTTGAACTCAAGGGACATGAGGTCATGAATTAAGCCAAAATCAAGAGTCAGATGCTTAACCAACTGAGCCACCTAGGTGCCCCAGTCATCAATTTTTTAAAAAAATTGAAGTGTACCATTCAGAAAGTTTTGGTGTACTTCTAGAGTAATGTAACTATTACCACAATCTAATTTTAGAACATCTTTATTACCTCAACAAGAAGCTTCCATCCTCTTTTATAGTCTCTCCATTCCAACCACCAGCCCTCAGCAACCACTAATCCACTATCTGTCTCTGTACCTTTTCCTCTTCTGGATATTTCATGTGAATGAAGCCATTCAATACATGTGCTTCTTTAATAAAACATTTTTCACTTAGCATAGTATTTTTTTAAGTTTCATCCATGTTGTCACATACACAGCACTTTGGTATTTTTATTGCTGATTAATATTTCATTACATGAATATACCACATTTATCTATTCTTTGATAGATATTTGGGTTGTTTGTACCTTTTGGGCACAGAGAATAATGTTGCTATGAGCATCCAACATAATAGGCTACATAACTTGAATGAATGAATGAATGAATGAATGAAATGAAATCTATACAATAGTTTCCTCCCGTAAATATGAGAAGATTGTAATATCATCATCCTACTTTATCTGTAGGGGATAGAGTCCAAGATGCCCAGTGGTAGTACCAAACCCTATATATAATGTATTTGTCTTATACATGCATGCTTATGACAAAGTTTGCTTTATAAATAAGACACAGTAAGAGATTAATGACAATAAGTGCCAGTAAAATAGAACAATTATAATAATACACTATAATAAGTGTTATGTGAATATGATCTTTCTGTTTCAAAATTTTACTGTACTACACTCACCCCCTCTTCTTGGAATGATGTGAGATAATAAAATGCCTAGTGATGAGATGAAGTGAGGTGAATGACGTGGGCATTGTGATGTAGCGTGAGGCTGGTGTTGAGCTTCTCAGTTGCTGTCAGAAGGAAGAGCATCAGTTTCAGAACAGCAGTCAACTGCGTTCAGTTGATGCAGGTAACCGGAAATGCAGAAAGTGAAACTGTAGGTAAAGATGGAGGCTACTACACATGGTTTCCAAGTTCATTTACAACTCTAAAATATGATATGATAATATTCCTAAAGGGATCGAGAAGGCAATATGCCTAAAAGAAGGAAAATAAATAGAATTCTATGGATTTTGGATCTGACAGGCTAACAAATAGACCAAGACTAATCAACTCTCAGAAGAAAAAAAAATATACCAGACATCTTTAGAACTCCTTCTCCCTAAAATGCTTAACATCAATCCAAAGAGTAAACATGGCACAGCACCAAGTAAAACAATTCAGATATGAAACAATTCCTGATACTTGCAAGACATATTTCCTATTATTTTGGTATTTAATAAATATATAAGAGTAGGGAAAAAAAATACCCCTCTTGTTTTCTCACATGTTATCTACTCTCTGGATTGTTTGGAACCCTAAGAAGAGGAAACCGATTTTTAAAAATCAAAGAGGGGATAAAATATACAGCATTTTCCCACATCTGTGATATTAATAAAGGCTTCACTGATATATTGAAGTGGATGCAATAATGGAATAAAACACATCTAATGTAATATCATATTTCATAAGTGCTATCTTGACACAGTATTGAAGTTATGGCTAAAAACTCAGTTCCCCTTGTCGGGTCATTTGCTACAACCCCATTCTAGCTACTTCGCTTTTCAGGTTCCCAGTCTCTGGACCGCTGTGTTTTCATACTACTAACCACCCCCCCCCCCCCCCAACTCCCCNACTAGGTACCAGACAGCTAAAAGCAACTTTCATGTCCCAGAGTTCATGAAATTGTTCAAATTAGCCGATCCACAAAGGAGGTTGAAAAACCTAGTTAATCCCAACATACACGCCATATGTAAGTTGCTTTATGTTGCCTCCAGGTTGCCGGTACCCTTCCCCAAGTGCGGTCTTCGGTGTAACCCTGTGGGGCAGCCTTCTTTGGTTTTGAGCTGCAAGTGACACAGAGTTCTGCCTTTCATATACCCAGTGTCGGAATGCTGTGTCCTACTAACCCAAGAATATTTACATCTTATTAGTGAGGTTAGCAGGATGGCACGGCATGACTATCCACCCTTGGAGAACTTCTTGGGGGGATTGCTCTTGGCTTACTAATTGGTTCTTCGTCATTGCAGAAGCAGCAAGGGGGTGAGACTACAGCCTGTGGGTGGGTTTGCTTCTCAGCTGGTGCTGTCTGCTGGTGGTTACCACTCTCTTCCTACCCACACTTCTTGGCATCTGAATATTCCGAATGAACAGAGTTCATTGGTTCAACTCCAAGGACCAGATACCGTCCAGATGACACCCCATCTGAGGGCAATTGGGGTGATAGGCTACTAAGCTGCACTTTCCAGGGCAGGGTACACAAGAGTTTCTATGTTTAGCAGAGGCCTATCTCAGGGTGCCACACTTCTTTCGTGTTAGTGTATAATATTATTTGGAAAGTTTTGTGTGGTTTGTCTGTGTGTTTCAGGCACCCTCTTATGGAGGAATATGCTGATTGGGCTTCTCCACAATAGAGAATTAACTCTAAACTCCTGAACTCCTAACCTACCTTGTCAACTGTCTCCCTACTAAGTATGAATCCCGACCCCTCACAGATGAAATGGGAGGAGGGCCAGTCGGGGCCTGTGAGGTTTTCCCCCTCACTACCCAGAAAGTCAGAATAATGGGCTGTTGACTAGTAACTGAATTGAAAGTTTATTCGATTAACGGTGCCTCAATCATTTCCATCCTCACAGGGCCTGTTTTTCTTGCCCTCCGAAAGACTACTTGCCAAATAAAACCCAAACCCATTACCCTTTGGATATTTCCACAGAACTCCAATAAATACATGCATTTAACTTAAGTAGCCTCACATGCATTAACTATCTGTAACTGTTGAATTTGCCCTCAGCCTGCTTCCACATAGCTTATGCCACACATTTATCTGGCTGATATCTTTTGCAGATAAAAGATACTGGGAAATTAAAACCTCTTCCAAACTACCACCTACCACCTCTCCCTATCTGGAATGCTGCCTTAGGCTCAGTGGCAAGTGCATTCATACCTCCTCATTACACAGCACATAACTACTAATGGAGGACTCCACAGTCTCAGCATGTGCCCAACAAAAACCAGTCTTCCCCCAATAATTCCCATTTACCTATAGTGAGGTACAGCTTTCCAATTTAGAGATAATACCATGGGCATATATTATGGCCCAACAAATAAGAGTGCTCATATCTTCTATTTTGCTGTTCTACCACTCCCAAACCATAAACCATACTGATGTGCTCTGGCCTCTCTTGGTGCCCCCATTTATATAAATGTTAATGACTCTTTCTGCACTGTGAACAAATGTCATTGACATATGGTGTTTGTACATATACTGGGACTCGTTATACTGCTATCATTGGGGCTGCTATGGGTCCCACTGTTCTAACCCAATAATCAAAAATCACTGATGCTAATCTGTAAATGTCCTACTCTAACATTTAATATTTCTAAAGTATAATAAATATTAGACCTACTTAATCAAGGCTAGAGAAACTGACAAAAACGGTTTTTGACAATAGATTAGCACTTGATTTTCTATTAGTTCATCAAGGAGGTCTTTGCAATGTCATCATAGCAAATATAATCTACACATTTTGTACATTACATAATTCAATCCAAATATGACTGGAGGTCTCCACCATGACTGGTTTATTCTCCTGGTTAACACTGAACAAATTGTAACCTGTTACAGGTTGACCATCACTGACTCCTCATGTTTCAACCTGGTTTCTTTTTCTTCTACTGTCACCAGAAATATTTTCTCTGCCTATTAGGAAAACTCATGCCCAATTCTCTGAAAGTCTCCTTTACTATTCAGGCCATTCAAATATCCCAAATAATTGATCTCAACACTGATGTTAGGACATCAAGAAGTCAATTTTAATATAATATTTCAGAAGTCCTTTCTTGATTCAGTTTTAATGTCATGGCTAGAAACTCTCAAATGCCGTTACAAGCAGTGTGCCAAGCCTATGCCCCAGTCACTCCTTTATCAACCTCCATTCTTCAGCACCTCTGTGCATATACCTCAACTGCATTTATTGGGGCCCATTCTCCAGGACAGGTACCAGACAGGTAGACAGCCTCATAACCCTGGATCCCAGGAAACTATTCAAATTAGCCAATCCACAAAGTATTTGTAAAATTTAGCTAACCCCATCCTGCTTGCCTTTAGTGAAGGCTCCATCTTCCTGTCATGGTATTGTGTGGAAACTCTCTCTCATTAAGAGCTATGAATAGTGGCAAAGAGTTTTGCCTTATTCAGTGTCAGAGTGTTTTGTCCTGCTGTCAAAAGAATCTTTAAGTCTTAGAAAACAATTATTCTGTGAGAATTTTCTTTACTCTTATGAGAATATTAAAGCAATATTTTATCTTCTATATGAAGATAAAATACCTATTGTAGATATTCTCTGTGTTTTAATAAGAAACTCTTCCATGGCACCTGTGCACAGAATATGATAGGACTTTAATTCGTAGGGAGTTTCTTCTTTACATTAAAATCTTCTACTGTGAACAGTTATTAGAATTAGACATTTGTTTCCAAAGAAAGAGAAGAAAAGAATAGGAAAGAATAAATGAGCACTGGGATATGTTAATTTGACTTTAAATTTACAGTTTAATGATAGGAATTTATTATTCTATATCCTATGAGAAATATAATTACATAACAGCCTACATCTACAAATGCAAAAAGATGTGAGTCAATTATAGAAAGTGAAAGTAATAGAATCCTTCATTTTCTTTGTAGTGTTTATCTTAACAATCTGTTCTTCTTCTGTTTGCCATGGTATTAAAATCTTTCATCTGTGGGATAATATATTAATAGAAAAAACTAAGAGTGTTTTTTTTTCTTTTTGAAATATCTGATGATGCTATTTTACTGCATACAGTATAACTATCCATAATACGTTTACCTCCCAACCTTTTCTATGAACACAATCAAGTTTTCCTAGAATGGAATGTACTCATAAATCAGTGTTTCTTAATTCCTACAGCACTTTGGAATTACTTAGAATTTTTTAAAATAATTGATACCGGGGCTTACCCTTCAAAAGTCTGATTTAACTGAGGTGGGACCTAGACATTGGAATATATTAATAAGTCTCTTTTTGTACCCCTTCCTGCCATATGTGATTCTAACATGGATTCGGGGAGATCTACTTTATTAAAGGTGCAGTTAAAAGACTTGGCTTTAAAATTATATGAAAATAGCCTTAGTTTCATGTGTAACTTCTACTCTATTTACTAAGGTTTTTTTTTTTTTTCCTGGACTGAGTCACTAATACTGAATTATGGTAATAATAAAGAGTTAGTAGGGCTGATGTATATTAAAAATAAAACCTCCCAGGCTGTTAAATCTGATGTAGCTATCACATAGAATACAATAGAGCTGTTACATAAACGATGAATATAATCTATCTTGTGTTACAATGATTATGTTCAGTTTTTTATATCTGAGAAAAAAAATCCCAAAACAAATTCACTTTGTCTCTTCTTACTCTTTAATTGCCTCCCCTCTATTCTTTCTGTTAAAGCAATACATATTTAAGGAAAAATTGGAATCTGCCATATGCTTTGGGCAGGATATGCTAAATGGCTCCAGTCACGAAAATGCATGCTTTGGGCAGGATATAAAGCTGAACATGGCTCCAGTCACCAAAATGGAGAAAGACTGTGACTTTCTGTTTTTATTCAAAGTGTGAACATCATCAGTATGTTACTAGTACACTGTGAACTGAAGACAAATTTATGCATTCGTTTATTATTAAATCTTAATAGACAGTAATTTTGATGATGTATTAAAGAAGCTACAGCTTGATGAAAGAAGTGTAACTGCTTGTGTTTGAAGTCTGGTGAGTCTTTGGTATTTCCCACTCATAACTGCAGTATATGGAGGAGTTATAATATTCATTTATGCAGATCTTAACCCAGTTATCACATTACTCTTCAAAGCATCACCCCACAAAAAATCTGTCAGCAATATTAAATAAATTTCTAAAAATAATTTATATAAGAAGAACTTTACGTCTTTTGGGCATTAACTAGAAAATGTTGCGTTGGTATTCCAAATTTGCGATTACATTTTAATAATATCAATATCAGAATCAAATGGGTGCCCACTGCCTTTTCCTTCATATATTGTTTATTTTCAGTAAAGAGAGCTTTATGATGATTAAACAAAAGATGACGTTAGTAAAATAATTGATCTTTTTGAGAAAACACGTTAAAATATTTACTTATGTACATTGTTTTACTTAATTAATGGTTCTTTTGACAAACTTACAGTTGACAGTATTTCAATGTGTTCCTTAAGCTGAATATTTTAATTTACTAATAAATATTTTTTATAAAACAAGAAATTAAAGTTATCTGATGGAAGAAGAGGTTTATCTCACTACTATTTAAAGCAAACACTATATGTATGTGTGGTATAACAAAAAATTTCAGAATTATTAATAAATGAGCCATAATGGACACATTCACTTGAGTTTTTCTGTGTTCTCTAGAATATGTTAAATAAGAGAGGAAAAACCCAAGTATAGTGGGTTACTCAAAAGATCTTTCCAAGTAAAAATATCTTCAGTATGCAAGAAGAAAATGTTAATGGGATCGTTTTGAGTGATACTATTACTATGATGATAAGTAAGAAGATATAATTCTTCAACATTATTTAAAATCATGATAATTTTTCAATCAACATAGGATTTTTAAAAAATACTAGCTTTAAAAAATATAGCATTTTCCTTTGATATGCTCAGAATCACAGTCTTTGGTTGAAATTAGAGACACAATTTGCACATGCATTTAACATTATGATATTTGAGTTCACCTAGTCACTATTCACAGAGCTATCAGATTTCTAATTTTAAAATAAAATTCACTTTGCCTTGTGAAGTTTATGAGTAATACCTTTAAATGGAATTGATATCATTTGCTGGGTATAAACCCTAAATAATAATAAGTGAAAGCTTTGTGAAGGTGTCCTGACATAAAAACCTATATTTTAAAATGAAAACTAGGGATTTTAATTTATTAATAAGGGACTTGCTCCCCAAAGGCTTTATGTAGCCACTAAAATAGAAAATACCACTGATAATAATAATAATGATTACCATTTATTAACATCACATATATGATTAGAAATGAGTAATTGCTTTCATATATTTTTTTAAATCAAAAATATGAATTAGCTATTTAGGAAACAATGAATCATAGAAAGTAGGCAAATATCCTAATATTAGAGAAAAGACATTTTTGGGCTGACAATCAAAATATGGTTCTGTCCAAAGGTTGTGTTATATCCACTGATGTTCAAATAAATAAATAAATAAATAAATAATAAATGAGTGTCTCGTGTTGTTAAGCATAAACTGATATTAAAACTGTGGTTAAAAGTACATGAAGCTTAAAATTTTACTCTCTACTTCAGGGAAAGAACAAACATTTAGTTGTATGTTCGAGGAAGCATATGTCTTTTTCAAAGGTAGATGTTTTCTAATATTAGTTTCAAGAAGCATTAGAAATGTATATTTTGCATAGAGTTACTTATGTGAATTCTGGTATATTAAAAATCACAAGATATAGCTCTAATGTCAAGAACTTATTAATATATTTCTATGTGTTGCCATTTTATATGAGGGAATCTTTTGCTTAAATCAATCCTTTGTCAAAACAAAACAAAATTTTAAAAAATTAATTAAAGACTACGAAAAACATTTAAAATGTTTTACATCCTACCAGAACCTTTTATTTTCACAAATTTCCATCATTTAATGCATGCAACCACATCATGAAAAGTATTACAAAGTCCTTGAAAACAGACCATCTGTTTTTTCTCAATGTAAACAAGAATTTGAAGTTAGAAAGTAACTAATTGAAATCTGTGAGTCATCAAAGACCTAACCTTTTACTTTACATGCATTTCTTGCCCACTAATGGGCTCCCAAAACTGATATGTGGGATTCTGTTTCTTATGATGCCAAGAGATTTGACATCTGATAGTAAAACATTTAGTGAAAATCTACATAATTAAACCATGTTAGAGAAAGCTGGAAAACTTTATACTCTAAACACTCTGTAGGGAGTAAGTCTGTTTAATCACTTACAGTAACATGGTGAGAGGAGAGAGAGGGAGAGAGAGAAGACAACGCGTGTATTGTTTTCCAGAAAAGATACAGTGCTACAGTGCATTGGCTTAACAGATAGTGGTGATTTTTCCTGATTTAGTGACCTAGAAAGCAAGCTAAAAGACTTCTGTGGCCACACTTTTATTTGCCTTTATTCAGATACACAGTTCTTGTCTGTACAAAATATGAATTAACAGTATAAAAATGCCCCAAGTAAAGATGACCTACTTAGCATTCAGCACTTTTTTGGTGTCTCTGCGTCTTCAGGACCCTTCTCTGAAGTTTCCTATTTCGGTATCTCACATGCTTCTGCAACCACATACAGAATCATTTATTTTCTATGAACAGTTCTCCAAGTACCATGATGGTCCTTTCCCCCAAACTCATCAGAGTCCATATGTAAGTGGCGTCTTAAGAATCAAGATGTTCAAACTTCCACTTATAAAATAAATAAGTCATGAGGCTGTAATGTACAGCATAGGAAATACAGTCAATAATAAGAATTTTGTACAGAGACATTTCATAACTAGACTTGTCATACAGGTCACATTGTAATGTATAAAAATGGTGAATTACTATGATGAACACCTGAAATTAATTGGATAATATATGACAATTGTACTTTAATAAAAATCTACATTACACATGATATATGCCAATTATACTTCAATAAAAATCAATATTATACAAGGTTATGTATTTTAATTTATATATCAAATAAACATGTACATACCATAAGATTATTAAACTTTACAAATCTACTCAAAAAAAAAAAGGAATTTACTGGATCATGACTTCAGATAGGAAAGACTATGTATGCTTTTTAAATTAAGAAAGTTTGAGTTGAGGGGCGCCTGGGTGGCTTAGACGGTTAAGCGTCCGACTTTCGCTTAGGTCATGATCTCGCGGTTCGTGGGTTCGAGCCCCGCGTCGGGCTCTGTGCTGACTGCCAGCTCAGAGCCTGGAGCCTGTTTCAGAGTCTGTGATTCCTTCTCTCTCTGACCCTCCCTTGCTCACGCTGTCTCTCTCTCTCTCTCTCTCTCTTCTAGAAATAAATAAAAATATTTAAAAAAAAAGAAAAGAAAATGCCTGCGCTTTAGAAAAAAAAGAAAAAAAGAAAAAAAAACGAAAGTTTGAGTTGAAAGCATGAGCCGTTGTTGGCATCCCTGTGATCTGAGTGCCATTTTGTAACAAGTGCATCTCTTTCCAGTGCAATAAAAGACTAAGAAGGCAAGGTTAGCTCCAGTCCTGTGACCATTCTCCTCCTTTACCAGGCTTACACAGAAATAAAAAGATGGCCCCAGCAAATCCCATTTGAACAGGCACTCCAGTCCTCTTGGTAAACACTGTAATGATATGTATTAGTAAGAAAGATAACTGAAGTAACAGAGAAGTCTGATCAGCCAAAAGTTTTAGCTGGATATACCTAGTAAATAATTTTCAAATGTATGGGTCCATGGCCACAGCTCACTAGACAATGCCATAGAAGCTACGTAATAAATAGGGCACAAAAGAGAGTGTTGTGCTTTTGATATGAAATATATATACATAATTTATATATGCACATAATTTATGAAATATATTCGTATTATTTTCTCTTTTCTCTCATTCTGGGAATAAAAGATAAAAAAAAACTTTTCTATTAAGAGACGGGTGAAGAGAGAAAAAATCTATGAACATATATAAGCATAATCTATATATTTTATAAGGAATCGACTCATGCGCTTATAGAGGCTGGAAAGCCCCAAGATCTGCACTTGGTAGAGACCCAGAACTGATGGTGTAGTTTCACTCCAAAGACTTGAGAACCAAGAAAGCCAATGGCATAGTATGCTGTTCAACTCAGGAAATAAAGCAATGTCCCAGCGCAAAGTTGGTCAAACCAGAGGAGCTCCGTCTTACTGGTGGGAGCATCAGCTTTTGTTCTATTCAGGCTTCAGCTGATTGCATGAGGCCTTCGGGCCTTAGAGAGGGCCATCTACTTTATTTAGTGTAGGTATTCAAATGTTAATTTCATCCATAAACTCCCTCCCAGACACACCCAGAGCAATGTTTGACCAAATGTCTGAGCATCCTCCAGTCAAGTTGTCACATAAAACTATCACAAAACCCTTCCTTCACTCAAAGGTGTTGCTTACAACATCACAGGTTAAATTTGAAACAGAGCACACTTACTGTAGAAAGAAAGAAACATGGGGCTTTGTAGATGACCTCAGAGGCCTCCGTGCTTTGCCCAGGCTTTGTCATTACTAGTATCCTTTGCATTTTTATTAATAGAATTTGAGACTGGTTAAGATCTCTTCTTCTTCTGAGTCTGATTTGACAATCTGACACTTTATAGTATTTCAAAGAATTACAACATTTAAAAAAATGTATTCAATTGTCATGAATACCACTACTCAGTCTGTCTATATTTAAATAAAATAGATTTTAAAAGAAACATAGCAGATAATTCATAATAGAAAAAACTAACATGTCATGCTGAACTCCTTACTGCTGTAACTGGGCAGGTAAGTTTTTAAAGCCGTTTCTGTATACCTGTTTTGATCCCAAGTGCTTTTTAATTTCTTCATTATATTGCAATGGTGGACATTTGCTACCAGACCACCTCTTTCTACTTAAAAGCATTCATTTTGATGAAGGGAGAATGACACTCTTCTCATTCCTTAGATATTTTCTCACATCCTTTCTTTTCCTTGCCAACTCCTCTGTCTTAGACTTTTAGTATTTTTCTCTTTTTAATTTCCTACTAAGGGAGAGAAAGTTTTTTTTTTTCTTTTATTCTCAAAATGAAAGACAAGAGAAAATAGAGTATATTTAAGTTGATCTATCAAGAGACTAGGAAATCTTATGTGATGGCAGATTAATATCAATAGTGTCAAGGAAAAGAAAAAATGTAGCTTTAGTGTTCTTGGGAACACTGAAGGAATAAATGAATCTTGAAGATAGTCAAGATTTAGTTCCAACATTTTTTCCATTGGATTTAAATGCTTTGTGACAACATTATGATCTCCCAAAGACTTTTGGTAACTTTGCCTACCCTAGGAATTTGTTCTCAAGACACCTAACTATACTCTAGGGATTTATGTACCCAGATTCCCATACAATCCCATAATTATTGGTCCTTAACTCTGGAAGCTGTTACACTTGACAGGCTAAAATGACCAAAGGGGAGACCAGATGGCAGGAAAGGACAGATAGTACAGCAAAAAGTGTCTCCACAAAGAAGGCAGGTTGTAACAGATGGGATGTGGGGATCAGTGACAGGCACTCAGCACCAAGAAATAGGTGCTTGAACGTGTTGAGAGAAACTGTGCACGATTCCAGAAACTATCTCAACTCAACTGTTAGAGGAGAAAGTGGCTGTTTGTGGGGAAAAGACCATGTGCCTGTGAAAAGTCACACAGCTTAGAGGTTGACAGCACAAATTCTGGAGACAGGTGGCTTAGTGGCAGACTCCGGTTCAGCACCTATTAACTGCACCTTGAGCAAATCACTTTATAGCTGTGTGCTTCAATCTCCCCATTTGTATAATGGATGTAGAAATACTGTCTGTCTCAGACTCTTGTGACAAATAGTCAGCATGCTCTATTAAGTTAGAATGATATCCGGCATGTTAGTATTTGTCAACTAAATAAATAAGTACAAAGGACTGTAGCATCGTAGCTTTAATGCAGCTTTGTTCTGAGTCTTCTCGATCCCCCAGCCTTTTGGCTGAGCATTACACAGAATAAAGAATGCTTCTCTCTGTTATTTGAAAGCTATTTCTGAGGAGACTTATCAAAAGGAAGAGGACAGGAAGAGGAGGGACACAGAGACGGGAAGGTAACAGCAGCACCTACTTCCCATGCAACTTGGAAGAAGTGCCTCAAACAGAATTTCATGCACAGGGCATTTCTCCCAAGTCAGCATCAATCAGGTCCAAACAACACTGTGCCAACGCCTAGGAATTTTCAAAATTACTTGGGCAACAAATATCCCTAATGAAAAGCAGGTCGTCTTGATACAGAGCCAAAAGGGATCATTCACATTGTCAATATTCAAGGCCCTGCACCTCGTGTTCTGCAAGTAAAGCCTATGATATGCTATGTAGACAAATAAAGCAAGTTTGATTTGAAAATTATTACAAGGAGCCTGGGTGGCTCAGTCGGTTAAGTGTCCAAATCTTGGTTTCAGCTCAGGTCATGATCTCATGGTTCCTGAGTTCAAGCCCCACATGGGCTCTACACTGCCAGCTTGGGATTCTCTCTCTATCCTTCTTTGCCTCTCCCATGCTCATGCTCACTCTCTCTCTCTCTCTCAAAATAAATAAACATTTTAAAAAATAAAGACATTATTACAGACATAGTGAAAACAGGAGAAGTTCGTGTCAAGGGAAAAACATTAAGATATGGTTAAAAATAAAAAGATTGCACTACATATTTTTTCTCTTCATCACATTGAAGATTTCCTGCCATTCCTTTCTGGACTGCAAGTTTCAGTAGATAGGTCTGCAACTGCTCTGAAAGGTCTCTCTTTGTATGTTAGGGCCCTTTTATCCCTAGTTGCTTTCAGAATTCTCTCTTTGTCTTTATATTTTGCCAGTTTCACTATGATATGTCGTGCAGAAGACCGATTAAAGTTACATCTGAGGGGAGTTCTCTGTCCTCTTCGATTTCAATGTCTGTTTCCTTCCCCAGATTGGGGAAATTCTCAGCTATAATTTGTTCAAGTACCCCTTCAGCTCCTTTTTCCCTTTTCTTATTCTTCTGGAATTCCTATGACATGGATATTGTTCTGTTTGATTCCATCACTCAGTTCTCAAATTCTCCTTTATTGGTATCGGATCAATTTATCTCTCTTTTTCTCAGCTTCCTCTTTTTCTGTAATTGTGTCTTCTAATTCACCTATTCTCCTCTCTGCCTCTTCAATCCGTGCAGTGACCACCTCCATTTTATTATGCATCTCATGTATAGCATTTTCTTTAATTCATCACAACTATTTTTAAGGTCCTTTGTAGCAATAGCTTCTCTGGTGTCTTCCATGCCTTTTTCAAGCCCAGAGATTAATTTGATGACTATTGTTCTCAATTCTTGTTCAGTTACGTTGCTTATATCTGTTTTGAGCAATTCTTTAGCTGCTGTCATTTCTTCCTGGAATTTCTTTAGAGCAGAGTTCTTCCATTTTCTCATTTTGGCTAGCTTTCTGTCTCTTGTAAGTTTTAAAATCATGTTACATGCTCTGCATTTGCATGGTCTACTATACTAAAGGAGGCTCATAGACTGTCCACAGCCTGTCGATTCAGGAAGTGTTCTTTTAATGGTGTCCCGCGGCCTCTCTTGTTGGGTCTTTGGTATTTTATTTTTTTACTCATAAGGATATTTGGGACCCTCCACCATGAGTACTTGGGCTTGTTTCTTGAAGTAGTCCTGTAAAGGAAAACAGATAGAAAACACACAGGGAACAGAAGCATGCAAATGCACAGACAAATGAAACAAAGAAGCAAACAGAAAGGGACACAACAACAACAACAAAAGACAAAGGACAGTCTGAAAGCATAAAACCAGAAATGCCAGCTACAAATAAAGAGCAGGGTGGAGGCAGTGCTGATGGAAAAGCCTATACAAAGAGAGAAATGACAGGGGTGGGGGACAAAGTGAAATTGAACGTTGACAAAGCATAAAGACTAAAAGGCTTAGTTTAGAGAGAGAAAGAGGAGAATATGGTAGGCAGTGAGGAGAAAGACATGAAGATAATGTTACCTAAAGAAACTATATACTCTGATTATTCCAGAAAGAGAGAGATAAAGGAAGGTTCTGATGGAGGTATAGGATATACATCAAGAGAATGGATTAAATGTGACTGTTTAAGCAAATGAATGACCAGAGTGCCCAGTCCAGTGGAGGGAGAGATAAGAATGAGATAGGGGGAAATACATCTGAACGGCGAGATTTGATCTAGAGTTAATCACGGGAACCCTCTCCAGCCCGGATGGGCATGGCTTGGTGTAGGCAGGTCTCCCCTCCACAGTAGGTCCCTCAGGCCACTTCCTGAGACCCAGCCTTGGTGGTTGTGGGGAGAGAACTGGTGGTGCCCCAGGTCCTTCTTGAACCAACCATTACAAATCACTCTTTTGTGTCCGATCTCCTTGTGCCTCGGGCATGGCCAAGGTGGGCCTTGTTCTTTGTCCCAAGCCCCACCTCGTTTTCAGATCTTGGTCCTTGAGCTTTAATGATACCACCCGAAATGTAATCCCACAGACTGGGCCACTTCCTAGCCGGGGATCCAGTAGGCAGAGTGAGGGAGCAGTTTCTCCTGGCACTTAACTGGGACCGGGGCACCCAGCTCAAAGAAAGCACCACAGCTAGACATAGAATCTCTCGCTGTACGCCCTGCAATTAGAGATGGGATGATAGGATCCATCTCCCTCCTGGGCCCAGGTTTTCTCTTCTCCAGGAATAGCTCTATGGGCAATTTCAGCCGCTCCTTCTCTTCCCCTCATCTCTCTGCAGCTCACTGCGGAGGGGCCTCCCTCCTCTCCATGGCTCTAGGTCCCAGCCCATCAATATCATCCCCAGTTCGCAATCATACACCTATGAGGCTGTCTTCTTAGTGGAATCTGTCCCTTTTCCTCCCAGACTCGTGCAGTTCAGTGTCCTATGGCTTCAGCCCTTCTTAGTTTGAGAGATGCAGGCGGGCAAAAAGTATGGGTCTCCCTACTCTCGGCCATCTTGTTCCCCTAGTGTTTGTTAATTTATGTAGTTTTAATGGGAGAACGGGAACTAGTTTCAAGGTATGTATCATCAAGATTTTTATAGTGCATTCTGTAGTTATTTTCA
>NW_027528214.1:0-332926 GCF_008692635.1 Crocuta crocuta
AAAAAAAAAAAAAAAAAAAAGCTTTCAGAATAATACATCAGGTGAGTTTCCTGGGAGAGATGGGGAGAAGAGCAAAAAAACAGTATTCAATGAACCATTCCAGGTACCACATCTTCCTTCCAGACAGGATTGTAAATGCTAGAGAGTGTGCATGACTTTGTCTCTTCCTTCCTCCCACTTCAAAATATAATAAACCTCTCAGACTCTCACCCAGAGTTATGCATCTCACTTACGCATCTCACCTGTCAAATATGGCCATACTTAGGTTCTGGAAAGGTAGGTAGTTTTAAGCAGACACATTGCTATCTCATCCAAAATAGGGTTATATTAGTTTTTTTAAGTGAAATAAAGATTAACTAAACAACCAGCTATACCTAGCACTATAAGTAAACATATATGCCAAATCAGATAATAGAATATTCTCATAAATGCATACAATATTCATAAAGTAACTACCCAACCAGTGCCTCCCTGTGTCTCCATTTATAAATTAATTGGTATTGTTTCCATGATCACTGATGTTTTCAAGTTATTTATAAGAACAAACAAGTTGATTATTCATGTTAATTCTCTTTAATTTGGGGGAAACACATGTAACTAATATCTGTGCAAAAAGATCCACTGATAAAAACATACAACTATATATACACTCATAGTGTCTGAACAAAACATAGAAATAATTTACTAAAATATAAAAAAATTTAAAAAGATACATGACCAATATCTTTATTCTCTAACATCATATATGCCACATAAAAATATCTGCATTAGTACGTGTATTATTAAATTCTGAGGTAAGTAAAAACACTTATTAAGAAAGCATTGGTTAAAATGAAAAAACATTTGTGCTCTCATAGAATTGATTTTATAGTGTAGGGAAAGGAGATAAAAATAAATGGAGGTCATAGGGGGTAGATATTGTTGAGCCACTAGGCCGTGATAAGGAAGTTTTATTTTGTTTTTAATGCAATGAGAAGTCACTGAAAGGCTTTGAACAGAGGAAAGATCTGCCATTTTTTCCCAAGGATGATTCTGGAGGCTGTGCTGAAAATAGACTGCAGTGGAACAAGAGTACACTCTGGCACCTGTTAGGGAGAAATGTAGTAATCAGAGCAGGGGGTATCAGCTTGCCCTAGAATGGCAGCCATAGATATAGCAAGAATTTATGTGAATCTGTATATATTTCAAAGGTAATAAGGGACAGAGTTTATGTGTATTTATGAGAAAAAAAATCAAAGATGACCATATAAATAGACACTGTGATAAAAGTTTATGCAACTCAATCTAGTGAGCACAAAAAAGGGATATTGGTCAAGGTCCTATCAAGAAATATCAATCTATTCTGCAAGTTTAACTGGCAGACTTTAATGAAGACAAGTCATTCCTTATGGAACTGATCACGGCTACCGAAGAACCCGAAGCCAGCATCAGTAACAAGCTGTTACCAGATCTGGGTCTCTGGGTCTGAGGAAGAGGAAGAAACAGTGTTACCAAAGAAAGCAGCGCTGAGAATTGAGGCCATCAATGGGGATCCCCATTGGAGAAGGAGCCCCACTCCTCTTTCCCTCTTTTTACAGAAGCTTCCATCATAGTGGTATACGACCACTGTGGAAAATGTAGCTGAAGAAAGAAAGGTTAAGAGAAGAAATATCACAACTTACTATCTTTCTGCTTTCTAATCTTCCTATAATCCCTGTTGCCAAATCCACTAAGAAGCTAATTAGCTAGGGAACATGGGTGAGCAGCAAGAGGAAGAGGTCAGAGTCGTTCTGACAGAAGGTGTGGGTGTGGGGTGGAAGGAAGATAACCCATAAAGGGGGTGCAATAAGCTTTACCTTGGGGGATTATTGGGTAAAAGTTCACAAAGGTAGGAATATTGGTAATTTCTTAATTAGGGAGTAAATATTTATAAGGCAATAAGAAGGTAGAGTCATGGTAAATCCACCACATCCAATTTGAAGAGAACAGATAATAATCTTTTCCACTGACATCTGACAGCATTCTGTCTCATCAGAGCCTGACCCAAGCATGTGGCTGCCTTAGCACATTTCCTTCTCTTTACAAATTGTATTAATTTTTGCTATTGCATAGCTTTCATTAATATATTCTCAATTGAAAAGATTCAAAGCCCCTGTTGACTGAACCCTCAATTCAAATCCTCCAGATGCAACTATTTTTATAAGCATGAGCATATATACTCTCAGCCCTTGTGCTAATATATTTAAATAAATAGATGCATAGTCAAAAGAAAATATAGATCCATATATTAAATGAGCCACCCAGCCATGACTTTTCTCCTAAACTGAGACATTTGTATCTCACTAACCAGTAAACATCTTCACCTGAGTATCTAATAGGCCCCCAACCTTCTGACTAGTCCCAATTCCTTTGATTCCTTTTTTTTTTCCTTTTTTTTTATATCACTGGGAAAGTGAGCAAAAATTTCAAGTCTTTAAAAGATTAGCATTCATCAGAAGTGTTTGTCATTAAAGTTCTTTTATTTTCTGCTCAAGGGAGCATCAAGTATCAGGTTTTACCCCCACTGGTTTCTCAGAACCATGATGGTGAAGCCTCCATCTCAATCGTTGGAGAGGTCCAAGCAGAGACTTGAGAGATACCCCTCCCATAAAACAGGTGACAAAGAGTCAGGTCCAAAGAAAGCTCTAACACTATTTAACAATGAAGAAATGAATGGAAAGGAAAAAAAAAATCCTCCACCATTTCCATTCCAAATTCTTGTTTTATTTATCAAAATTAAAATAAATACTCCTATGAGGATGAAGTCACTTGGATACCAAAGAAATAGACAGAATCTGACTTTATACCCTTGTCTATTTGTGCTAGAATGTTTCAGGCATACCTGGAGGTGGTGCTCAAATACTCACTGATATAAAGTACCATCCCATGGAAAATGTACAGACAAGCTCTCTCCTTCACAACTTTGTCCAAGTGTCCCTGACACACAATCAAAGCAGAAAAGAGAGATCCAGGAACAAAAAGGACTCACAGCAGACCCTATGGTATGTAGGAATTTTATACATGATACAGTACAAATTGTATTCTGGGAAATCCAAGACAATACATTACATTTTTATTACTTTAAAACATCTAATCAATGACACATTTTAATGAGATAATACAAATAAACCATTGATTATTCTGAGTGGCATATGAATAGAGCCTGGTTATTCCCATCATTAATGTGAAAATTAATTAATTTAGGTAATTACCACACATTTCATAATTTTGCCTAAAAAATAAAGTCCCAAGCATATAATTAATAATTATCTTTGTCCTTTTAAAAAATTAGATGTCTTCCTCAGCATAATAATGAACAAGATTTGCCTTTTTTTCAAAACTAATTAAGAGTCACATTACAAGTATTCAGATTATACTTGAATTTTATTTGAGGTGACATTGCATGTCCTCAAAGTGCATTTTTAAAGAGGCAATAATGAAATGCCAACAAATTAAGAGTAATGGCTAATTGCTATTGACTAACCTAGGAAATGTTCCTATTAAGAGTATTTCCAAATTCTACTGAAGATACAAAAATACAAAGAAGAATTGCTTCAGTTATCTTAGAATACAAACAGTTTTATAGATAGAAAGAACACAAATTGTATCTTTAAATTGAAGTCAAGGGATAAGTGTTGAGAGTTTTAAAAGAAACTGTACAAGCCACACCATAAAAATGTGGGGCTGGCAGCTCACTGTAAATTTGTCTGGCAGTTATGTCTGTAATCTTAAATCCAAGTTACTGAAACCCTGTAATACAATAATAATAAAAGCAATGCAGCGTGAGCACAAGGCCTGTCAGATTTATGATGAGATGGTGTCTTCCATGAAAGGAACACACCAAATCAAATTAGTGGAGGAGAGATTAATAGAATTTCATCAGTTTCTAACATGGGGACTCTAAGCTGCTTCATAAATTTCCTGTGTCCTGAAAGGCGGTGGCTTGAGCCTTTTTGAAGCCAAGCACATAAAAGACCACCACAAGTGGCCTTAGCTGTTGTGAGGTAAAGTTGTTCTGTGGGCCCTTAGCTGAGCGGGGGTGGGGGAGGAAGTCTCACAGACAGCATCACTAACAGAGGGGCAGTATATCCTGGTGGATACAAAGCTGGACGCCAGAGCCAGATTGCTGGGATTTGAATTCCAGCTCCATCACCTACTAACTTAAGAATCTTGGGCAGTTTCTTAGCACATCTCATTGGTAGAGTGGGTATAATAATAGTATAATGCTGGGGCACCTGGATGACTCAGTCGGTTAAGTGTCCGACTTCGGCTTAGGTCATGATCTCATGGTTCGTGGGTTTGAGCCCCGTGTCGGGCTCTGTGCTGACAGCTCAGAGCCTGGAGCCTGCTTCAGATTCTGTGTCTCCTTCTCTCTCTGACCCTCCCCTGCTCACACTGTCTCTCTCTCAGAAATAAATAAAACATTTAAAAAATTTTTAAAAAATAGTATAATGCTGACAGAGTCATGAGGATTAATATAGTAAATGCATTAAAAAGGGCCTTAGAAGGTAGCTAATGTTACCAGCTATTACATTCCTGAACTCTCTAACCCCTATCTGAATGACGGAGTTGAAAAAGTAAAGATGAAAGGAAAAATAAAAAACAAAATGGAGTTCTACAGTCCAGACTCAACTAAGGACGAGAGACATCAGTGTATCCTTCAAGAAAGGATTTTCTATCACTGATATGAGAAGTGCGGCTTCAGGAAGTTCTAGGTTTCCTATAGTTAGCATTCAAGCAAAGGTTAGTTGATGCCTTATGGGGATAAAATGAGCATTAGAGGCTGGGCTAAAGAGCCTGTTTGTCTTCATCAAAGAGTTATAATAATAAAGACATATTTAAAATTAAAAAAAAAAAAAAGGATTATGGGCTACTTAAGAGTTAATCCCTCCAACAGAAAATCCCAACTCTGCTGGGCTTTTTAACTGCCTGTCTATTTTATTTAGTTAACACTACCCTGCCTTCAAAGACATGGGATCTGTTTGTTTGGGTTTTGTTTGTTTCATTTAGAATTATTGAATTCATTTTCTATGAAAATTTTATAACTAACATGAGGTAATTTGAGAACCCAAAGGATTTTCAAAGACCTCACAACACTGAATATTGGTATCTTTGGTCTAAAACTACCTATTGCCAAATTGTGTGATTTTTATGATGCTTCTGCATTTAGGGAAGAAGGAAAAGATGCTGAGTATACCTTTTCTCATGCAAAGGGGCAGAAGACAGAGATGTAAAAATGAGTCATGACCAAGATAAAACAACCGAACAAATTAACAGCACTATAAAGATCTACCACAGAGGTTATTCCTCGAGAGCCATACTGTTTTGGCCTGTTCTTATTTTTCAGAGAAGATTAAGATTGCTCCAGAGTACCTCATACTTCCTTTATGCCTCACTCAGTGGCTAGCACAGTACCGTACCTCTCTTCACCTGCATTCATTCTCTGCATGATCGCAGCTGATCTAGTCTTAAAAATGCCTTCTATTTGATTCAAACACTTCTATATTCCTGCCCTCTCTCCTAACTTGAATCTTACATATCCAGCTGTCTACTTATTTGATGATCTAATATCTTTCAGAACATGCTCAAGTGAACTCCTGACTTTAAGTTCTGTAGTGGACTTCAAGGTCCACTGTGGTTGGTGCTCTAGCCAGTGACCCTAAGACTCCTCTTTCTTGTTTTCTGTGCCTATTCCCCAGATTTTACATGCTTTGAGTCTAATAGATTGTACCTATAACCTTCTGTTTTGGCTGCTCAGGCTGCTATAATGAAATACCAGAGATTGGGTGGTCTCAATAACATGAATTTATTTTCTCTCACTTCTAGAGGCTGGAAAGTTTAGGATCAAGATACCATCTGATTCAGTTCCTAGTGAAGACCCTCTTCCTGGTTTGCAGATGGCTGCCTTTTCTCGGTGTCCTTACATAGGGGAGACAGCGATCTCTTTCTCTCCTTCTTATAAAACCATTAATCCCATCAAGATGGTTCCACTCTAACGAACTCATCTAACACTATCTCCCAAAGGCCTCATCTTCAAATACCCTCACATTACAGGTTAGGGTTTCAACATATGAATTTGGGTGAGGGAAACAAAGTTCAGTTCCTAGGACCTTCTTTAAAAGGATAGCCCTCGGGCTACTGGAGCTGCCTAGATGTCACAGGGAACCAGAAATGTCTGACTTTATGTTCCACTCCCCTAACCTCAGCAGGTCAAACCCAAACAGTCCTAAGGCAGGAAAAGCTCTGAGATGCAATTTATGCTCCAGCGATCCTTTTGGATCATACATAGTCTGGGACTTAGCCTGTCGGGACATCCTTACTTGGTTTTCTCTGCTCCCCTTTCCTACTTCTCCCACTCTCTTATCAGTCTCTCTCGTGATTTCCTTAGCAAATCACTTGCACACACAGATTAATTTCAAGAATGGCTTCAAATCCCAGGCACCCCCCCAAAACCTTTTCCTCTCTGAAGGGCTCCTTCACCGGCCCTTCTCCCTCAACAGCACCACCATTAAATCTGGTTTCTCAGCCCTCAGACCTTGTCATCATGCTTGATTTCTTTTTCTCTCCACTTTGCACATAATCTATTAGAGTTTTCCTGGCTCTATCTTCAAATTGTATTCAGACACTGGCCACTTCACAGGACATTCACTATTAATTTTTTAGTTAGAAGATCATATAATTTACTACCTTTGAGAATGAAAGGGAGTGCTACTAATATTTATATAGTGATGACAGGTACAAACTAAGATGCTCCTCTGCAAATTGGGACATACAGTTCCCTTAACCTTAGTCCTATCTACTATCTCTCCCATTTGGACAACTGAAAAACCTATTTGTCTACAGACTTGACCTATATCTATTGTCTAAATAATAGCAAAAGTGATATTTTAAAAATGCAAATTGAGTCAGGCCACTCCCCTGCTCAAAAATCCTCCAATGTCTTCACATCACATTAGAATAAAATATAAGCTCCTTATCAATGTGTTAAATGTCTGATATGATTTAGCATCTACTATTTTACTAAGCTCCACCCACACTGAACTCTGATATTCTTTTTTTAATTGAATAATGGTTGATACACAATGTTAGTCCACAAGGCTATAGGTTATGCAATGCCCACAAGTGTAGCTACCATCTGTAACCATACAACACAATTACAAAACCATGGGTTACATTCTCTACAGTATACCTTTTATACTTATTCTTTCCATAACTGGAAGCCTGTTCCTCCCACTCCTGTCATCCATTTTGCCCGTTTTTCCCACCTCTCGCCTCTCTGGGGAAGATGTGGAGAAAAAGGAACCCTGGTACACTGTTGCTGGGAATGTAACTCAGTACAGCCACTGTGGAAAACAGTATTTTTTGGAGGTTCCTCAAAAAATTAAGAATAGAAATACCATATGATTCTGTAATTCCACTATTGGGCATTTACCCAAAGAAATGAAAATAATTCAAAAAGATATATGTACCTCTATATTTAATGCAACATTACTTACAGTAGCCAAGATATGGATGCAATCCAAATGTCCTTTAATATATAAATGGATAAAGAAGATATGATATACATACACATGTATATATGTATACATATACATACATACACATACACAATGAAATATTACTCAGTATTTGATGTTCTTCTAATACTCCAGGCCTATTCCAGACCCAAATAATTTCATGTCTTGATTATTTATTCCTCTTCAGATTTCTAATAGTCTGTATAAGATATATGCACTGATCCTCTGCTCTGTATTACTTTGTAGCAGGTTATTTTAAAAGTTTTATTTATTTATTTTGAGAGAGAGAGAGAGACCACAAATTGGGGAGGGGAAAACAGAGGGAGAGAGAGATAATCCCAAGCAGGCTCCCCACAGTCAGTGAAGAGCCCAATGCAGGACTCAAACTCACAAATCATGAGATCATGACCTGAGTCTAAACCAAGAACTGGACGCTCAACAAATTGAGCCACCCAAGCACCCCACAGGTTATTTTTTTAAGTTCATCTATTTACTTTTGAGAGAGACAGAGTATGAGCAGGGGAGGGGCAGAGAAAGAGGGAGAGAGAGAATACCAAGTAGGCTCTGCACTGTCAGCACAGAGCCTGACACAGAGTTCAAGCCCACAAACCACAAGATCATAACTTGAGCCAAAATCAAGAGTTGGATGCTTACCCAGCTAAGCCATCCAGGTGCCCCAGCTTTGTAGCTATTATAAAAAATGATGTATTACCTTTCTTTGTGTATTCTTATAAGTGTCATTACCCCTCACTTAGGATGAGAATCCAGTTCAAAACCTTGCCCCTGGTCCCAGGAGCGGAAACAGAACTGGTATTCAGAAATATTTAAGTTATACTAAGTCCCCATTAAGTTCTAAATTCCCTTTTTAAGATTCATTTTTGTGCACTGCTTTAGCTAAGGTTCTTTTTAGTTTTCTAACAAATATATAGATTCTAAAATTTACATCCATCTGTTAATCCCTTTTTATTTTAGACTTAATTATAGGATTCAATTTCTTATGGATTTGATGGTTAGTTTTAGGTACAAATGAATTATGCACATTTAAATGAATAATAAGAGTAATTGAGAATGAGAATGTAAATATGTGCATTATGTAATGACAACATATATACAATTTCTCAAAAACACAACAGAAACATTTTTAATTTTTTAACATTTATATATTTTTTGAGAGAGAGAAAGAGAAAGAGAGACAGAACATGAGTGGGGGAGGGGCAGAAAGAGGGAGACACAAAGTTTGAAGCAGGCTCCAGGCTCCCAGCCATCAGCACAGAGTCCTATGGGGAGTTCGAACATGTGAATCACGAGATCATGACCTGAGCTGAAGTCTAACGCTCAGCAGACTAAGCCCCCCAGGCGCCCTGAAACATATTCTTGACTTTGAAAACTTCTACATGTTGCCACTTTTTTTAATCACAATTTGAAAGCATGGTTATTTTACTTGTAATGAGCATACTTATAACCACTAATATCTTTTAAATACTATGTTCCGGAGTATAATTTGGGCATGCATAATTCTGAAAAATGAGTTTTGGAAAGGTAGCCCAAAGCATTCCCTGCCCAAATCCTGAGAACTTACAGAAAATACTGAGAACAACTTTTGTTCATTCCCTCCCCCATTTATTCAACATTTCTTACCTCTTTGGGACCTCTCTGCCACGGTTGAAAAGTTTACTTCCCTCAAATTTTAATTTTGAGCATATTGAGATAACTTCATCATATTAAAAAAAAAATCTTTCTCCTGCCCAAGATACTATTAGCCACTAACCTATTTTTTAAGTTTATTTATTTATTTTGAGAGGCAGAGAATGTGTCCAAGTGGGGAAGGGACAGACAGAGAGGGAGACAGAATCTCAAGCAGGCTCTGCACTATCAGCAAAGAGCCTTACCCGGGGCTAACACTCATGAACCTTGAGATCATGACGTGAGTTAAAGTCAGACACTGAACCAACTATGCAACCCAGGCACCCCTGGGCACTAACCTATTTTTATACATGCATATAAATATTTCAAAGGATGGAACTGAATCTCTAAGTTATTAGATACTGAGGTAAGTAAACCCATCCCATAGTTTAGATGCTGTATTCTACTAAGATGCACTAAGATGTGATCTACCTGTTAAACACCCATCCCCATCTTGATTTTTCTTCTATTTTAAGCAATAAAGAACAAAGAAAAAAGAACAAAGAGACTGTCACGTTAGTGAAAACAATCTAGATACATATGGAGTAAAATATGAAAATCTTTATTTATGTCTGAAACCTCCAAACACCCTAAGGAAGAGGTCACTGTAAATTTGAAATCATATCCTTGTCTCATTCTTCTATACTTGTGTGTATGTGTATACATGCATGTGTTTGTTTACTTAAATGACATCATACTACGGCACCTAGGTGCCTCAGTTGGTTAAACATTAGACCCTTGATTTGGGCTCAGGTCATGAACTCACGGTCCAGAGATCAAGCCCTGCTTTGGGCTCCAAGCTCAGTGTGGAGCCTGCTTGGGATTCTCTCTCTCTCTCTCTCTCTCCCCCACCCCCCGTCTCTGTCTCTGTCTCTCTCTCTCTCTCTGCCCCTCTGTTGCTCACACTCTCACTCTCTCAAAATAAATAAACATTTTAAATAAATAAGTAAATAAATAATAAACAACATTATACCATATGTTTATCTATGCCAGCACAGAGTTCCTCATTAGTTATAATGGCTGTTTTTATATATCCCATAGCATTTATGTACTACAATTTTCCCTAGATCTCCTTAATTGGCTTTATGTAATTTCCAAGTTATAACTATTTTAAGAAGTTTTTGTGACAAATATCCATGTAGGTAAGTCTCTGCACACATGTGTCTACATGAGTAAGATTCTTAAAAAAGTAAGTTCTGAGTGAACTGCTATATTCAATTCTTCTTTTGATATATTCTTCCTGATTACTGTCCAAGATTTCTCCAATTTATACGCCCACTAAGAGTCCATAAGAATAATGCCTATTTCTTCAGTAGAGGATACTATCAAGATTTTATATTTTTGCTTATATAGTGGTTAAAAACCAATCTTTTTGGCTGTTTTAATTTGTATTAGTGAGTCAAAAAAGTCTTTAGCCTACATCTTTAAATAGTAAAATATGATTGATATTGTGATACTAATTTATTTAAACTTAGTCTACCCCATTTTTATGCTACTTGCCTTCTTGTTTGTTTTCCTTTTGATCTTATACTTTCTTGCCTATAGTAATTTTCAGAGCATTACTTCTACTTCCAAGTTGTAGGTGTATATTAGGTATAGGATATCTATGCTAATAATATTAAACTTTTAGGTATTTAATATGCACATGTACACTTGACTTGCAATGTCTAGAATTAATCAGTACTAATCACTCTTTCCCATAAAAGATGATGCACTTAATTACTATTTTCCCCACCCATCTCCTCTATGGTGAAATCGTCTTACTTTGAAATTATTTCAGAGAAGGTAAAGAAGTATTCAAGTTAAGGTAAAACTTTCAAACAGTTAAATGAGTAGATCTTAAATGTACAATTTAATAAGTATTTTTTAAGTTTATTTATTTACTTTGAGAGAGAGAGAGAGCATGCACACATGTGATGTGTGGCAGAGAGAAAAGAGAAGAGAGAGGGGGCAGAGAGAGAGAGAGAGAGAGAGAAAATCGCAAGCAGGGTCTGTGCTCACAGTGGGGCTTGATCTCAGGAACTGTGAGATCATGACCTGAGCCAAAACCAAGAGTCCAAAGCTTAACTGACTGAGCCACCCAGGTACCCCAATAAGTTTTAATAAATGCAGACAGATGTATAACTACCACGTTAGTCAAAGTGCAGAACATTTTTGTCACTTCAGAAAGTTCCCTCATACTCCACTTCAACCACAAAATGCTTAGGTAATCACTATTCTCATTTCTGTCACCAAAGATCAATTTTATCTGTTCTTGAAATTCATTTCAATGAAACCATAAGGTATGTACTGTTTCTTCCATATCATCTAATTCAACATTAAGTTGTGGGGATTCATCTGTTGTTACTTATATCACCAGCTTATTCTTTCATTACTGAATAGTATTCCATTACATGGAACACTTCAGTGCTTTCATCCGCCTTCCTGTTGATGAACATTAGAGTTGTTATCATTTATTGGCTGCTATAAATTAAGAAGATATGTGAAAGCCTTTCTGAGGGCATATGTTTTTATTTCTTTTAAGTAAATACCCAGGAAAACACACCATATTATGGGCTGGGTATACTAACTGTTTAACTTTAAATTAAAAAAAGCAAAACAAACCAACCAACCAAAAACACAGGAGCACCTGGGTGTGTTGGTTAAGCATCTCATTCTTGAGTTCAGCTCAGGTCATGATTTCAGGCTCACCATTTGTGAGACTGAGCCCTACGTGGGGCTCTGCACTGACAACACAGAACCTGGTTGAGATTCTCTTTCCATCTCCCTCTGCCCCTCCCCCACTCACACTCTGTCTCTCAAAATAAAAAAACAAAAGTCCTGTCAGCTAGTTTTTCAAAGAAGTTGTGACTTAATACCCTTATCAGCAATGTGTGAGAATACTAGTTGGGGCATATGCCCATTAACATTTTCACTTCTCCGTCTTTTTTTCTTCCAATCTCTTTTAGACATTCAGATGAGTGTAAAATGCTGTCACTCTGAGGTTTTATATTTGCATTCTCCCTTTCAGTATAATGATGCTGAGAAATCTTGAGGGCTATTGGCCATTCATATTTTTATTGCGAACTCTCTAGTCAATTTTTTTTTGCCCTTTGATTGGGCTGTATTTTTCTTATTGATTTATAAGTGTTATTTGTATATTTTAAAGACTTTTTCTCAAATACACATATGCAAATATTTTCTCTCAATCTATACCTTGCCTTTTCATTTTCTTAACGGTGACTTGTGAAGAGTAGAAGCTTTAATTTTAACAAACCCAGTGCATCTGAAACCACTATAGTATTGTGACTCAACTATACTTAAATTAAGAAACTAAAAATAATTTGAAAAGGATTTCTAATGTAAAAAGAAAAAGTTCAATCAATAAAGCTAAAACCATTAATTTTAAACATACATACTAATTATTGGATGCAGTACCTAGTCCAAACTTCAATTATATGCTATTGATAGATTCATGCCAAAACTGCACTCAGAGCCATATTCATTATTGTCAATTTGTATAATGTTTGAATAAAAATCAATGCAAATAAAAATTGCAGTTTAATATTTTTTCTCTAACACTTTTTTTTTCTTTTGAGCATAGTGCTTATTGTGCCCTCGTGAAGAAATCTTGCCTACCCAAAGTCACAAATATATTCTATATTTTCTTCTAGAAGCTTTATTGTGTTAGCCTATAATCCAGCTCAGATTAATTTTTACCTATGATGTCAAATAGTAGTCAAAGTTCATTTTTACCCATATGGATATTCAGTTATCCAGTATCATCGGGATTCATTTTTAACTTCTCAAGAGTTTGACACAGTGATTAAGAGTGCATGTTCTAGACTTAAGTAACTTATACTTACTTAAATCCAGTTTCCACCACTATTTACCTATAGGACATTATAACTATATCAAACCTCTATGTATCTATAAATTCATCCTTAAAGTATAGATAATTATAGCATGTATTTCTGAGTTTTATCTTTTTCTTAAAATTCAATTTTGGAGATTAAATGCTGTAAGATATATAAAATTCCTCACATAAAACTTGGTATGTAGTAACTCTCTAGAAACACTAATTTATAAACAAAATAATTATTCAGAAATAACAAAAGTTTTATATCTGATATAAAGATTCTGATTGTTTAAAATTTTTCCTTAAATATTTTTTGTTTTTTAAAAAAATATTTATTTTGATAGAAAGAGAATACAAGTAAGATACGGGCAGAAAGAGAGGGAAAGAGAGATTCCCAAGCAGGTTCCACGCTCTCAGCACAGCACCCAATGTGGCCTCAATCTCACAGCCATGACATTATGACCTGAAACAAGATCAAGAGTCTGACGCCTAACCAACTAAGCAACCCAGGAGCCCCTTAACTATGTTTAAGGTTAAGATGGACTAGTCTAAAAGTCATTTCTAAATAACTGTCACAAAATTTTGATTATACTGATAAATCTTCTTATTGTCTTGCTGATAAGAACTAAAGCTGATCTAATTGTAGCTCTTCCATAAATTGATTTTTTTTTTCCCTCTCCAGAAATTCTTAGAATTTTTGCTGGTATTTCATGGTCTGAAATTTTACTGCACAGTTGGTGTTCTTTGATTGATCTTTTCTGGGATCACATCATTGTAATTTGTATAACCACAGAACCTACCAAGATAGATAGGCACACTGGTTATTTATTTACGCAGGTCCACACTGTAAGGTAATTTCTTTTTAAGTAAAACCACTTTAATATGAAATCAATGTGGAAATGGTTTTACTTACCTGACCTGTTATAGTTTTTATAGTTTTAGAAAATCTGAAATACAGAAAGAAGTGCCCAACTGCTGGATCTGGGAAAATGCTTGTGATAGCTTAAAAAATAATGCATTTATATGCACAGCACTAAAGAGATAAGAAAATACTGTAAACTTTGTAAAGGATTAATTATATATTTTATATCATTGTGTAATTTACATTTCTTTCTTTTTTATTTTTATTTTTTAATTTCATTCAATCTGCACAACAGTCCTAAAAGGTAGTATCTTATCAAGGGTTCCCTCTGGACAGTTGATTCCCAGAGCTGTTGGAGCAAAGCCATTTTGCACTAAAACTTTCTCTCTTTGGTCACCAGCTGTTCTGGAAATTAACTGAAGCTTGTACACGTTAATAAAAAAACGATAGTGGCAACTTGATTACGGTACAGCAGATTCAGCTAGGAGCCAATGTTATGGTTGAAACACAAGAGTGTAATTGGCTTTCAACAGTATATTTTAGAAGATTTGATTAGCTACTTTGTTTGGCAAGTCCAGCCCCAGGACCCCTGGCTAGTCACAAAGAAGTTGGAGCTAAATCCAACTGATATCCTAAAAGCAAAGGCCTTGAATTCAATTCTCAGGACCATCCCTTCTCCACTTTTTCTACTTTGTCCGCAGAAGAAATTATACAGTTCATGCAGGGGCTATATGGCTCCTACCAATTTCTGCCATCAGAGTGTTTGAGATCCTGCTTAGATTCACAAGAAACAATTACTGGCTGTGGCTCAGGACACTCCTGTTTCCTCCAAGCCTATCTGTGGAGGACAGGAGGCAGCAGTAATATTTGTTGATATTTCATATTTGCCTTATCAGTTTCTGTTTTCTATGTAAAGGCTAAGTCCTATTGGAAGAGAAAAACTTCCTCTCATACACCATAAAACTAGCGTCCTTTATCAGTCCTTTGTCAGCCTGATTCAAGGAGAATTTATAGATAGGTTTTCAAAGTAAAGTTTCATATAAAAGCAGCTTTTTTGGGTGGCTCTGTTGGTTAAGCATCTGACTTCGGCTCAGGTCATGATCTTGCAAGTTCATGAGTTCAAGCCCTACGTCAGGCTCTGTGCTGACTGCTCAGAGCCTAGAACCTGCTTCAGGTTCTGTGTCTCCCTCTCTCTCTTCCCTGCCCCCTCTCACACTCTGTCTCTGTCTCAAAATTAAATAAAAATTAAAAGCAGCTTTTTTCTTCTTTTACATGCACACCAATACACATGCACACCTTTGCTATGTAAGATTATGCCAGCATCTCAGGAAAGAGAATTCTGAAATGGATTTCATAATATAGGTCAAGTAACATTATCTAGGAACATTTTTCCCCCTGCTTCATGGGAAATGTCTCTCTCCTATCATCACAAGACTGTCATTTAAGAAGCATACTGGTTCCAAATTCTCTTCCTTTTCTGTAAATTCAGTATAATACATGTGGAATCAGAAACTCTCCATGAAAACAACCAGTTAACAGAGTTCACATAAAGTTCATCTTTTTGGGCACATTCATGATCTTGCTGATTTCTCAAAATGGCGTGAATACATTACAATTGCCTAAGTGGACATTTTTACCACAGTTATAATTTAGTATTCAATAAAGTGGTCCTCTGTGTTTGACTATTCTACTAAATGAGTTTCTACACTGATGAATTTCTAAGGATGCCCTTTCTTCACATCTTAAAAATGAAATACTATTTTTCTTTAACTTAAAATATGTATATTTAACTGCGATTCTAAGTTTAACAGAACATATATTTTGCTTTGTAAGATACTGATTTCCCAAAAGATCAAAACTAAGTTGCATATACGTGGAATCTGAATAATAACAGCAACTAGGATTGATTGAATGTGTACTGGATACAGTGTATTTCAAATCTACGTCTTTGAATTAGGGTCTATATCATCCATTTATCGAATAGGGAAGAGTTAAGTAATATAAGTAACTTAAGTAACTTACCCAATATGACACAACTGTTAAGAACATGCACATATATTTGCATAATTAGGCTTTAATATAGGAAATAATACATTTTAGTAAACTCATATCTTATCTCAAATCACAGCCTTGAAAATAACCTAACTACACCCTTAAAAATAACCTGCAAAATAGTCTTGGTTTAACCCACTTTCAGATTACATAAAATGTAGTGACAATAGCAATATAATAATCAGGGGACTTTCAGTGCATTTTGACTTTCTTCAGAGACATAAGCCCTTAATTGTTATGTATTTCTCTTAAACTGAAGACTATAGGCTGTAAATTCAAGTGGGATTCTAATTTAAAGTCTACATAAATCAATTGAGAAAAAGAAACATACTAATTAATGGTGTTTTAAGCAAATCTAAGTCTGGAATTGTCAGAGATCCCAAAAGCCAGGAGTGCTAAAAGAAAAAAAAAAAAAAAGAATTTGTGGGATTTGCTTCAACTGCTCCCCCCAAATTTTATTTGGGGTAAAATCAAATTTGCTCTAGCTCTCAATTACACTGAATATTAGAAACAAGACTTTCTTTCTATCCATTGGGTCCTTTAAGCAACAGACCTGGGGTTTTCTTGAAGTGGGATCTAAAAGTAACTTGTTCAGGGATCAGTTGATGTTTGACTCTCAGTGGACAATTCAGCTCCAGAGAAAGCTTCCATTCTCTGTGAGGCACAGTTGATAGCCTCAAGTACCAGCAGTATCTACTGAGAACTCAAGATATTAAAAACTGACAGCATAGGGTGGGGCCAGATTCCTAACAGCAGTCTGTGCTGCACCTGGCACTAGCTCAGTTCTCCTCAATGTGAAATCACACTAGAATTCCTGGGGGAAATCATGCATAACCACTCCATAAAACAAAAGGAGTTTTAGCTGATCATTGTGATGACAATTAAAAGACAGACAAACCACGGTGGACCTCATTTCTGTTCTACCTCAAAACTTACAACAAGACATTCTCTCCATCTTATCTTTCCTCTATTTTGATTTATGACTTCTTTGGATTCTTTCCTGGAAGAGCTAAAAAGTATCCACATTACAGAAGCTGAGATTGCATTCATGCAGTGATTCTGTAAACATTTTGGAAGCTGATGGAAAGACGATGGATTTACTATCTCACGGCTTTAGCAAGGAGTTTAGAAAATGGTTTTTGAAACAAATTAATTACATGGGAGGAAATGTATGAATGGGTATGTGTGTTACCTACAAAGGAAAGGCTAAGCTAGATGCTGTTCTTTGACTAAAGAGAACTATTCACTTTGGAACTAGTTACTTAATGTTGAGCTCACAATTTTATATCATCTCCAAAAGTAGCATGGCTTGGATACAAGTCATTTCCCATCACGTGGCCTGCACGGAGCAATGGGCAAGTCTGTAATAAAAGGCACGCTGGGGGAGGAAAAGCACTGATTCAGCCACATTCCTCCAGAGGTCTGGGGCTGACGTTAAGTCTCTAGTGTAACTTTAAAGGAACCAAGGTCCTTTAGGGTTCGTTACTGGGTCATTATGTTCCCAAGTCAGAGCCTTGGCCCTCCTCTTCTTTTACAACCACACAACAAAACACAGACTATGGGTCATGTGGGCATTTCTACCTTACCTACAGCCATTTGATTTAGTAACTCATAATTATGTATATCAATATGTTTTATACATTAATTTCTAAGTGATTACAAATTCAGACATGATTTTTTTCTATGCTTTTGTTAGCTGGGATAAATAGAATTTTTTTGAAATTACAAAATTTACATCAAATTGCCTTTGTTTAGTAAGAAATATTTCCACTTTCTCAATTATTTTCTTTTTATTATTTTTATTTTAGAGTGTGTGAGTGGGGGGCAGTGGATGGGGGGAGGGGAGAGAGGGAGAGAATAAGAGAGAAAGAATCTAAGCAAGCCATACTCAGCACAGAGCCCCCAAGCAGGACTCAATCACAGAACTCTAGGATCATGACCTGAGCCAAAATCAAGAGTCAGATGCTCAACCAACTGAGACACCCAGGTGTCTCTGCTCTCAACATTTTAAAGTAGAAATAACAAGTTAAAAAATTAGTTTGGGTCTTCTCTTCTTCCACTTCTGCATCTTATCACCTTTAATAATTGTGACACGGTGAAAGAATCCAAATTAGAAATCACAACAATAAATAAATCCTGAGTTTTGGTCTTGTCTGTGTTTCTATTCCATGTATTAGTTTTAGTAAGTCAAGTACTCTCTTTGGGGCTCAGCATACTCGTGTGTAAAATGAGGAAAGCTGGACTAAACCTCAAAGGTCCTTTTCAGCACAAATTCTATGAATCTTGTAATTACCTTCCATTTTATGGTGCCTTGCGAAGTGCCCTTGTTTAGTGAACAATTCAGGCCTACATCCTTCTGAATCATTTTTCAATAGCCCTGGTGCACCCAAGGGAGGGAAAACAATAACGAATGAACAGATTATTTGCTCATCATAATACATCTTTTGAAAATGTCAAATGCTCTGACAATATGCTTAAATGCCAAGCTTTTATTTTAACCTGCGGCTTTACATTGACACATTCTTCCTTTTCTTTATCCTTCCAATTGTTTTCTGATGATAAAATCAACACATTGTCATTATAAGTAATAGCTTACAAAACACACATTGAAGAGTATAAGAAAGAAAAAAGTAATTACCTTTAATCTCACTAACCCAGAGATCCATTGTCAAAATTATTCCTCTGGGCCCACCTGCTTGTGTGTGTGTAATATAATTTTACAATATGAGATGAATTGTGCTTTCAGTAACCTACCTTTATTACATATAAATATTATGAACATATTTCCATGCTAATGAAGATAAAATCTATGTCATTATTTTAATTGCTACAAGCTATTCCAACGTTGGAATATGCCACGATTTATTTATCAATAGATTGTTGGACAATTTAGCTGCTTCTCATGTTGGCTATTATAAGAAACTTTGCAACAAACAATCCTTTTTCTTTAAACACTTGTCTGATTATTTCTTTGTATTCTATATGCTTAAGATTCATACGTTTCATTTTTGTTGTTTTTGTAGAGAGCAGATTGACCGAAATGTTTTTATCTGTATCTGATCCTATATAAATACTTTTCCGACCTAATGATTCAGCTCTTGAGTCCCACTTCCTGAATTACTGTTCCTTTGACCTTCAGCCTCACCTACCTACTGCAGCCCTACCACAATGTCATCCCAGTAGTGCGGTTGTCCAGCTGGGCTTCTAATCTCCCCTTCTCCTTTTTAATTACTCTCATAATACTAGCTAAATCTTCCACTCCTTTGGCTATGTATTTTCCTTTCTTATTCCCAATAATAGATGAAGCTTATATAACATCATGTGAACTGTATAGCTTTTTTTCCCCCACACCCTTGGGCGTCAAATAGAACTGGTTTATGCTGTAAATACTTGAGTGCTGTAGATTTTATTTATAACTTTATATTATATTCATATAAGTCTATTATAGACAACCCTTTAATCCCTTTATTTCAGACTTAGTCTATACGCACTTAAAGGATTAATTTCATAAGGGATATGAATAAAATCAAGGAACTCTTCATATGATGTTGACTGCTAGGTTTAGGCAAAGAGGCATGTACTTTTGTAGTTTTTGAGACATCCAAATAAGGAAAATACAAACACAAATTCCTGCCCTTCAGTGGATTTTATAGTCTCTCAAGTGCACTTTAGTTTCATTTAATTTTTAACCAATTCTAGATAAAAATAATTACCTTTATCTTTCCTCCTGATAAAAGCTCATAATTGTGAAAAGATAGAAGCAATAATTTATCTAATATAGCAATAGATAATTTTTGTGATAGGGTAGGATTCAATATTCAGGGCATGTGTCCTACCTATGCCCAGGCAATGAACACAAAATTCGCAACTTGTACCTTAGCCAGAGCTTAAGAGTGTAGAAACCAAAGTGGACCTTCAGTGGAGGTCCTACGTGATAGCCACTCTGGATGATATTCCTGGAAGCTAGGTTATCAATTAGCTCAAAAATCCTGGGGCAATTAAAGAGAAAAATAATGCAAATATCCAAGGATCAGGTAGAATGACTTGACCAAACTGAGCCATCTAGAAGACTCTGTGGAGGAAGATGGAGAGAATAACAGTGAGAGACCCCAGTAAACGTAAATAAGAGTAGATTAAGGGAAGAGGGAAAGACAGAGTTTTCCAGTTCCTGGAAGTTGTGATTAGAGGGAAAGAATAAAGAGAGAAAGTGGAAGGATAAAAATAATTATAATAAAAACATTGCAAGATAAGGCAACCAAGAGACAGATTTGAACCATAAATCTTACCTTGTCTTACAGCTAGTGTTTACTAGACATAGTACTGTTATTCACAGGGCAAGGGTTAAATTGTGCATAATAGGTTCAACTGGTTGAGCTGAGATGCTTAGACTCTGGTAGTGTAGTCAGTCTGGCTTAGGAGTGCACACACTTAAACATACCCAGCACCTCACATCATTCCTTTGTAAAGTATATTTATGCTTTTTTTTCAACTTCATGAAAAGTAAAAGTGGTTGTTAAAAAGAGAGGCAGAGAAGAGAAAAACAGTAAGGGAGCAGATGGATGACATGGTATCTATTCCTGTGAATCACTGGGTTACAAAGGTTAATTTCAGGAACTAAAATATGTTTAAAAAAAATGACAAGATTCTGGAAGAGTGCTAGAATCTGAGGAAACTATCTCCATAAGGTCTTTGTGTTACACTGCAACTGATGTGATAGTATATATATATATACACATAGGGGGAATTTCCTAATATAATTGGGGTTTATGCTGAAAGGTAAAAGTTGGAATCTAAAGCCATTGTAATGTGAGTATAGTACATGATTTACCTAAGTCCCATTTGTAAACACAGACATAGGTACATTAGTTGATCTAGGGGTTACATATAGAAATATACCATAGGAAGTCTGAGGTGCCTCTACCATTATGTGAATTGTTTTTATGATTGTGAAGAGTTTCCCATTTGGTGCGTTCCATGATGATCGAGATCAATCTGAAGTTGATTTGAAAGTCTAAATGATTTTATAGGACAAATATGAGGGAATCCAAGTCAGCCACAACAGCCTGGTTCAGGCACCAAACTGGGATTGTATACTAAGCCCATAATTTTTTCATAAATTCCTAGGATAGTCTCAGAAAGGGAGCAAAGTCAGTAATAGTCAACCAAAATTTTCCCAAGTCATATAATCCAGACCTTGGAGTCCTGAAAGAGGCCTGCAAACTCTCTGATGGAATAGAATTATCACTGGCCTGCACCATCTAGAATAAACAAGTTTTGTTCCCAATCAGCATTCAGAACCTAACTGTGCAGTCTCCACCAGCAGGAAAGAGTAGCAAAATATCTAACTTGGATGAGGGCAGGGAGAGGAGCTCTAAAACCCATTCTAAATAGAAGATTTCCGTGAAGCATTTTGTCCAATTCCTTCCCTTTTGCTTAAGCTTTTACCAAACCCCAGAGGTTGTTGTTCCAGACTCCATAACTCAAATACTGCAGACAGACTGTCATGGAGTATTATTCTGGTGGAAGGGGAGAGTCATTGGGTAGGATTTCCCTAATGAGACGCACATTTTCACCATAAGAGAGCAGCCTGCCTCTCCCCTCTCCCTCTAGTTCCCCTTCCTTCCCCATTCCTCTGCTCTCTCTGATAGGGTGCCTACAAAAAAAAGAATACAAAGTCATTAATTAGAATGTTCTCAAGAGGGAAACCCTATGATAGCTATGCTTCTTTTATCTTCAGTCCTTAGACTACAGAAAAGTCATCCAAACAGCTAATTTCCAGGTCACGTTCCCCCCTCACTGTTGCAGTTTCCTTTGGTTATGCCCCAAATTTCCATTAATTATATCATACATTTAAACCCACTGTTAGAAGTTCATGTAGTGGCAAAAATACTGTTGAAGAGGCAATGCTAATTCTGTAGTTCTAAGCAGAGATGATAGCAAAGAGAACAATGTGGGCAGAAGAGTGGCCATGAGGAACCTGGCATCAGGAGTGGGGCAGAGGATAGCACATCCCACTGCCGATCAGGAAGGAGATAGACTTTGCTGTTGGCCAAATGCTCTATCAGAAGGCTGTCCTTGTCCTTGGAAGGGGGAGGAGTGGGGTGGAATCTACATCCTATCATTTGGTGGCATAGAGGCAATCTAATTAACACATATTTGGGTTAGATAAATACAAGTTTCATAAATGAAAATCGTCAGAAATAGTTTATAACAAGTATATACATATTTCAAAAGTATTTCATGCAACTAGATATTAATTTAGAAAGAAAGATGCTGGGACTATCCTCCCAAATCTTTACTCTGAAGAATGTATTTTTACACAATTATATTAAAGATGAAATCTTCTATAGTTTCATATCACTCTGTAATAGTTTCATGGGGTTTCTCCCACTGCCCCTTCACACCCCAAATTGTGACTCCATTAGCTCATAGGCATAGCAAAATTATGATTGGATTTTGCTGCTGTTCCACATTTAAATGACTCCCTATAGTCAGACATCAAAAAGGACCCACTCATCAGATAACAATGATAGAAATGAGTCACCCTAACTTGTTATTGGGGATGAGGGCAATATTTGCTGTTTTTCACATTGGTGGTAGTTTCATGGTAGAACCATGAGTAGTTCTTAACATGGAATTGACTCCATCATCTCCAAATACCCTCAGTTCATATAACCTAACACAAAATAGCTTCTGTGAATTCTCTTCTATGTGATTTTAGAACTCTAAATTAGTGGTCCACCTCTAAAGCTCAATGCGCTAAGCAGAGGGCAGTCAACTCTCCCTTTTCCTCTACTAGTAGCCTTAAAATTATCATTTATTATCTCTCTTCCTATTCAGCAAGAAAATTGTGGATTTTCTAATAAAAAATGTAAATGAGCATTTGTGTATTTGAGACTAAGAATGTCAAATGTTGGTTTTGGGGCCTTAGACACACACAGATGATTCCTAACCCATGATGGTTCAACTTACAATCTTTTGACTTCACGATGGTACAAAGGCAAAATGCACTAAGTAGAAATCATACTTCAAATCTGGAATTCTGATCCTTTCCCAGCAGCAAGCCACAGCAACCAGTCAGCCACACAATCACGAGGGTGAACAACTGATACACTTACAACCATTCTGCACTCATAAAACCATTCTGTCTCTTACTTTCAGTACAGTATTCAGCAAATTACATGCTATTCAACACTTAATTATAAGATAGGCTTTGTGTCAGATGATTTTGCCCAATTGTAGGCAAATGTAAGTGTTCAGAACATATTCCCTTTGATAAAAAATTAGAGTCATTGGAATAAAGGCAAAAATTATCATCTTTAGCCTTCCAGATTTTAATGGTATAAAGCCTAGTGTACTAAGATTTTTACTGAGATAAGTAAATTTTACCTTCATCAGTCAATTGCATTTGAATAAAATACGACACCACTGCTATTGGCTCACAATGGGAAATCTATAGTAAATTGAAAACTAATTAGTAAATTAATTGAAAGTCTTTTGAACTAAACCCTTTCATTTCTCTTTTGAATTTTGCCTGGGGATAGCCACAAAATCAGGCCTGTTTTGGCACTGGTTTTTCATTATGCCTTTCATTTTGAGTCTCTAAGTAAAATACAATAGATCTCATATTCTGTGTGAAAAGAGAATATTTTTTTTCTCTTCCACTGCCCCCCCACCTGCCATAGTAACCAAGCACTGCAGACATGGGTTGGGCAATTCTTCCCACTAAAAACATGGTTTTTGAAAGAGAATGAGGCTTGTCTCCCTGGCAACATCGCCAGCAAAAATTTCTCACATGATCTACCTGTTTAAGAGAGTTGGGAGGCAGATTTCAGATTTAAAGTAGTCATCTGATTCAAAAGGCAACTCACTTAAGTCTCCTCTGACACCAAAACTAAATCTGAAATCTATCTAGACCAATTACAAATGACATTTGGGTTGGTGGAGGATACGAGGGGACATTGGATGCAAATATTCTGCATCTTATTTAGCCACAGCAGGTACTAGACCTCACAGACTTAAATATTTGTTTCTAGCTGCTCCGATTTAAAATTAAAGTGTTCTTTTTTCTTCTCTTTCTGTGGCTTACTCTTTTTTCAGGCCAAATGCTACTTCTTGAAGGCTTTCCCTGATGGACCTCTTCACTCTCTCATCCCCTAACCGAGACCTTTTTCTGCAATTATAATAAATTCACTTCCCTTAGAACATATAGCACAGTTTATAAATATATATTTCTTTGCCATATACTGTCTTCGTCACCAGATTACAATTTTATGCTCTTTAAAAAAAATACATGTTGAATGAATACTTAATACAAAGATTTATTTAACCATAATAAGATAGTAAAAAGACATATTCATTCCTTAATCTTCAACACTGTGGTTAAAATAACAAACATTCACATCATCCACCATCTATTTTAGCATAATCACAGGAGAAACTTGGAAATCATTAATAAATATACAAAAGTATGTCCCATACATTTATATCATAGTAAAATGACTGACTATCCACTTCCCACACGTGTTCTGATGAAGTGTGCATATGCATTTGTTTAGTTGTTTGAGAATATTCAAATCTTCTATAGAATATAAAACAAATGGAACTGATATAACTTAGACATGTGTTATGGAAAAGCACTCCATAAGACACAGTACATAGAGAGAATGCAGAGCATAGAAGTTTTAACTATAGGTATTAAAAGATAGAAGGCCCAACTGAGTACTAAATATTCAAAAGGCATAGGAGATCTCTCCATGTTCACGAGGTCTTAAATCAGCCACCCACTGATTCTCATCTCACGTGTCCAAGACAGACACACAAAACCTCAGGCTTATTGGCGAGCTTCATCTATGGAGTAAACATACTTGGCCCTGCATCTCTCCAATTAAGCAGTACATTGTGGTGGTCCTGGTCTGACCTGACCACATTTATCCATCTGTTTTTTAGATCTGTCAATTTTCTTTTAAATTCTAAAGGCCCGTTCTCCCCTCTGTTGTCATTCCCTAGGCAGGAGATACTGGAAAACAAAAGTACAAGGTGTACAAAATGCACACCACTGTGATGGCTGGCTTGTAATTACTCAAGCCCATAGGAAATGAATACGTTTCAGAGATACAAATGGCAAAAAAATGCATTTTCCAATTCTCTGCACTATAGGCCAGAGAGATGGGTGAATAGGATCGAATATTTGAGTTCCTTCTTAAAAGCCAAACTCACAAGTGCTTCTTGGATTGGATATGCCTATCTTCACCTTCCCACTTTCCCTTATTCTTCAATTTGTGTTCTGTGAGGAAAAGGAGTAACAGAGTACAAACTGTACACAACCTTTGACTCTTAGTTCAAACTCCCTGCCACTGTCAATAGAGAAAGGTCAAGTACTCTTTCATATGTACAACATGGCAAGTGAGTTAAGGAGGGCAAATATAGGGCTTGGTGACCTTCCTGTTGAATTTCTTGCCATATACATTCAAATTAGGGGATAATGGAAAAGAAAAATGGCTTCTGGGGGCTGTCTGGGAGGCTGGTTTGGGCTGCATGTGTTGGCCACATGAGCTACCGTGTACACAGCAGACAGGAGTTAACACCAAAGGTTATTCTTTCTAACAACACAAGTATCCATTGTTTTGCTTCATCTCTAACTCATTTCCCTGGAGGATATGCATTCCTAAATGATATAAAAGAACTCCCTTCAATGGTACTTAAATAATCCCCTTTCCCACATCCAACCCAAATCCTATATAGCCTAACTTCATACTATAGAGATATTAATAATCAACTATTTTGTATAAACCCCATATTTATCCACATACTGTTAAATAATTGTCTCATCATCTGTTTGCTATCTCTCAAGATCTCTGCTTTGTAGAGTGTTTTATTGAATCAGCAAGTCCTATTTCCATTTGTGGTGAGAAAGCAGAAAAGTACTTATGAAACAAATGTTGCCACAAATGCACATACAAACATGTCATAATTACTTGCAGAACTTTGGAACATCTTGGAAAAGCTGTGCCTAGGGCTAAGAGAGAAACCAAGGCTAATTATATGCTTGCTCACTCTATTTAAAAGCTTTAAATGCCCCAAACTTCAAATATTTGCTTGGATCTTGGAAGACTCCAAAAAGAGCCAAAGTGCTTTCTATGTAAATAGCCAAAAACCAATGGGAGCCTTAAACAGTACTCTGTGCATGGCTTCTCGGGAACGTGGTAACAAAAGAACAGAGTCCAGGCACGGAACTCTTCTATACCTATTTCACAGCTGTTGAGTAATAATTTCACCAAAAATAAAAATATAGCATTTCTTTAATTGAAAGAAAACTTTCTGATAATCCCTCCAAACACTTTATTCTACCACTGAACAAATTTAGGAAGAGAAAGGTAAGATGATGTTCATAATTCTGTAGATATTTGAACCACGGAGCCAAAGCTTTTAGATTTCCTTGCCTAAGATACACACACACACACACACACACACACACACACACCCTCCAATTCCAGGGGCTTGTGGAAACTATTGAACAGATGGGCAGAAGAGTTAAATAGAGGTTTGATGTACTGGTTTGGTTAACACTGTCCCAGTTTTAGCACCAAAAGTCTGGGTTCCAGGAAACCTCTCAATCTCAGGCAAACCAGGATGTTGGGTCCCTTTAATTTTGAGTTAATAATTCCAACTGATACACAGGTTTGGGATTTTGCCTGTAGCTCCTTTGATCTCTTGTACAAACAGTAAAAGGGATAAAATAAAGATACAAGCTTTCTGGTGGAAAAAGGAAGGAAGGCAGGCTTTGAAAAGAGGATTCCTTAGCTCAGCAATGTACACGGTAGTAAATCAATATCAAACGAACGAAAGATTATTAAATGAGTAAGTCCAGGAGCCATGTAGAAAATTACCTTGAGACAATGGTAAACTTGTAGGTCCAATGCCAAGAAAGTGATAAGTAGAATAATGACCTCTCAAAATGTCTATGTCCTAATCCATGCCCATATGTCATGTGTATGTACATATATATGGCAACGTGTAATTAAGGTTGTATATAGAATTATGGTTGCTAACCACTGGACTTTCAGATAAAGTGGTTATACTTGATGATTCAGGTGGACCCAATATAATCACAAGGCTCCTTAAAAAAGGGAGGAGACAGAAGGGTCAGAACCAGAGAGAGAACTTCATGAGAACTCAATCTACCATTAATGGCTTTGAAGACAGAAGGAGGCCATGAGCTAAGAAACAAAGGTTAGCTGTGGAAGTTTGAAAACCAAGGATTTTCTCCCAGAGCCTCCAGAAAGGAGCAGAATATTAATTTTATCCCAGTGAGACATTTTGAACTTAAGACCTTTAGAACTAACTATAAGGTAACAAATTTGTGTTATTCTAAGCCACTAAATTTACCGTAATTTGTGTATGCAGGATTCTAGTAGTATGCTATACCTTATCTTAACTGTATTAATTCATTTCACCTCTTTCCCCTTCCTTCTCTCTGTGTTTTAAATTCCTTTAATAAACCATGTGATTTGAGCATTTTAAATTGGTCTATGAGCTATTCTATTCTTTTACATCTGGAATAGCATATTAGTTTCCTACCCTACTCTAACAGTGTTCATATATCTTGTCCTTCTTTCTGCCACATCAGTCTCCAAACCACTCCAATGGTGTATTACAAGAATTAAAGCTGAGGGGTGCCTGGGTGGCTCAGTTAGTTAAATGTCCAATTTTGGTCCAGGTCATGATCTCATGGTTTGTGGGTTTGAGCCCCACATCCAGCTCTGTGCTGACAGCTTAAAGCCTGGAGCCTGATTGGGATTCTGTGTCTCCCTCTCTCTCTGTCCCTCTGCCTCCCCCTCTTTTCCTCTCTCTCTCTCCTCTCTCTCTCTCAAAAACAAACAAACATTAAAAAAAGAATTAAAGTTGAAATATGAAAAAGTATTCTGGATTGAAGTGGTCCAATCCAATGATACACACTGGCAAGACACAGGGACAATCATATCTGGCCATAGCTGATAAACAATTAACCTGGTAAACAACCAGGTTACAACAAGCTGGTGAGCTACCATAGGTTTGTGTTTCTTGGGTAGAAGGCACACGGGACCAAAATGGTGTCACCAATGAGTGGCCAAACAAGACCTCATGTATATTGAGTGTTCATGTATATTTAGTGTACCCCAAATATTTAGTATCTCTTGTATATTTTGTGTATCATAAATAGTGCTAGGTGCCTCATGTATAAGTAACTCGTGAATATTAATTATCTCTCAGTCCATCTAATCTTCTTAATACATGCTCTACTATTTATTTATACTTAACACATTTATGACTTTCATACAGCTTATCTGTGTTGTTTTCTATAGCAGAATTGAACATTCTCATAGAAAGGAATACATGCATGTTACATCCAAGAAGAGAATGAACAAAACTGTGAGGTGTTTCAAGGCTGACCCAATACAATGGCATTTTGAAGATTTGCCTCAAGTCTTATGAAGGTGCCTACCCTTGTCATTCCTCTGTTTTCCTAAAGGGGCAGGTTTATAGGAATTTTTTGTTGTTTTTCAGAAAGAAAAAATTTTTCTACTCCAAATATAAAAATCCACCTGGTCTCTCCCACTGAAAAGCATTACTTAAGGGTAAGCCTTGGTCCCTTTAATCATCAGAAGTACCTGATATTCATAAAGGAATGCGTCTCCCCAATCATCATGCCTTGTACTTTGAGGGACAGTACAAAGAACAAGGCTCTGAATTTCAGGAGATAGGACACTTGTCCACCATTGTGCTCTATATAGGTCTGTGACAATAGGCTATTCACTTCAATATTCTGAGCCCTGTTATCCTCGCTAGGCAGTCAGACTTGAGAATATCTAGGACATTTTTAATTATATAAACTAATTGTCCTCACCCACTCTCCCCTGTATTTGCCTAAATGTCAGTTGTTTGGGTCTCTGACACAGCTTGACCTGAGAGCCTTAAAAACATTAAAATCAAATTCATAACCAAAAATAAGTCTCACAGTCATGTAATTTCACATATGAATAAGAAAGACAGAAAATAATTATTTCATTACCTTTCCACCACTGAAATATGGCTAATTTAGCCCTTTTGGTTCTTCAAATCAAAATTTGGATCACAGTACAAGTAGCTAGTAAAGATCTTAAAAGAGAAAATCAACAAACAAACAATACCCAAAGATCAGCTCCAAGCAGTAATCCAGAGAAAGATACAAAATGCCTCTTGAGAGTCTGCAACTGACTCTTTCCCTATAAATGGATACACATTATCTCCTTGACAAGGGCAGTTATGCCAAAGCTTTGTTTGTGGTTGTGTTTATTCTTGCTCTTAGATCTTTCTTTGCATAGCTCCTATGCTGCTGTTAAAAACCAATTCCTGTCCTGTACCGAAGAGTATCTGTTCACTGGGCCCTGTAGAAATTACTAGCCTGGGTTTTTATTCAAATTACTCTTCTTGAAACTAAAACCACTTCTTTCTTCTTCCTTAAGAGCTAGCATTTTAGGATCCTTCAAGGTTTTTCTTTTTGATTTATTTTTCCACTCTGTGAACAGATCGATCTCTAAAAAATGAAGGTCAGAATTGGACTAATGTCCCAGCAGGGATTTGGTGAGTAGGAAGCCAATGAGAAGATGCTCGGAATCCTGCAGACCACGTGCCTCTCTGTTTCATAGCAGCAGGTGGCAGCCTGCTCTCAGGCTGTGCAATTCACACACAATGAGTGGGAGATCGGAAACCATGCCTAACATCATCCCACTTGTTTTCTTTGTCCAACTCGGAGCTCAGACTTTGACCCACTAGAAAGACCAAAAATATGAAATTCCGTTAAGCCTTAATTTACCGAACTTTTTTATGAAGAAATACACTACCTGCCCTCCCCCCCTTCCTCCGAAAGGCAGAAGACCTAGAAATTCCAAGTGATATATACGAGGCGGAAAAAAAAAATCAGTGCTACCTCCAAGTTGCCTCAATTTGGCTACATTTCCCATGTTAAATTGGGTATATTATATCCAACTAGTACTCTCCTTTGTTATTCCTGACACCCTCAGTGATAATTTTAAAACATTGCCAAAAAGAAATTGCGCACGAGTTTTCTTTATATAAAAGAGCTTCTTTATATGAAACATAGTTTGTCTGTTTCTATAGGAACTTTACACTTTGACAAAAAAGGCATCATCAACATTTGCCTCCTCCAAACACTGGCACAAGCTAAAAAAAAACCAACTCTGTTCTTTTAAAAATATTTTCTGATTTGTATAATATTTCTCACCCCACCTCTACATTAGCTTCAGTTTTGAAGTTTTCACCAGTATAAATGCAGATGACATCAGAAATACACACACATCTGCAGTTATATTGATATGTATATCCCTGAAAATAAATCCGTGTCTTGTGTTTTCCTGCCGTCATTGACTATCATTTGTACTGGGGTAAAGGTTTCTGATGCTTCTGATATTTCTGTCTTAGAACTGCAAAGTTAAAAATGAGCAAACACCACAAATTCACTTTGCCTTTTAAGATTTTTCTGGCATAGGATCAAAGAAAAGAAGAAGAAAAGCCCAAGATAAGGCTTAAAACTATGAAGCTAGCACAAAAGCACGAGAATTGAAAAGTCTGTTTGTAGTCGAAATAACTCTGACAAGGGCTGCAAGCCATAGAAACGAGGCCTCGGGTCTAGTTGGAGTTTCAGGAATGAAAGGGAAGAACAGATGTTTCAGGTACTGAAGATGTATTTAGAATCTAAACTCTCCTCATCTTCCTGAGAACTGACCTTTAAAAAACCCACATTGCTACACACTTTGTTTGAAGTAAGTAAACAAATTCTCAAAAAGGGGAGTTAGTCCACAGAGTGCGTCTATTGGAATTACTTTCACAATAAAGAGAAAAGAGGAAAATTACTTAGGTTAATATATAAATCACGTACCACTTAAAGAGAAGTGTGATTTCAGGTTCTGCAAAGACAAGTATAAAAAGATTTTTTTTTTTCCACAGAGGCTGCTTCATAAACAAAACATGGGCTTACCCAGCACTGCCCAGGCGCCAGACATCTGTCACTTCACAGATGTCCCCTCAGTAACTTACCCAAACAACGCTGTTCTTCTCCAGCCCATGGGACAATGGCCTCACACTGATGAATCTGCCGTTCTGTCTGGGGAAAGACTTTACTGCCCAGAAGTCAAAATAGTAATTACGGTGTACCTGAGAGTGATTTTTTCCCTCTGAATGGGTTTTTTCCACATGCTTCCCAATGTACCTTTGCAAATTTACCATGTGAATCTACAAAGATGTTGAACATTTAGGACTTTAAAAGTAAATAAGGGGTAGCAGAGCAGGAGATTTGTCTCTTAGTACATTTGCAACTGTTGTAACCTCTCTGTTAAGTTTTAGGTTCGTGGGGGTCATACTTTTAATATCCAAAACAATAAGTAGCTTACATTTTAAATCACAAGATGCTGGGCTAGTTAATCATTTAAAGAAGAAACAATGTCCCTCATTATTGCAAATCTTTGAAGCAATGGGCTTGATTCACTAAAACAAATTCAAGGCAACATACAAAGACAAAGCAATTCACCTTGTAAATGCTTTTCTCAGGTCACGTGTACGTATTTTAGAAACTTCTAGCTCTTAAAAAAGAAAGTAGATTGATCCCACAAGAGTATCAGTTCTCTGAATACTGCTGCTCTTGAGTTTCTGGAAGCAAGAAAATCTAGTTAGGAGTATAAAAGAGTATACCTTGATTCTCTATGTACTATGAATATTAATCAGAAATTAGAATTGAGAAAATTAAATGCGAGTGTATGTAGGGATTCAAATGTTTAAAGAAAATGTGCTTGTACGAAGATAGTCATGAGCAAAAAGATACATACTTTTGTGTGTGTGACTGTGTGCATGTTTTTGTACATGCATACTATTGTCATTTTGCAAATATAAATAAGGCTGTAAATCTTCTTCCTTTAGGATAAACATTTGGAACTTCCACCTCCAGACCTCAGTTCCAAACTAGAATGGGAAACCCTGAAGCGTGCTGGCCAACTGTTATCTCCTGTTTGCTCCCTACTGGCAAAGAGTTCCAAGTTATGTAGAAGAAACAAATGAAAAGACTCTAAAAGGCTGAGTCAGGAAAAGAAATGAGGAACTTTTCTGGCTCTACCCAGTTTCCTGGATTAGACTTTTGAAACCCAAATTTAGGTTCCTTCACTTTCTAATTTACCCAAACTAGTAAAGAATTGGAGAAGAGAAGCTCCAGCATCCTTTACAGGGTAATTATTATTTTCCTTTTTGCAGTGTGCCTTAGTTTGCTTAGTGACAATGTAAGATTTCAACAGATGATGAAGACAAGTATGGAAGCTTAATTCATAGACGGCTAAGCAGATGAACAAGTTGTAAGTAGAGGTATCAAACTTCCAGTTCATGGAGCTGCTTTGCCTTGGAGTGGCTTGGTCAAATTCTTCTTCAGAGCTCTTGAAACCAGTTATGAAACTCCCTGTCCCAGGCAGTTTATAGTCTCATTTCCCCATGCAGATGACTTCCAATTTTTCAATATTCTGGCTCATCTGCCTTGAAAATGAGTTTGCACATTGGGGCACCGGGTGGCTCAGTTGGTTAAGTATCCAACGTCAGCACAGGTCATGATTTCACGGTTCATGAGTTCAAGCCCCACATCAGGCTCTGTGCTGACAGCTCAGAGCATGAAGCCTGCTTCCAATTCTGTGTCTCCTTTCCTCTCTGCCCCTCCTCTGCTCGCTCGCTCTCTCTCTCTCTCTCTCTTTCTCTCTCTCTCTCAAAAATAAAGAAACATTAAAAAAAAAAAAGAAAATGAGTTTGCACAGTATTATAGGTAATTTACCCTTGGACATTCTCTCAGCCACATCTTACATGTAACAGTTTTGGTTATCCTAATCCTTAGACATCTGAGAAAGTTGGAGAGATGATTGTAGACTTAGAATCACAGGTAGTCACAGCAAGATATATACTCAAAAGCTTAGGGCGCCTGGGTGGCTTAGTTGGTTAAGCGTCCGACTTTCGCTTAGGTCATGATCTCGTGGTTCGTGGGTTCGAGCCCCGCGTCGGGCTCTGTGCTGACTCCCAGCTCAGAGCCTGGAGCCTGTTTTGGATTCTGTGTCTCCCTCTCTCTCTGACCTTCCCCTGCTCACGCTGTCTCTCTCTCTCTCTCCTAGAAATAAATAAAACATTAAAAAAAATTAAAAAAAAAGATATATACTCAAAAGCAAACTGACCAAGGTAAATTTTTGACTATCACATTGTATAATTCATACTTCACATAATAAGCAATTATAAAATTTTGTTATAGAAAATGGAGGAGGAAGGAGGTCTTCACAATCAATATTAGCACTGAAGAAACTTCTCTTTGTCATGGCCAATACGTACACAGTATTTTTAATACTTGCACAGTATTTTGATAAGAAATCTCTATTGGACACTAGTAGAGGCATATTAAAAATTATCCATCTATTTGATTTTTTAAGCCTACTAATGTATTATCTTACATGTAGACTATTAGTACTATGTGTGATTAACAGATAAAAACTAAAACTTGGGAAATGTTCTTATGAATAGAATATTTAGAGAAGTAGTTAATAATAAAATAATTCAACTCCACTGTAAACTATTCTTTGAATCATTATAAATCAATTATTCAAGGCTTTTAAAACTGGCATTAATATTACTCATTAATATAGCACAGTTTAGGGTAATTTGTGTATGGAATTAGTTTATTTAAAGGACCAACCCATTAATAAGGCAATTAATACATACACGTAAATGAAATATTAAGCTTTCCTGGAGTGTTTGATGTTTACTTATATTCATTTTATATTAGGAACCTAAAATAAATCAGCACTTGCTCATTATGAGATACATTAATTAAGGCATGTGTTTTTTTTTTTTAACTTCTCAACAACAGGAAATAGTTTCTCTTCTTTCTCTATTACTTATACATAGCCTATTTAGATGCCATACAAATCCAACAGCAAAAAGTAATTTTAAGATAACATTTTATTCATTTCTAGATTTTCCCCAATGCCTACTAGAACTTTGCACACATTTTGCACATCGTATCCTTTTTTTAATTGAGTTAATCTATGTAGAATATATTTCTGCATTATTCTCAATCAATAGTCATTCAAGAGGAAAAAACAGTCAAATCATGTTTTCTAATAATGCTTCACTGAATTATGGTTGGTTTTTCTTCTAGAGGGAAGTGGTAGAACATCTGGGTATTGCCAGATGCTTCTGTTATAAACAGTGCTAAAGGTTTTCTGCATCTGAGAATTATGTGATTATCTCTTTGGGGAGTCTAAATTTATTGTAATGACTCTGCAGTTCACTTGGTGAGTATTCATATTCACTACTAAGATTTGTTCTTTATCACTAAATAAATATTTATTTAAATGTCCAGGCAGTAGAGAAACCCAGAAATAGGACAAGCTCCAAAGCCTACACTCCTTCTGTCCCCTATATAGAGGTCTCAGGTCAGGCTGCTATAATAAGAATATCATAGACTGGGTGATATAGACAACAGATCTTTATTTCACACAGCACTGGAGTCAGAGAATTCAAGATCAAGGTTCTGGTGGACTTGGTGTTAGCTGAGGGCTCGCTTCCCAGTTTGCAGATGATCACCCTCTTGTGTGGGTGGAGAGCAGGGAGACCGGGCACTCTCGCTCTTTAGCATCTTAGTAAGAACACTGATTCCATCATGAAAGCTCCACCTTCATGATAATTACCTCACAAAGGCCATCTCCATACATCATCATCTTAGAGCTTCAAAATATGAATTTGGGGGACATACAATCAGTCCATAGCAATAGATTAGGAGTATTTGAGTATTTCAGCTATTTTGTAAAGTCTCCTATTGAAAGCAAAATATTTTAAGGTTTTCTTCATTTTTTAAATGTTTGTTTATTTTATGCTGTCAGCATGGAGCCTGATGTGGGGCTCAGTCTCACAAACCATGAAATCATGTCCTGAGCCAAAATCCAGAGACAAACACTTAACCGACTGAGCCACCCAGGTGCCTCTGTTAAGGTTTTCTTCTAATGCTACAGTTTTTTATATAAGCAGAAAGATTATTTTAGTAAATCACCAGTATAAAGTGGCACTTTATATCAGTGTTGGTCAGCCTGATACATCTTATTAATCTACTTATCCATTAAGTTTCTGGGTTTTTTCAGTCTTTCATGACTATTTGACAATATCTAACTTCATCCCCCAAAAATGACAATTTACTACTAATGATAATTTCAGATTACATTAGTTGTTTATCAGATTTTAGTGAAAATAGAAAAAAAAATAGAGTACAGAGTCAACAGAAAACTATTTAAATACTACCTTTGTACAATGATATTTTAGGTCCTATTTAAAATTTTTTTGAATGAAATACTAGGAATATTTTTTAATAAATCCATAAAATTTTTAAAAGTTGGCAGTTGGGTAATAACTATATCAAATTCAACTAATTTATGTCACTCTGCCCAACTTTTGCAAAATGTCTTAGTAGTTTACATATAATTTAATGAATATTGGCTATGCTAATTTCTTCGTGTTTTCTTCTGAAGTGTTTGTATATTTGTATTAACACAAGTGTTTTAATTTTTGTCCTTGGAATGATTACCTTAGATTTTTTGTGTGTGCCTATATTTTTATTATGTCCTTCAGTTCCATTTTGAAAAAACCCTAAACCCTGATGTGATAAAATTAGTACCACTTCACTGAATTAAGAAAAAATGGGTCAATATTAAACAGTTTTTCTCTACAGAAGAAGAAGAAAAAAACAACATGACCAAATTATAGATAAATGCTTCTTGAAATGATATGAGCATATTCTATCAACAGTGATTTTTGTCTGTGTGCTTAACACATTTAACATTATCCAGTTTGTAATACATCATTGTCCAGAGAAGAAATGTAATTGACAAGCATCCCCACAGAATCAAGGTGCTCTTGTAGCTCCATGTTTTGTAAAACAGAGCATACGACCACCAGAAGGGACGCTAGATATTACAAATAACAGGAGTAAATCTCAGCTGGGAATGCGTACTAAAAATTTCATGTCTAACTTTAATTTACCACTTCTATGTAATCCTCATATCTCTTTCTGCTTGGCTGGGATAAGGGCTGTGGAGAGGATGTTTGGGGGGATCACATTTCTGTTCAACAGCATTTATGCCTTTTGGCTAAATCACACATCTCCTCAAGCCCCAGGATGCTCATCTACAAAATAGTATCTACCCTGCCCCACGTTTGGAAATTACCGTAAAGCTACAGTAATAGTGGGTACTCATTGTGTTTAATAATTTTAAGCATTTCAAAAACTCAGGGTTTCCCAAATGTGAGCCTCTGGTGAGTTTCAGGTATTTCCAGAGATTATAATTTCCAAGCAGTCCTCAGGGTAGTCAGACAGGTTCTGGGGCGATCAGAAACCTCAGGCTGGACCAGCATGAACTACCTCATCACTTCCCTTCACATACTGGGTAACTAGTGAAATATTTTCTTTATACAATAAAGAGATCTAAAGTAAGGATGGAAAGCACTGATTAATTCATTTAATTCTCACAATAACCTTACAAAGGTTATCATTATCCCCATTTTACAGACGTTTATCTTAAAGCCCAAGAATATACAGCAGGGACACCTGGGTAGCTCCTCGGTTAAGTCTCTCACTTCGGCTCAGGTCATGATCTCATGGTTCGTGGGTTCAAGCCCCCGCGTCAGGTTGTTTCAGATTCTGTGTCTCCCTTTCTCTCTGACCCTCCCCTGCTCACACTGTATCTCTCTCTCTCTCAGAAAGAAATAAAACATTAAACATTTAAAAAAAAAAAAAAGAATATACAGGATTAAGTGAATGCTAAAGTTTGAAAAGATAATGTTATGAAAATTTTTTTTTGTTTTGTTTTTGTTTTTTTTTGTTTTTTGTTTTTAAAAAGGCAAATGAGAGTATTGCTATGCATTGTCTGAAATAATAGCTATATAAAAGCCAATATCAAGTGTACACCAGTATCTGTTAAAGCTGTATGGTATGAAGTTATATAACAGCCCTTACCAAGGGGCTAGATATGATGACTTCTTTAATGTCTTCCTAAATTCTCTGCTTTATTGAAATGTGATCAACCATAACCTAGCCAATATGGTGATTCCTCTAAAGGAACGTAATTATATCCAAGATCTATAGGTGACTGTCAACAATAGACTCTGGAAATGAAATACAAATAAGCAATTTTTAAAACTGGAAGAATGATGCTGGCCTATTATTTTTCTAAAATTAGCTTATATTTTCATTCCTTTTTTTCAAGTTGATATGTTACATTTCTACACTTCTTATACTTGAAGAATACAGTGTTGCTTCAAAACCAGCCTTAATGACTTGACTTCAAGGCCATAGATAATCTCATCTCCATCTCTGCTCTTGCCTTAATTTATCTCATTTTTGAACTGTCACTGAAATTAAAGGTCAAACGGCACAGTGAGGATTTTTTTTTTTTTCCTCTTGGGAAAGATGGAGAGTAAAGGTTTCTTTTCCTATTTCTATTATAAACTTTTGAAGAGCAGGAAGCATGCAGGTAGCTTTATAGACTTCCATCTTTTAACCTAAAATATAACAGGACTTCAGTAATTTTAACATACTCAATTATGTGTTTATGCAACAAAAATTTATTACATAGCTCCTGTGCTAATGATTAGGGAGAAAATGATGACCAAGTCAGATAAAATCACAACACTTCACAGAGGAGTTGAAGACTGTAAGATGAAATTCCAATATAGTGTTTGTCAGTTTACCCTAACACCAAAGGAAAGAGAATTCACATGGAGGGGGTCAAGAGGGGTTGGGGAGACATCAGGGTAGTCTTCCCAGAGAAAAGCTGTATTTAACCTGAGTCATAAATTGGAAGGGGAAAAGGTTTAAAACGATGTACAGGAAGAGAAAATGGGAATATCAGGCAAAGAATTGGACCTTAAGAAGACCAAACACCTTTAGGTAAAGGAAATTAATTCAGTATGGTTGAAGGATGGAGAATGGGGTTAGGGAGAGGGGTGAAATATGAGTAAAAGAAAGCTTTTAAGCCATGGATAAGAGTACAGTAGCAAGCGTATTGAATTTTAAGCAAAATCTGATATACAAAATGTTTTTAAAAATATCTGATATACAAAATCAGATGTACAGAATTTGGCAAGATTTCTATCTATAGTATAGAAAGGTAACTTAAGGCAAGAAGATCCATGGTTAAGTTTTAACAACAGAACAATTTCGCATTGAACTAGGGCTATTGGATAAGCATGAAAGATATTTAAGAAGTAGAAACGCGGGGACTGGGTGGCTCAGACAGTTAAGCATCCGATTTTGGCTAACAGTTTGTGAGTTTGAGCTCCATATCGGGCTCTGTGCTGATAGCTCAAAGCCTGGAGCCTGCTTCAGATTATATGTCTCTCTCTCTCTCTGCCCCCGCTCCCAAAAATAAAATAAAAACATTAAAAAAAAAAAAAGAAGTAGAATCAACAGCCCTTGGTAACCCATTCAGTCAGAAAGGGAGGGCTTGTAGGATTCTATTTCAGGCATGGCCAACTGGGTGGTTAGCTATCCTGTTCTCTTTAATACATACTTCTGGAGAAGCAAGTTTTCTAAAGTAGATGATAAGTTCAATTTGCGATGAATTGATTTAAAAATACCAATACAAAATGCAATTAGAAATGTCCAATAAGTGGATGGATCCACAGGTCTGGATCTCAGGAAAGAGACTGCAATCAGACATATAGATTTGGAAGATGTCAACATTCATTTTGCCTTTGAAGCCATGGGAGTCATTAAGCTCATTAAGGAAAAGTGATATGAGAAAAAGGCTTAGCATTTAAGAGACAAGTAACATCACTGGCATCTGCAAAGAGACTGAAAAGGAGCAGCTAGAGCAACAGGCTAACCTCCAGGCAAAAATATTTTCTAGCAATCCGGAAAAGGAGTGTTTTAAGAAGGAGTAAGGGATGGGCTGTGTCAAATGTTGTCAATGGGCCAAAGTTATGAAAATAGCACATTTGTCAAAAAGACACCATAAGTGACTGTGATAAGAAAAATTTCAGAGAAATAATGAAAGATGAGAAAATAGAGTCAGCAAGTATAATATCTTTTATGAAATCTTCCTGGGAAGAAGGAAGATAAAAATGAAATATAGATGAAAGAGAATATGGAATAGAAAGACTATCATTTTTAAGGCAGAAGAGACTTGAGGATGTTTGTATATGATAGAGAATAGCCAGGTGAGTGGGGGACATTTGAAGCCACACAGTGAAGGACATGATCAATAGATCAGTGTTGCTAAGAAAGCAGAGTGAAATGGGATACATAGATCAGATGGAGGACTGGCCTGAAACAGAAGGTGGAGTAATTCTTCACAATAACAAGACAGAAGGTGGAAAAAATGGGCACAGGTATGAGTGAGACTGTGGCTAAGGGAATCCCATCAGATGTTAGGGAGAACAAGGAAAGAAATGAATGCTGGAGGAGTTAAACAGAGAGAGAAAAACATATAAGGCATAAAAACCAGAGATTCCCAAAATAATTCAGAATAAGAGAGCTGGAAAGGCTGAGAAAGGCAAGATGCATTAGGTTGTGGTTACACAGTTGAATGATTTAATGTATTGTATCATAGGTGAGATTGGGTAGGCGATGGCAAGTAGCAAGAATCTATAAGGGTGGATTCATGAAATGACATAGAAGTGTGGGTCGATGGGGTGGAGGGAGAAGAAGTGAGGATCTAGGGATGTGGATGGTTCATTTCATATATAACAATGCCACCCAGAATTATTGTGAGGATTGAAATGCATGGAAACATGCCCAGAAACTTAAGAATGAGTGTAGAAGCAAAAGTAGATGTGGTCTGTCAACTGGCCAAGGATCAAGGAACTAAAGACGTGAGCCTTGTTTGGTTCAGCTGCAAGGTGCAGTGGTTCCCTGCTGGATAAAGGAAGGTCTCTCAGAAACAATGAGCTGTGGTCACTTTGACTATGTTTGTATGTCCCAGCCTAATTGAGCAAAGGATTTTCCTGTTTTCATATGAAATAGTGCAGCTTCTAGTGGCTAGAAGAATGCTCTGGAAACAATCAGTCATAGTCTGCTATAATTACATAGTCAGGGTTTAATACACTGGCTCTCAGAGAAGGTGTCCCAGCTTGCAATTTCCGGGTGGAAAAGGCTGAAGCCCAGAAGGTCATTGCCTAGTCTTTTGATGAAAAGGTTTCTAGATCAGAGGAAAACAAAATGGAATTTCAGCCATCATTTTAATATTTTTCAACTTACACAAATTTATATCAGTCTAAACTAGTTTATGGGTAGACACACAATAGATTTAAACTACTTGTGTTTGGACCAACAGTAAATCAAGAGAGCTAACATTATTCCAAATATTGAGGAAAGGAATCATCAATATGGAAAATGGCCTTTGTAAATTATTCAGGGTCATGTTCAAACACCAATCTGATACCACTTTTTAGCAACTTGGAATAAGTCCATTATTTTTTCCTCTGTCAGAAAAAAAAAATTAAAGTACATTTAGGAGAAATATTTTTTAATTTCCTTTCCTTTTCCAAAGCAAGCTAAATACCATAATTGAATATTATTATCTTTGTCAAAGTGTCATTTTTTCCCTTTCTATTGGATGCGCTAAAAATGTAGGACAGAACATCTTCTTTGATGTCTCAAAGAGGAATCTGTTGCTAATCTGGAGAGGACACTTAAATTTGTTAAGTGTGAAGTAAAGACATTTTGTGTTCTCTTCACATTTTTTCCCTTTTTTGCCCCTACTGGTTTTATCACATAAGAATTTGTTAAGTAGAGTGTCATGTGAACATGAGTTTGCACTTACAGATTCTTTGTAAATTCTTAAGGTATAAACATTCTGCTTCTGACTCCAGCTGAACTTACCAAACATTAAGGAAATTATCCCCACCTCACTATTTTGAAGTTTTATCTCTATAGGTGGGAACATTGGTTTTATAAATGTGCAATTCCTTTTTCAGCCTGAAAAATGGTCTTGTGAATGTTTTGTTCAATCAAAGGAATCAATGTCATGTTTTCTATATTTAAGTGGTATGTCTTTATAAAAAATTACATGAGAATTACTTGATGTTCCAAATTAATATAATCCCCTCATTTTATAGTCTTCAAATATGTAATCAACATACATTTTCCATATCATTTGGAGAGAGTTTGGAATAAAGATTTGTCTAGAGCTATAAGAATTAATAAAAATAGAGTTGTTAAAATACTGCCAGTCTCCAGAAGGTTTTGCCAATCACAAATATGTAGAAGTGTGATAACTTCATGCTTATCTTTGGGTTATATACTTCTCACTTCAAACTAATTTTAAGGAATGCCTCTTATTTAAAAAGTCTTCACAAAGGGTACTGGCTCAAAACCCTTCTCACTCTTTAGAAGCAATGGAATCCTGGAAGAAATCTACTTAGCCATAATGTATATCTCAAACTGTGCAACTAAGTTACAAATCAGAAGCCTAGCTAAGTTACAGGGTGTCCTAGAACTTATCAGAGAAAGTGGGGGTGGTTCAGTAGTATCTCATATTTGGTGTTCCCAGGATTCCAAGGCCAATCTGTAGAGTATGAAATCATAGCTATTTCAAACTAAAGTAGGTCTCTGCAATTCACATTTTATAGACCAGAATTTTCCCAGACCAGGGAAAAATGTATTCATCTAGCATAGACAAGATCATTCTCATGGCAAATATCAAAGTAGACCTTTAAAAATTTTTCATTCTTGGGGCACCTAGGTGGTTCAGTTGGTTGAGCATCCAACTTTGGCTCAGGTCATGATCTCATGGTTCATGAGTTCAAGCTCCACATCAGGCTCTTTGCTGACAGCTCAGAATCTGGAGCCTGCTTTGGATTCTCTGTCTCCCTCTCTCTCAGCCCTTTCCCCTCCTTGCACTCTGTCTCTCTCTTTCTCAAAATACATAACATTTTTAAAAATTTCTTTATTTCTTTCCCTCTCTCTTCCTTCCTATTTTTTTTTTCTTTTTCTCTCTGTTTCTCTCATACATATTCACTCATAAGGCAATGTTCATAAGTCACTGGCTAATCACTTTGCTTCTTCTTCCTTCTCCAGATAAACCTGTCAATTATGTCTGACATCAGTTATATATACTTCAATATTGAAATTGAGCTCATAGGTAAACCTTAGCAAAGAGTTGGCAGTTTAGGCACAACTTCTAGATTCCAATTGTGGTCAGAAATTTATGGAGTTAATACATTTTCACCATTTTTGAATATTATAAATGTAATTATCATAGAACAAAAGCATTCAACAGTAAACATTAATACTAACGTCCCTTATATTGGTTCTCTGATATTAACAAATGGTATCTTAGATGGTCAAGTTAACAGTTATTTAGGTAAGTAGGAAGAAACTTAGTGGATGGTTTTGTCTACAGCTTTCATCGTTGAGAAAAAGTATGAAGGTGGGAATCAATGGCAGTAATTCATACAGTTTTGTCGTGGGAGGTTTATGCTCAATAAATAATATCATTTAGAATCATCGTTAATAATATCAACATTTTGCAAGGAAAACAGATGCTCCAGACAGATAAGATGTACCATAGTGAAAAAGCATCTAATTCCTGGTACGATGGCTTGCTTAATAAATATTTAATTATTTTTTGTTCCATCAGGCAAGAGAATGGTAATGTTTTATAAAAAATATAATTTACATTCACAAGTGATTCACACAAACTCACTGTTATGATTCTGTTACTGTTTTCTAATATAACTATTTGCTATTATTCCAGTGTATTCCAATACTAATCTGCAATTGTGAATGGCAGAGGTAAGGTAAATATTAAAATTACTCTTCTATTTTTAATGCTGGATTTTAAAATTGACTTAAGTTTTTAACCTTATAATACATTATAAAATATTAAAGTAGCATTTTATAACCTCTCAATAATTTAAAAGTAACAATATCCAAAATAAAAAAGAGTAAAATATATTTCAGTACTACCAATTCTTATAACATATGAAGTGCTTTTCCACTGAAATTCAAAGAATATGAAATAGAAAAAAAAAACATTATAGTGTCTTAATCATCCCCAATTTTACAAGAGTCAAGTAATGGACTTCCACCAATTTCTCCGAGATTATTGCTTACTACTAAGGATAAAAGCCTGTTGGAACATTTACCAAAGTCCTTTCACCCAGCCTCATTTATTTATTCACATTTATAATTTCCACAAACAATTTATTTTATGATGTTTTCTGCCTATTAAAAAAACCGATGAGAAGTTAAATGATCTCAACTTACAATTATTTATTTCTGTCCTGGTATGATTCTATTTGCATGTAAAATAGCATTTTCACAAGAGAACTGCTTGGTTCATGTCTTAGGCTTCTGACAAGGCTACTCATACCTATAGACATGTAATACGAATAGTCTTTGATTTTCCTCTGACCCTCTTAAGTACACTGAATACAAATTTTGAGCTGGCAGCTGCTGCTGGTGGAAGTAAATGAGAAAAGGGGAAAGAAGACCCATTCAGCTATTTCCTCACACATGACCCCTGCTCTGTCTCCATCCTTATATTGCTTTCTTCACCTTAGCAAGAAGAGGAGGGAGGAAGAGCAGGAGAAACCAGTCCTGCTGCCTCAGAGGACAGTTAGAACCGCTAAGTCTCCTTCTCTGCCCAGCCAAACACAGAAAGGTGAGCGGTGGTAAAACCGGAGGGTACAGAAAGTCAAGGAAGATGAATTCCACAGAGACATTGCACCATGCTGAGTCCCCCAGGCCCCACCCCTCTGTTTTTCACTCCTCTGATTCCCAAGACTGAGTTCTGCCTAGCATTCTCATGCCATCTGAGATCATCTGCCCCCACCAGAGCTCTGTGCTCTGGTCCAGAAAATGTCATCTCAGGAAAGACTGAGCTCTTGGAAGCCTGCCTTTCTCCAGCAGTGAGAGCCAAAGAAAGGACCTCACCATCCTGCTTACAGGAATGAAAAGAGGCAGGTATAGTCCTCGCTCTCCACACTGGAATGCCAAAATCCTTCCCTTTCATTGAAACATGGTTGATATGTGCTTAGAACTTAAGAGGTATCAGCACTTTTCTTTACAGATATATGAACATGTTTGTTCTTGCATTATATAGAGATTGTAATGGAACTCGATTACCTGAGCAAAGTTAATTCTAAAGGGAAAAATTGCATTTCATGTTCCAAACAACTAAAGTGTAAATAAATTTTAGGATAATGCCCATTTTCAAGATGAGAACTGTCTCTACTTACTAATATAGGATGTATTGTGACCCTTTTCTTAGGATCTAGAATATAAGACATAATACAAAAGCTTTTGGTTTCATGTTTTTTTAAAAGATTTTAGTCAAGATTTTTCCATGGGATTCAAGTTGCACATACTAGCTATTGAAATCACCATAAAATATGTTGACAGACATTTTTAAGCAATCCAACTTCCCCACAAAAATTCAAACAGTATAAATATGCATAAAATGAAAAATCTTTCTCCTACTCCAAAACTGCCTATTTCCAGAAGTAACCATTGCTAATAGTTTCTTTACCAGTGGGCACCTTTAATAATTTTCAGGACAAACTCCTCTACTAGTTTTAGAAGGGTCTTTGAGAGAAGCCCAAATACAATTGCCACCAGTAGTTCCCAAAAGCTCTTCCAGAAAACACAAGCTTTTCAATTTAGTTTTCTTCTTATCTCTTAATCGGTCCAACCCTGGGCCAAATACTACCTAACTGTAGAGTTTTCCATAAGAATACCAGGCTTGCTTATGTCAGTGAAGGTTTAGCATTTCTTTCTAAATCTCTGTCGGGCTGGTCAGCAGTCAATAGCATTGTGCTGATACAGCAAAGCTTCTGATAATCTCTTCATAGTTGTCTTATGGGTGTACTTTGAGAAAAAGGTCATCAGCACAGAGTAGTAACTGAAGGACGTTTGAATGTTTTCAAAACAGTGGAATGGAAAGAGTTCCTATTAGTGAACAAGCAAATTAACACTGACTGAATCCTGAACATGCCTTTGTATGACAGCTTGCATGAGACTAAGCTTAGTACACTTCATTTTCTTTCTATATAATGGGGGATTATGGTAAAATGAAGTTAGTAAGTGATCAGATAATCATAGTACAAGCTTGGGATCCAAGTTAGTTTCTAGCCAGACTGGCCCAAGAGTCTGTTAATAGGTTAGGTGCAATAAAACCCTTTACCCTCTATGGCTTCTTTCTCAGTTATTGATGATTTTTTCAAGGCTTCCAAGGCTTCTATACTTTGCTAATAATTTCCTGTCCTTCACAAATGAAGTCTTATATATCCATTCATTTTTAAAATAGGACTTGAGTATCTACTATGTGCTAGATGCTGTTCTAGGTACTTGGGTATACCTATACCCCAATTAATGAAGATCTCAGCCCTCATAGAATCCACATCTTGGTAGGAGAAGACAGATTTTTATGTTAAACATAATACATAAGAAACTTGCATATTATGTTAGAAGTTGATAAGTCTATGGAAAAGATTTAAAAAGTATAGCAGGGTAAAGCGCTTTCAGAGAGGCAACAGAGGGGACAATTAAAAAAAAATGGTAGTGTGGGTAGGTCTCAGTGAGAATGCAACATGTAAATAAAATCTTCAGAGAGACAAGGACTCAGCCTTGAGGCTATCAGGATAGCCTCAAGATAAAACAACAACAACAACAACAACAACAACAAAAAACCCAGATAAAGAACAGAGAAGGAAGAGATGATGGTGGTATCCTAAGGTGGATTTGAAGGAAGGTAAGGAGGCCATGCCAAGCAAGAGAAAGTATAGAAGATGACATGAGAGGGAAGTGTAGAGATGAAGTGTAGGAGGTACAGTCCTAGATTACATGGGGCGGTGTAGGCCCTGGCACAGTTTCAGGCCTTTAAAATGAGAGAAATGGAGAGACACTGGAGATTTGGAGCATAGAAGACCCATAAACTGTGGTAATTTTAAAAGAATGATTCTTAGTCTCGTGTGAAGAAGAGACTTTACAGGGGTAACAGTGGAGGAACAGGGTCCAGTTACAACGCTATTCCAGTAATTCAGGGAGGAGATACCTCGGACTTGAATCCAGAGAGTAACAGCAGAAATTATAGGTAGTGATCTTATTAAGATGTGAGGCATGGAATGTATTACTCTTCACAAAGGCATCTGAATTTAGCAATACCTCAGCTTCCTAAAACAAGTTATTTGGTTAAAAAAAAAAAGGAGAAAGAAGACAAGAAGATATCTACTAATGGTTTAATTTTAGGTGTTGCTGAAGAAGATACTGCAAGGAGAGTTGTCCATGGGCCTCCCACATATTTCTGCCAGCATAATCTCATTTAAGCACAGGCACATTTGTGTTGGATAATTATTCAAGAAATTGTGAGGACAAACAATAGTGAACAGGGATTTATAGAATACCCTCTGTTCACTCAGTCATTCAAGCTTGAAGTATTTTTTCACACTTATGAGGAGTCAGGCACCGTTCTAGGTAATTGAGACACAACAGTGAACAAAACAAACAAATGTCCAAGCCTCTGCTGTGCTTATATTCTAGACAAGAAAAAATAATACATAAGCCATATAGCATATTCTGTAATGACAAATACCATCAGAATAAAAGTGGAGCTGGGGAAGAGGAATCAGAGTGCACAGCCCATGAGAGATGATTCGGTTTTATTTTGAGTAGGCTGGGTAGGCCTCATTGGTGCAGAGAAGAATCCAAAGCAGCGAGGAATTAAAACTGATAATGGAACTCCTACAGCTTCCTGAGTAATTTTATAATTAATCATTTAATATACCTCACTTCAGAAGAAGTCTAAGATTTTAATGATTTAACTATAACATAATACTGTATAGTTTACAGTCTTTTAAATCATTTTCCTTGCAAATTCCACACCTATACTGTATTTGAAATCTTTTATATAATTCACTATCAAATAAAAGAGCTAATGTGGCACAGTTGCTGTTGTAGTTAACTATAATTATGAGGTTTTCTTTTAAAGTACTATGTATATTTGGGAAATAACTGAAAAAGAATATAAATGAATATATAAGTTCCTTTCTGCAGCTTTGTATCAGGCTTATTGTGAAGTAAATTGACAATGCAATTAAATCATTTTAAAATATAGGAATTTTTCCAACGATAACAAAAGGAATGATTCTATTTTTCAAAATGTGGCTTAGTACTCTGGTGTCAGAGTTAAGCTGAAGTCTTACTGGAATCTTTCAGACAATTTTGTGATGAACTTCACCTTTCCAGCTGACTTTATGTAGCACCATGTTCATTATCCAGAATAAAAGTCATCTTTAATATGTCACATCCTGAACAGTTAGGACATTCATTCCCAAAGTTCAGCAAAATATATTAACAAGGCTTGGACCTTATGAAGAAAGGTTGTCTAGGTGATTATAAGAGATTTCCTTTTCATTTTTATCAATCTAGGAATCAAACTCCAAGGCCACAAAATGCTTAAATATCAGCTAAATATTATCTCTGACCTGCAACCTAGAATCTTCCTTCAGGTAAAACTGTAGTGCAGAGTTTTTAAAACTACATTTCTCAAAATAGAAGTTTATGAGAAAAAGTGGTGGCTATGGATAAGTTAAATTAGGGATACTGGTTTTAAACACCATAGCCAGGTTCCTCTGCATGATTTCTAAGATTTTCACAAAATGTAGCCTCAAGAGATTGATGTAATTAGCAGTGCTCTTCAACAAGCTATTTTTCATAGAATCATTACTTTTGTAGACAAACCTATTTATAGGGAACACTGCCTGGGATCCACAGAGAATCAGAGGAGGGAGAGTTGCAGATGCTTAAACTCCACACTAGGTGCTAGCCATTTCCGTCATTATATTCTTATCACCTCTATGTATTTGTCAGAATTCTTCTGTTTGCAAATATGGAAACCCAATTTACACTGGCTTAAGTCTCCTAAAAAAGTTTCCCCTCACATGGAAATGAAAATACTAAGACTAAAATTGGCTTTGGGTATAGCTAAATCTACAGATTTACTCATGTCTCCAGACCCAGTCTCTGGCTCTTCTCATCCCATTGTCCTGGTTCACCTCTACACTGGGCAGAGTTTCTTCAAAAGGTGACCACTTGGCAAATCTGCACTCAGCCTACCCTGAGCTTCTTGGATTAGCAGAAAGCTACCTCACCTCTCACCTGTACATTCCTCAATGAAAGTTTCTCAAAGTCTCTTTGGCTTTGCTTGGGTGAGATACCCATTCCCATACCAGTCTCGATGGTTGGGAGGATGGGCTTCACTGATCAGAGACTGAGTCACGTGCCGAACCCAGAATTGGCCCAGGAGAAAAATCAAGCTCACACCCTCCCCCATGGTCTGAAAGTGGGAGGACAGTTCCCAAAAGCACATGACACACTGGTACCTGTGGAAGTGAAGATAAAGGATTGGCAGGGACAAAGATGGCCACAATTTTAAATTGTAATATTAGCTGAGAATTAAAAACTAACTCTACCTTTCCTAAGAAGAAAGTACCTGTTTTTAAATATTGGATACTCCCTCATTTAGGATATAACTTTATTCATGTGTATAATAAATTGTATTTATGTGTATAACAGTTTCCTACCTTCCTTCTACTCTTGACCCCCTGTGTATATCCCTCAGTGCCCAAGAGTACCATAGGAAACAAGTTTAGGAATTTCCTGGGCTTGCACAGATGGGTTAATAAGGCATAAAGAATTACAAAGCCATAGGATGCTCACACCCAAGTTTGTGTAAACAAGATTAGATAAATAAGCATAAAGAGGACGGGGCAAAGGCCCCAGTATAGAGAGGGTAAGGCCAAGGCCCCCAGGATAGAGAGCGGGGCTAAGGTCCCAATACAAAAGTATATGAGGTAAGCAAGATTACGTATTCAGGGCAAAAATGCCCCCCAGTTTAGTACTATAGCAGAAAGCTGCTTTCACAGGAAGGAAGGACCAAATTAGGTAAACTGGTATTAGACCAGCTGCTGCAGGTTAAAGCTGCTCCAAGGGGAGCTGTTTAGCAAAAGAAAAGTACACTCTTAACCCTGAGGTTACTTGCTCTATCTGTCTTATCCCCTAGGCTAGCTAAGATAAACTGGGACACAGGACCCTTAACAACCACTGCCCATCTACCTGGTGCCAGGATTTTGGTTTATATTGACCCAAACCCCTACCACTGTATACCTTCAAAACCCCCTCTGCCTTATGCTCATGAGTTAATGTTCACAGATTCACGGTCTCTTTGTGCACTCCCATCATGTTCGTAAGCCTTCTGATCCTAATAAATACAGAGCAAGGACCCTTATTCAGGGCTCTTGTCTTTTCCTAGAGATTAGCCATCTCTCGTATTTTAATCCTGCATCCACTTTCTTGCTAGACAAGAACCTTAGAGTCTACATCAGATTACCGCATGGAATTCTCTGGCTTTGCTTGCCGTTGTCCCCCTCATCATTGGAGATCTCCCCCAAAGACAGAGATCTCGCCCTAGTCATGTCTGAACACAGGGCCTAGCACTATGCCACACACACTTTGGGCATCTCATGCCTGTTGAACTAAATAGAATTCTTGAGGCAGGGACTATCCCCTGCTTACTTTCTTTCCTAGGCTGACAAACAAATGCTTACAAAACTAGAAGACAGTAATTTACAAAGTCTCAGCACTATGACAAATAAATTTCATTTCTTATGTTCATCAGAGAGCATAACTTGGATATCATGACAGTGAAAAAATACTGCTCAGTGACAATTTTATGACTGTTAGATTTCCAAAAGAAACTGAATATAAACATTCTATATGAAATTGTAATCTTAGTTCTACACTGCTCAAATAAAGTATGTTAAAGGAATAAAATAAAAATTCTGATATTAGTCTAAATTTTAAAAATTGCAACGCAGAATGTAAATTGGTGTAACCACTGTGGAAAACAGTATGGAGGTTCCTCAACGAATTAAAAATAGAAATATATACGATTCAGTAATTCCACTACTGGCTATTTACCCAAAGAAAATGAAAACACTAATTGGAAAAGATATGTGCAGCCCTATGTTTATTGTAGCATTATTTACAATAACCAAGATATGGAAGCAACCCAAGTGCCCATCAATAGATGAATGGATAAAGATGTGGTCGATATATACAATGGAGTATTACTCAGACACAAAAAGGAATGAAATCTTGCCATCCACACCAACATGGACCTGGAGGGTATTATGTTAAGTGAAATAAATAGGAAAAAGATGAATATCATATGATTTCAGTTATTTCTGAAATCTGAAAAACAAAACAAAATGAAGAAAAACAGACTCATAAGTACAGAGAACAGACCAGTGGTTTTTAGAGGGGAGGGATGAGGAGATAAGACAAATAGGTGAAGGAGACTTGGAGGTACAAAATTCCAGTTATAAAATAAAAAAATCACAAGGATGAAAAGCACAGCATAGAAAACAGTCAATAATATTATAATAGTTCTGTATGGTGATAGAAGGTAACTGCACTTACTGTGGTAAGCATTTCATAATGTATATAAATGTTGAATCACTATGTTGTACATCTGAAAATAATATATGATTGTTTATCAACTACACTTCAATTTTAGAAGATGAGAGAAAAATTACAGTGCAAATATACTGTTCAAAATTATCAAATGACTTAGAAAACCAAATGCCCATGGCTCAGGTGATTGTGACAGAGGCTGCTAGTTGTCTCCCCAGAGTCTTCCTTTATTTCTTTACTCCTTTCTTTTCTAATAGAAACCCCAAATTCTAGTTGGGCACATGGTGACATCAAAAACAAAATTATACTTTCTGGATGATCAATCAACTAGGTGTATCCAGGTAACTAAGTCTGGAAAACAATGTATACACATATATTGTGCATATTTTCTTGGAATTTTTTTAAAAATTTTATTTGTTTTGAGAAGGGGGGGGCAGAGAAACAAGAGAGAGAATCTCAAGCAGGCTCCCCAATAAGGAGCTCATGAAACATGAGATCATGACCTGAGCTGAAATCAAAAGTTGGAGGTTTAACCAACAGGACCAGCCAGCCAGGTGTCTCTTGGAAATGTCTTTAAAGGGTACAGACCTGACCCATCCTTTTTCTACTCTCTTTCCCGTTGTCTGGAATAACTTTTATGACTGAAGTCAGAGTGGCCATGTTGGACCACACAGTCTTTAGCTACACATGGCAAAACAGCAAGATAGAAGAAGCGCAGCTCCCTAATATCATGGACCATAATATCCATATCAGCCCTGAACCCTCACCCTGGACTTTAATGTGAGAAAAGCTTCTCTCCTTAAGCTACTTTTGTTTTGGCTTTCTTGTCATTTTTAGCCAAATATCATAATTGTATTCCATTAATAAGGATAAAATAGAAACTCCCTCTATGCCAGCCTACAAATCCATTGGTTAACCTGTCCCTTTTATTGGTCAGTTTTCTTTCTAAGCCCTTAAATATTACAAGCTGTAAGTCAACAATAGCACTTCACCCAGAGCCAAAATATCTCCCGAGGGAACCTTTAGCAACACTGGCAGGGTATCAACCTTTAGTGCCCAAACCACACAACCTGGATTAATTGATTTCTCTTGCCCCTTACTGAAATGACTTAAATAGTTCTGTCACATCCTTATTAAGCTGCTACCTTATCTGACAAGTATCCTTTCTTCAAGGCCCCATTCAACCTTAGGCCCCTTTCTCCTCTGCCCAGTCCTAGGTGACCCAGCCGTGCCTCATCCTCTCTATCACTCATTGGCACATGCCATTTTTATAGAAAGAAGTAGGACTGTCTCCTTCTCCTTTCTACCTCCAACCATTTTAGAACCAGAACTTTTAGCTATTTATTTATAGTCTTCAGAATAGGTTAGAAAGTAAATAAAGATAGAAATGAGGATGTTTCTAACTATAAAACAGAATATTTTGAAAGCCCTTTCCCTGTGCAATGACAGAGTTGAAGTTGATTTAAACCACAAGATCATGGTAGCCTCTCTAACAGAGTTACAAGCATTTTGTTTTGAGATGGTGGACCATTTGGTTATGATCAGACTCACTCACTGCCACTGCAGGAAGAACTCTCCACATTTACAATCTAGAATCCAGCATCATGTCTATATTATGGACATTTTCCCATTTATTAACACTATTTTTATTAATATTATTTAATATTAATAGTATATATTTGTTNAAACTTCCTGAATCACAGGCAACAAGGATGACATTGGATATTACTTCAAACTATTTGTATTTGCTCTCCAAAATGTTCTGTTGAAACAGATGAAGAAATGGAAATCAAGGCACTTCCCTCATGATCTCCCAGGCTGATAACAGCAAAGTAGGAATAAGAGCCCAAAGTAGTAATAAGTGCCCTGGTTACTGGCCAGAACAGTCCCAACAAGAAATCAAAGACCTCATGATTGCAGAGCTCTCGTCACCATTACTGATCTACTTATCTTCTCTCACCATGGACCATCTGGGCCTCCTCAGGGGATAGGAGCTATAACCTCAGCAGCAATACTGCCCACATTTGACTTTACCTGAAATGCTTAGATTCTGGCTTCCCCAGTATCCACCTGAAGGGCCAGGCAAGGCAACTTACCAGTGGGGAAGAGAGAGCATCCCAAAATAAGAAGTTTGACCGTAAGAGACAGTAGGTAGCAACAAGCTGGCAGTCACTACTCTCATCCTGTTTGTTACAGATGCTCCAATGATTATGGAATCAGCTACATTTTCTTCTGAAGGTGTAGTTGACTCAGAGGCACATTAATTTGTATTTGTTTTCTTTCTTCCTGGCCTCACTCTTTTTCTGTTGTGCCGCAAATAATGAATTAGCACCTAAGTTTGCCTTGGGCCCTAACAACTAAGAAACCTGGGCCTATCAGTTCTTGGTCCAATTAGGCTCCTCAACTAGCCTAATTGACACTAGGCGTGTCTTCTGCAGTGCAAGCAACTGAAAGCAGGAAGAGAGAAAGAAATTCAGTCCCTCCTTCTTCAGAAAATTTCCCAGAAATTATAAACATTTCTATCTGATCTCACTGGCTAAATTTAGACAAAGCCATATCCAGCTGCAAAGAAGGCCACAGTGTTCCATAAGATGGGTCCAGTCAGAATGGGAGAACTGCAACAAAGGAGGAAAAAAAGAAATGTTTTGGGGGCAATCAGACATGTTATACACGCCTACCGCAGCCTGGGGCTGGAACAGTCCTGCTCCTGTGACTCATTCATTTTCCTGTCTGCAAACCTCCTACATACCCTTCCCCATATTTATTTTCAGTTAATGGCCACAGTTTCTTTTTCAATGAAAAATAAATAAACCAATCAGAAGAAAAAATTCCACAAGTTCCAATTGCCACATCTACCCAACCCGCCCACGACGATGTCCATGTTCTCTACTTATGTTCTTGCTCCTAGCCAAAGCCAAAGCTTTACTTGTAAATTATATGCAATTCCTTCTCACTTTACTCCATCACATCAATCCACCTATTCTCGTCCTCTGTTTGCCGCAACATCAGTTTGTGGTTGTTTTTCTTTTCTTTTCTTTCTCTTGTGGTTCATTCTCTTAAACATACAAACTTATTCTAATTTCTCCTCTCAACCCCCCCCCCCCACCCTCTTCCTTTCTCAGGTAGTGTCCATAGCTCTCCTATTCCTACACCATTTCACCAAAACTGTTCTTACCAAAGTCATCAGTAAACACCATGTTGACAAAGATGATGGACAGTGCTCATTTCTCATCCAGGCTGAGTTTTCAGCAGCATTTGCCATAAATCTGTCTGCTTTGATGGATTGCGTCACTTAGCATTCACATTTGGCTCGGGTTTCTTCTCCCTTTCTGGCCCTTTCTTCTCAATCTTTTTGCTCAATTACTCTCTTCCTCTTGATCCCTAAATGCTAAAGTACTCCAAGTCTCAGTCCCTGATTCTCTTCTCTATCTACACTCACTTGGTAGGTGGATCTCTAAGTTCATGGTTTTGACTACCATCTATATGGTAATAGTTTCTAAAAAGTAGTTCTACCATGTCCTACCAGTGTCAGAGCTAATGCTCTTTAGTCTGTTCTCATCCCAGAGCCAAAAGAGTACAGTTAAACCAAGTCATCATTTTATTACTCTGCTAGAAACTCTCCCGTGACTTTACATCTCACTTGGAGTAAAGGTGAATATTGTTACTGGGACCTATCACTCACTCTATGACCTGACTCTCCATCCATAACCTATCTTGTTTCCTCTATTAATGCTCTTCTCCTCTTTAGGAATGGTGCATCTTTTTGTTTCTCTTGCCTCTGGAGACATGTTGAGGAAGAAGTTGCTGTAGCCGAGGTCAAAGAGGTTTTTTCCTGCTTTCTCCTCTGGGATTTTGATGGCTTCCTGTCTTACATTTAGGTCTTTCATCTATTTTCAGTTTATTTTTGTGTATGGTGTAAGAAAGTGGTCCAGGTTCATTTTCCTGCATGTTGCTGACCAGTTTTCCCAGCATCATTTGCTGAAGAGACTGACTTTATTCCATTGGATATTATATGTGGAGTTTAAGATACAAAACCAATGAACATAGGGGAAGGGAAACAAAACTAATATTAAAAAGGAGGGGGATAAAACATAAGAGACTCAAATACAGAGAACAAACTGAGGGTTGCTGGAGGGGTTGTGGGTGGGGGATGGGCTAAATGGGCAAGGGGCATTAAGGAAGATACTTGTTGAGATGATCACTGGGTGTTACACATAGGGGATGGATCAGTGGAATCCACTCCTGAAATTATTGCACTATATGCTAACTTAGATGTAAATTTAAAAATAATCAAATAAATAAAATTTTAAAAAAGAAGAGAAATGGTGCACCCTATCTGAAATTTCAGCCCATCCCAGCACTTCTTATCTCCTTTTCCTGCTTTAATTTTCTTCCAGTTTTTAGCACTGTAGAGCACAGTATACAATTAACTTATCTTGTCTATTATCTATCTATCATCTATCTATCTATCTATCTATCTATCATCTATCTATCTATCTATCTATCTATCATCTATCTCTTTTACTAAAATATAAGCTAAATAAAGCCAAGGGTTTTATTGTGGTTGTTGTTGTCTGGTTTGTTTACTACAGTATCCTAGAGCAGTATCTGGTACTTAATAATAAGTACTCAGTAAACCTTTGAAGAAGGAATAAATGACAGGTTGGTTGTCCTGTAATCTCACACTGGTTCAGGACTTGCCATATTTCCCAGAAGAGGCTCACTTGTTCCCTGCTGTGCCTCAAGCATATTTAGACCTAAGTATTCCTAAAGACATTCCAAACATTGCTTTCTGAAATCTGTATTACCAAATTGCTGCATATGCAAAGTCTTATAGCAAGAGCAACAATAGCTAGAATCTGGGAATGAATTAAGGAACAATGACAGAATTGAGGCAGCCCTAAAAAAAAAAAAAAAAAAAATCTTGAAGTAAATAAAAAAAGACCTAAATGAAAGCAAAGATGGCCTGTGCCCCTAAATAAGAATATAAATATGTCAAAAAAAAGAAGTCTAATAAAATTTTCAATTAGAATTCCAATGATATCTTTCTAAAAATTTACAATATTATTTCAAATTTCATGTGGTAGAAGGAATCTTTTCCAATTCCAAGGAATTTCCTTGGGAAACCTGGAAAATATTAATGCCATGTAAAAATGGTATGGTATAAAGGTAGCAATAGAAGAGAGAATGAAGATTCTAGAAACAGAACAATCATACACTGAAATACATGATAAGTGTGGCAGTACACATCTTTGGGCACATAATAAATTCTTAAATAAATGGAACTGAGTCCACTGATAATCTACTTAAAAGACAAAATTTGTCATTTAACCTTCTGCTGCATATTATATGAAGAAAAAATTTCCAGAGAGATCAACAATTTCAAGGTTAGAAACTAAAGTTTAAAAGCATTAGAAGAAGATCTAGAATATTGGTACAACGTTGGTGAGGATAAAGCTGTCTTAAGAGGAAACTCAGAAGCTATAAACAACTAGAGAATCACGCTACAATTTTACATAGCAAAGTTAAAATAATTTGTTAGAAACTATTAGTTTTCATATAGTATTGTTCGGGAGGAGGGTAGAGATAGGCATATTCGGATATGCACGCTAAAAACATACTATCAAACAGAATTCATGGGACATAAACAGATATATATGGTGAGGTAACTGGTTTCATGACTTTTCTGATCTCATAGAAGAAATAGAAACTTCCATGCCTCATTCTATATGTAGGATGCCTAATCCCATTTAATAATAAAATCCTCGGACTCTTTTCAAAGGTAATACTTCCCCCTCCATCTTCCAGAATGGGACTGTCATTCTTCAGGGAAGGAATGTAGCTGGCATCACCTTTGTTTTTGCCGATTTATCTCCCTAAGCTGGTAAGTCAACTGTGTCAGATTCCTCCACCATTTGCCAGGAGAGTTTTGAGGTCAGATGAGGGAATCGAGACTTTTCTTATTTGAACGGCACTATTTCTGAAGTGAATGTCACAGAGCACTTCTGTGGCTTCTTTACAGATCCCGGTGCTTGTGGCCTCTTAACCTGTAGTTCCCTTGATGTGGCAGCCCCAAGAACACAGAAATCTGATTTCAACCTCTTTTTGAGAAGTTTAATGCTTCCAGCCAGGCCTATCTAAGAGCACCTTAGACAACACTCACACCAGCTCCCATGCACACAGGGTCTGCATGTGGTTCAAAGGAAACCCACATCACTTCCCCTGGCACCCTCACTGTCTCCAAGAACTAGCTGCCCCACCTCTCTCATCCCCTACTTTTCCCAGAGACAGAGGTCTTCCTCCTCTGGCCCCTTCCAGCAGGGGGAGAGATCAGGCACTAGTGGTCCTGCTGAGGCCCTCTCACTAGGTTGATGTAAGAGTTAAATTCTCCACTCCATTCTCCCTTGGGGATGGGCATAGGAGTCCCAGCACACCAAATGCTTGTTCCAAAGAAACTCTCTTTGTAAATCCTCTTCTCATTTTTAACACCCTCCATGGAAGCATATTTTTTTTTTCTTAAGTTTTCAAACAAACAGGAAAGATTTCCTTTAAAAATCTGCATATTGCAGATTCTGCCAGCACCTATTGCAAAAGCTGCTAACACCTCACTTTGCTATGCATTATATATTTTACTTTTGTATTGTAATCAAAACCCTCAATTAAATATACTGATTAAAATATCTCATTTACAATCTGGTAGACAAGAGTGAAGATAGTAAAGGACAGGGGCGTCTGGGTGGCTCAGTCAGTTAAGCGTCGAACTTCAGCTCAGGTCATGATCTTACGGTTCGTGGGTTCGAGCCCCACGTCGGGATCTGTGCTGACAGCTAGCTCAGAGCCAGAAGACTGTCTTCAGATTCTATGTTTCCCTCTCTCTCTGACTCTCCCTGCTCATGCCGTCTCTCTCTCTCTCTTAAAAATAAATAAAACATTTAAAAAAAGATAGTAAAGGACATTCAACCTTCCAATAGACGCCAAGAAAGAAGGAAAAATAAAGTCAAGGAGAATCGTGATTTTTTAAAAGTTCCACAAACTGTAGAAGAAATAAATCCTGGGGCACCTGGGTCACTCGGTTGGTTAAGCATTTGGCTTCAGTTAAGTCATGATCTCATGATTTCCTGAGTTCAAGCCCCACATCAGTTTCTGTGCTGACAGCTCAGAGCCTGAGGCCTGCTTCAGATTCTGTGTCTCCCTCTCTCTCTGCCCCTCCCCTGCTCATGCTCTCTTTCTCTCAAAATAAATACATACATAAATGTTGAAAAAAAATAAACATTAAGAATTTTTTAAGAAAGAAATAAATCCTAATAAACAATATCAATCCTAATAATTCATATTTGGTTTTCAGTTAAAAGAATTTGATTTTCAAAATGGAAAAAATATCCAGTTATGTGCTCTCAATAAACAGTCCTTTGATACAATATTCTCCAAATACAGAAAAAATAACAATTCTACCTATTCATTTTAGGCGGCTAGTATGGAACTGATTCAAAAACTATGAAAACAGCTTATGAAACCAACATTGTAGGCCAATCCTACTTATGAATATAAATGTAAAAACTCTCAATAAGCTATTATCTAAGATATATAGCAATTTATATTTCTAACAAGTAGGGATTATCATGGGAATTCAAAATCATTTAACATTAGAAAAATATATCCATGAATTTATCTATGTCAATACCATATCTGAGAAAAAAGCCTAATATTATTTCATTAGATGCAGAAAAATTAGATGCACAAACAATCCATCATACATTTAGGGTAAAAATCAAAATGAGAAGGGAACTTGCTTGACTTCACAAAGGATCTTTTTTTAAAAACTTCAGCAAACACAGATAGTAATTAAATGTTAAAAGAATTCCCTTTAAAGTTAGGAATGACACCCAATTGCCCTCAGTCATCATTTCTAGTCAACATTTTAGTGAATGTCTAAAGCAGCACAATAAAGACAATAAAAACTAAAAATTAAAAAAATTGCTATCAATTTCAGAAGAGGAAAAGTTGCATTACTACTGAAACTGACCAAATTTTCCATTGGAGATTTTGAAGTATTAACTGTAATTTGAGAGATTGGCAACACTAATACTTTTAACCATTGATTCCCCAAGTTTCAACAACCAAAATTATTTGTGTGGATGAGGAGATAAAGAACACGAAAGAATGAGAAAAAAAAAAAGATCATTAAAAACAGAGATATTAATTTCAGTATACTTAGACTTCAAATTACTATCCAGTGAAAACACCAGGACTTCAAAGCTCTCAGGTGACCGCCTTCCTCAAGAAAGAGTCCTGTCCCCCTCTGCCCCCCCAAAAGCCCTCCTTCATGCGTCTTATTCTCTCAGTCCCACAAATTGAGTCATCTGCGCACCTGCACCTCTCTCCTGTTGATTCTCTCTCTGCTGCCCCTACCCACTTGGAGTAAGCCTGGCTCTTTCAGATGATATAGCCTTCTCTGTTGAAAAAGGTAAATCTCACTCCTCTGAGCAAGAGAATGAAGGATCTCTGAATGATGCCATGGAGTTGGCATTTCTCTTCCCCAAGCACAAGCCAGCCCCTCAGGCATAACGCTGGCATTTTACCCTCTCTTCCCCAAGATGAGTTTCATGACTCTTTGGGACAGATTGACCTTCCAATATCCTTTTTTCCCTCCAATCTTTGCTGGATTTTGAGAAGCCCAGAATGTTAGAGGCCACTAACTATAAATACATCATTATTATTTCTTCTCTTACAAGTAAGATTTATTGGCTTCTACTCTGAAATCATGGGATTACTAAAGCGAATAGATTTTTCACACTTCTCCCAAAACCTATAAACTTGCCTATTTCTTAAAAACACTCAAACCATCAGATACACGCGCGCGCGCGCACACACACGCACACACACACACACACACCACCCAAGATTTATATAGTCATGTGCTCTTTGGATTCTCTAACCTTGATTTGATACAACTCTAACACTGTCAAATAGGCTATTTAAGGATGTGGCCACATTAATGGTATAGTTATTTAAGCAATAGGTGCAAAGGTAGTAATTGATATCATGAGGTAATTAAACAATAATCATGCAGAAAATCACATCAGTGTTTAAAAGCAGTAGCAATGAAACCAAAGTCCTCCGTTTGTTTAATGTGGCTCTCAATACCAACTAGCAGCAATGACAATTTAGTGACACTGTTACCAAAATAGTCAGTAAAGAATACAAAATCATTAATACGCTTATAGTCCCTAGAAACGTTTTTAAAATTAAGTTAATCATAAGCAAAACCTGACAACACACACGCACACAGAAAGCTTAACCTCAAATGCACCCTTAACTCCTAAAATATAACAACACTTCCTTGTGTTAAACTCTTCACCTGAGTGTCTTCAATTTACTTCTTCCCATTAATGTGATTGCAGATCATTTTCAGTTTGTGAAAATCCTTTAAAAAATATAATTCTTCACATCATGACCTTGAAAATACATGAGGCTGATTTAATAAATGGTTCTCAATCCATGAAACTGCTGTAGCAGCTCAACTCTAGATTCATAGATAATGACAAATATGTATATAAATGTGGGCATCATTTACTCTTCCGATTGCAATCTCCAGTTAATGACATGCTGAGTAGTGCATTGCACTAGGTAGAAGCTTCAAATAATTATCTGACTCTCCTCACCTCTGTTGCACTGATGCTGAAAAATTAAGAAATTCGTTCTTAGGGCCTCTGCACAGAGAGCACGATTCTTGGAAGAGGCATCGCAATTGAAAGCTAGAGGTAATAGACAAAGAAGCTTGAGGTAATAAGTGGCAGAGGCCAAATTAGTATTCAACTGCCCAGTTCTCATCTATTTCTCCCCAATATATTTCAGATAGGTCTCACTCAAGGTCAACAGGGGATTAGTGTGCAGAAAACTAAATTCATGTGCAGAAAGTCAGATGGTAATAGTCCAGCCCCAAGTCCCCTGGGCTTCAAAACTTGGCTCATCTTCTCAGAACTCACCTTTGTCATACATTGACACTATTAAAAGGCTGTAAATATGCTCAGCAGTTAATTTTAAAACTCAATTATTGAAACCATTTTGCACTTTAGGAATGTCAATCAATTGTCTAGTAACTAGATAGAAATGAGGCAAAAAGGTACATATACCAAACCAAGTATGTTCTTTAGGTTACTTCCATTCATTTAAGGTCCTTCAAAATCCTCATATCACTCTCTTTCAAAGCAATATGATCCCTCTGAGGCTGAGTTATTTGGCAATCTAAGAATCTTAGCCAATTTTTATGACTAGAACACAAGCCCTTGACATCATTGGTATGATACAGTGGTCCTGCTGAGTGACTTAAAAGTACTTGTCATGACTCTGGCTCAAATTAGTAGAGCTATCCTAATTAAATCCACTAGCATTTCTGGTTTCCATATTTCTGAGAACAAAGTGCATTTTTCTATAATGCCAGCTTTCTATGACAATGAAAAGCCTCACACGAGATCACACTCTTATTTCAAAGAGAATTTCACATTTGTTTTTAAGTGACTGTGAGAGCAAGAAAATCATACTCTCAAATATCTGTCTTTATCTCCTACACTTGCAAGTAAACATTCTTGTTGCTATCTTTTTTTCTCCTCAAGTTTACAGTTTAAAAAGCAGTCTTTCTATTTCTAGGTGATGTATAAACATTTCACTATAAAAAATGTTCTGGTTTAATCAAAATGAATCAAAGAGAGGGTTTAACCAAGAATGTTCAATCCTTTATCAAAAGTAACACTGTCAAGGTTGAAAGAAAGCACCAATAATCTAATTTTCTGTTCTTAGTTCTCAGGCGTTTCTTCCTCAAGTTTGTATGTTGATGTCAGTGTGAACACTACTGCAATCAGATGTCTGTGAGGGAGGTTATCATGCATCCAAGAAAAGTGATGGATGCCAGCCATGACTTTGATTCAAATGGAGAGCTTGGAGGAAGAAAAGCCTGTTTATTTTTTGTATGTAAGAAGACAAAAAAAAAAATGTGTAACTCAAACTTAAAGATACACTGATATGTACAGCAGAGAGAAAAATAAAGGATTTTTTTGGTCACATTAGCACTCAGGTGCACTTGACACTCGTAGTTATTTTTATTATTTAAATTTCATAAGGTTTCAGGTAGCAAAACCTGTCATTTAAAATGAAATTACAAATGTGGCTTCTGATGGTGCTGCTTTGCTCAAAGGCAATAACCAGGCATGTCATTTCCAGACTCCCCAAAACAGTTTTGTCTTACTGAGTGACAAGAATTGTAACAAAACTGGTGGGCAAAAGTTTTGAGAGTATCCTAACTACACAAGGCTTCCAGTCTGGTCATTTGCCTGAGGTTATAAGATGTACTGGGGACAGTCTAAATATGATTTATGTCTATAATTTCCTTATCCTCAACAAAGATGGTCAAGTCCACTGTCAAAAGTAAGCCATGTATTGGATGTAATGTAAAAAGTTTTTTTAAAAAAGAGTTAATGCTATGAGAAACGTGATTGTTTTGCAAGCATTTAGGGGAAAATGTAGATACCAGTATCAAAGGATGGCGCCATCCAAAATAAAAGGATACCCCTTTCCAAATGATCCTGAAAAACTCTATAGGGAGTCCTCTTATTATTTCCCTCAAAAACATAGTTCCTTTTATTATTTATGCTGAATAGCCTGGCATGTGTTAAATTCCTTTTATAAATCTGTCAACATTCAATTCTTGTATAGGCAAGTAGACATGATTTTTAGATTGTGCCCCCATGCAACAATTGCAGAATGTGCTCTGTTCATTGTGCCCAACCCCACATAAACATATTGTTGAGAAAATTATATGTGATTTTTACCCCCAGAATAGATATTCTTTACTGGAAGAAAACTCAAGTTGGTTTTGAATGAAGAGATTAAATTTTCTCCTTCTATGCTCAAGTTACAATGAAATCCAATATAGAGTTCTTACTTTGTACTCCCTTCCTTCTTATCTTGCTTCTTTCCTTTCCTTCTTCTATAAATGTTTATTAAGCACTACTATGTCCCATGTATTCTAGATGCAGGAGATTAAAAATTGACCAAAACAGAAGAAAATCCTTACCTTGATGGAGATTAAGTCCTGGTAGTGGAAACAAATAAAAAACAAGATACATGAGTAAAATAAGTAAAAATTTGAAAAGAAGAAAGCATCATATATAAGTTGAAATTTTAAATTGAATGACCATGGAAGTTCTCAATGAGTAGGTAATATTTGTATAAGATTCTCCAGCACGGGAGTGAGATATATTTGGTAAAACAGTGTATGGGCAGGAACAAAAGCAAGCATGCCAGGCTTTCTTAAGGCAAAGTAAGGAGGTCAGTCAGCTCTAACAGAAGAACGAAGAAGGAGGTCAAGGAGGTGGTCAGAGAAACACCTGAGAAATACCAGATTATGTTGGCCTTCTAGTTCATTGTAGAGACTGAAGCTTTTCTTCTGAAATGGGAATCATAGGATTGTGATCACAGAAATGACATGATTTGATTTACAATTTAACAGAGTCACTCTGGCTGCTTGTTAAGGACAGAATGAAGGGAGCAAGGGCACAAGAAAGGGAACCAGGCAAGAAGCCATTGCAATAGTCCAGGCAGGAGAGTAGATTTGAATGCAGAAAGTAGCAATGGAAGTGGTAAGAAGTGTTTGGACTCTGTGTGGTGACTTCTCTCCCCCAACCTTCCTTGCCAGTGTTCTATTAGCACTACCATAGTCTAAAGCAGGAAGAGGGGGTGAGGGGAGTTAAGGGAATAGAGGGGTTTTAATATTGTACTGTTGGAAGTACAATATTCTTACTCTGCACCAAGAGAAGGTGATAGCTGATTATTGTTTTCTTTAAGCCACATTTGAGAATCCCTCAAGAGTTTCCTGCTGAATTCCTCTCTCCTGCTACTCCATTGTTTTAGATAAATGTATTTCCATTCCTGGTGATAACTTGCCCCCCCACACCCCGCCTCAGTTTCTTGCAATACTTTTTTGCTTCTTTCTGATGAGTTCTTCTCACTTCACCAAGCAGCTCTACTGGGCAGGACTTAAGAGAACCCTACATCAGCTCTATTTGCTCATTTCTCCATTTGTCCATATCTGGTTTATGGGAAACACTGCATTCCTTCTTCCAGCAACATTTTCAAACGCATGAGAGATGCATTTGAAATGCATTGCAAATGTTAGAGAGCTGTCCTCTCACCTCTTGCTAAAAACAGCAACCCTGCCCTGCTTCTATTACTGCCCCACCCACGGTCCCAGAGCTTAGCACATGCCTAGACCAGAGGAGACACAACACAGGCTTCATTCACTTTAAAAAATTGACTGTAAGATCCATTATTAATCATGAAATCAAATGTTGTTGCATTTCTACAAAAAGATTTGGCCATTGGCCTATTATTAGTGTAATTTGAGTTGCTTTCTAATAGCCATTTTAAAACACTAATTAACACATTGTTAGCTTTGTGAATTGGCCATCTGTAGTTGACATTACTCTGTGACACAGTTCAGGCATCTGAAGTGTTATTTAAGGTCATGCCTCAAAGCAGAGTTCATTTTGTCTATTTAGAGATAAAAAGCTATAAAATTGACCTAATTGGAATCAAACATTCCCACAAACTAGTCAAAGAAAATGGATATAGGATTTGTATATTAATCTATATGTTTATTTCTCATATAATTAGCTATATCATAGCCATCCACCACAGACTTAAAGGATTGTAGAATCATGGTTCTAAAAGTTACTTAGAGGACATTAATAGCAAATAGGATATTGGCTTATGGAAAGTCAGATAGTAGTTAGGAGACCAGGGAAAACACAGCTATCTCAACAGAAGTCCAGGTTTCTTATTACAGTGTCTCCTGCTTAATATGTAAAACATACAGATACCAATGTCTACTTGGGAAATTACTCAGAAGATACAGTAGAATTTCACAATATTAACTAGATGGAGGCTAGAAGACTTTAGCAATAATTAAAGAGGCCCAATTCTAGAAACCACAAAAGGCTAATAATCCATAGGTCAAAAACAAATGAGGAATTGCATTTGAGGTGAAGATGAAGAAAATGGTTGGAGATCATCAAAAATAAATGGCTTTAAGTGGAAATCAGTAGACAAAGCACATAGGATTAAAGGGTATGGAAACTTTATAAGCTTCCTCTTGAGAAATTTAAATAAAGGAAGAAAAATCTGAAAAAAGAGTTGAGGAAGATGATCTTAGAATAGTCCAATTCCATTTTATGTATAATTAAAATATCTGAATAACTACTACACAAATTGACTTTTTCTAAACGTCTGTAATTTTTCCAGTACTTCATTATTTGTCTCATTCCCTATAACCGTGTAGTAAAACTCTGGAGTAAATAGGTCATATGTTTATGTTTCAATACCAGCAAAAGAAACCTATGCTAGGATTTTATTCCACAGTTAGCTGGGAAGAAGAAAATTTAAAGACTTTTTAACATTTGGGGGTAGGCTGTGAAAATCACAGGAAATAGGATTCAACTATAGAAAATTTAGGCCAGAAGCTAGAAGATCTGCATTCTAGTTCCAATATGTATGCTGGTAACTACCTCTGTGACTTGGACAATTATAGTGTCTATGTTTCTTAGTTCATTCATTAGTGGATAAGGGGATGGAACTTAAGACTCCCTATGATTTCACTCACTGTAAGCAGAGTAACGTACACCATGTTAGCATTATGTGTTAAAATTTATTTGCAAAATACCCAGCCTCAATATGACAGTTGTAAGTATTTTATTTACTTATTGGAAGTATAACACTTTCCCCCAACATAATTTCCACATTTGCAAAATTTACTGTTAGATACTCTTTGTTGAAAATAGCTTATTATAATTGATAAGTTCAAGGGAATTTCACCGTTTTCACTTTCAATTCTCCTTCATCTGCACCTGTCTTCATCTGCCTTAAGAAAGAATTTAACATGTCTTCTATAGTTTATTTGCTCCCTCCTCCAAGATTTCCTTTATATGTAAAGGAAATATATATGTACTATATAAGACATACATATATTATTTTCATAATTCTATCATTATTTTAACAGTGTTTTAAAGGTCTACATTAAGATAAACATAAAAGTTGAAAAAAGCCACAAAGTATCAGGAATTCTTTGCCCATTTCCTCATCCTGTAAAATGACACTGGACAGGACAGTGGGCAGTTTTGAAGACTACATATGTATGTGTGAACAAGAACGTAGCACAGTGAATAGCACTCAGTAGACCTCGTTCTTTCCTACTCTTTAAACAGTCAGGCAGGAATCTAGTTCTTTAAAAATGGGATCAGTACCCTATCACTAAATCTCAAGAAATTCAGGAAGAGAGTTCATAACATCAGTGTTCTGAAAGACGATCCCCTCAGACTATTAAGGTACAATTGTCTTAACTTTCCATGTTATTCTTTAACATGATAAATATTCATCTGATCTCATTTTTTCATATAAATAAGAACTTGAAGAGAAACATCTTGCCTGGTTCTGCACTAATTATGAAAGATTTCTTCATTATCAACCTGGTCTTTAATAATAATAAAGACAGACAGGTCTTGAGCCTGTTTGGCTTGCAGTAATTACGAAGAATTCCTTTATTTGGTTCTTGCTCAAAGAAGGGTGATAATCTGGACACAGAGCGTTAGCCTTGCCTTGGCAGCTACTGCCAGCCATGCCAGCCCTGCCAGCCACTAACTGACGAGCTGGAGTCTGGTGGGGGAAAGATTTTACCTGAGTAGTTAAGCTGAGCCTAGGGACTTCTTTAAAGCAAGCTGCCACTGTGATTCTTCATAGCATGCCTGGATTTAACCAAAAGGTTAGACTGTCACTCACAGGGGATGTAAAATGGTTCAGGACATGGGGAATTTTCCACTTCCATGTCTGTGCAAGTGACAGCGTTCTGAGTTGCCTCCAGTTTACCAATGTTGATAATTAACATTTCAGCTATGGCTAATTAAAAAAAAAATTTGACCAGAAATTGAAAAACTGATTAGCATGCCACCAATATGTCAACCCAAGGAAAATGATTTGGTTGAATCTTTTTGGACAAAGTGATGAAAACTTTCACATCCTCCAAAATTGCACTAGAAACAACATGTGAAAATCGAAGGTATGGATCCACAATGATAATTTGCATTTTACACACTTTCACACAAATGTTCCACAGGCCTCCAAAAATATAAATTTCATGGATCTCCTCCAACGACGTATTTATTATTGTTTATGAAAACAGATTGGGAAATTGAGACATAAATCGAGATGGCAAATGGTACCAAGTGAACTGCAATATCACCGGTGGTCTTGCCAGTGGTCTTTGGTGGTCTTGCACAGAGACTCTTCATTTGAAGTCTTAAGCACAATAGAACTCAGTGAAGACTATGCTTTTCTTCTGTAAACAGAGATTTAGTGAGACATTCAGAGACATTCACGAACTCTGGTCCAAACCAACCAGTTCATTGATTTGTCACTTGCTGACAAACTTATTCATTCAACATTAGACCTTGAATCAATAACAGGGACATTGATTTATTATCTAAAAAAGTGAAGAATCAAGAGGACTTCATGCATGACTCACTTTGCTTTTAAAATGTGAAGTTTGGTAATAAAATTAGTAGTACTAATGGTAGAAGCTACCATTTCCTGAGGGAATGTGAAGCCAGGAAATTTGCTTATATAATTTCATTTAATCCTCACAATAACCCAATGAGCGAGGTATTATTCTTTCTATATTTCAGACAAGGAAATGACTCAGAGAGTTTCAGTAACTTTCCCAAGGTCACACAGCTAGAAAGCAGCAAGTGGAGCCTGAAAATTGTCACTCTTCTTCATTTGTGATGGATGTCAGATAACTATACTGGAAACTCTTTAGGTATAAAAGTGATTCGACAGAATAAAAATGAGTCATCCTGGACTTCTTAGCAAAGAGACCATCACTTTTTGCATTTACATTTCAAAAGACTACATGATAAAGAAATCATTTGCTATTGCTAGATAAGTGCTTCTTCAAGCAAGAAATTCAGAGCCCATTTAAAAAAAAAAATGGAAAGAAGAAAGAAAATGTACCAGCTCTAATTTCCTCTCCATATTAGACAACCACAAAAGACACTTAAAAATTCTGGCATTAAAAGCAAGCTGCCCAGTATTACTGCAATCTCTAGGAGTTTGCATTTTTAAGTAGAAAAGTTGCCTCTGTGACACAAATCAAGATATTCCATAAGTTTAGAAAAAGGGAAGGCCTTGCTTTAATACCCTTTTGTTAACAACTTTTTGATATATGCTGGAATGTGTATATTTCTTTTTTTTCCTCACTAGAATGTACATCTGTTGTAGTAGAGACTTTTATCTTCTTTCTTCAGTAACCCCAGTGCCTAGAAAAGGGCCTTGGCACAGTAGATATTTACCATAGGTTTGTTAATCAACAAACGAATGAATAAATTAATATGACTGAAAGCAGGCTGAAGATAAATGCTCTCCAACATCCTTTTGGTCTTTCTTGAAATGGTCACACAACTCAGGAGCTGAAGTCCTCTGAACCAATCATCTCACCTGCTTATCTGAAAAGTTTAGATGTTCATAATATTTAGGACAAGTATGATACTGTTTCAAGTATTTCATTATGAAATCAGAAAAGCAAGGGCTCTAAAAGGATTACTAGTATCTAGATCATATCAGGAAAAAGAACTCCAATTCTAATGTCTCCTACTTCAAAGCCTTCACTTCATAGGTCTATATGTAATATGTGCTTTACCAGTTTTTAAAAACAAGGGATAACAGCTACAGCCTACTACTCAAGCAGCTCAATCGATCCCTGGGAAGATTTACTTTTCAACTCATCCTATTGCTTTATCCTGAGAAGCCTTCATAGTACTCTTAGAGCTACTAAAACTCCCTTAGACTACTCCGTAGAGACAACTACCAAGATGATTTATGTGACAACCTGCTTATTTGTCTTCCTGGCATACAAGGGGCTAAACTTTAACTGCTAAAGGAAGTTCCTTTGGTATTTGGAAAATTACGGTGAGAGGAGTTGTATTCTTCCCTCTCCTCTAATTTCTGCTTCAGCCCCTTTAATAAGAACTTCTAGCTTGTTAGAGGTATTAGGAAAGAACCCTAGCTTTTGTGTATGTCCTCCTCCTCCTCCTATCCTAGGACAGAGTAGTGACTGTATAAATGAAGGTAATGCTAGCTACATTAACAAATAAGCCTTCAACATTCAGTGGTTTAGCACAACAGAAATTTCTATTGCACTCACATAACAGTTCAGTGCCCTTGGTCCTGGCGGGAAGGCAACTGGTTTTCATGTATTGATTTAAGGAACTAGGCTCCTTCCATGTGTGGTTCTACCACTTGTTAGAGTTTTGAAAACGAAAGCCATGATGAAGAAGGTACAACATGGTCCAGAACTGGCATATATCCTTTTTACTAATATTGCATGAGCAAAATATAGCCACATGACCACACCTAGAGGCAAGGGGTAGGCTGGCATACATCACCTTTGGCTGGGAACCTTGCCAGAGAAAACTTTATAATAAAGAAGAAAAACAAAAATTCTTTTTAAAAAAATTTTTGGTATATAGCATACCCTGTGCCTAGGATGTTGTCTTCCACTGGGGAGGGCAGATTGTTGAATTACAGACATCTGTTTGTAGATGCTATGGTTCTCTTCCTCACTGATGCTCTCTTATTGGAACTACCCACTTTCGGTTCTCTTCTGTGTTGTGGTAAGCTCTCAGGACAGTCTTGTATCCCACAGAAGAAGCTGACAGTTGTCTGATTACCCTACTTGTGATTGAATGAATAAGTTCAAATAATAGGAAAGTCAAATAGGAACCCATCTGCCCCCAGATTCAAGCTCATTCTACTGTCCAGCTTTATCCATGATACGCTTGGAATTTTTCTAAGTTTTTATGTGACAAGCAGATCAGTCGGTAGGGAAGGACAGAGGGAGATATATAAAATAGATGTATAGTGCAAATTGGCTCAAAAATAGTAGGAGAATAGGGTAAGAACTTCACAAAGCACTATAACTATGTTAGGGGATACTTAGATTTATCCTAAAGTAATTTTACTAAAAATAATGGTTCTTTTTTGAGCTTTTTGAAATGTCATAAAGGAATGAACCACAAAAACAATTGTGAACATTTTAGAAAAAAATATTACATCCTTAAACTTTCAAGTAATCTGAATTCTTCAAACATAAATAGGCTTCCCAAGATAAATCTAAAGGCTGAATTAGAAAATATTTAATGGGCAAATATTTCTTAAATGTTTTTAATGTTTATTTATTTTTGAGAGAGAGAGAGAGAGAGAGACAGAGTGAGCAGGGAAAGGTGAGAGAGAGAGAGAGAAGGAGAACAGAATCTGAACCAGGCTCTAGGCTCTGAGCTGTCAGCACAGAGCCCAACATGGGTCTCAAACTCACACTCACAGAGGGTGAGATCATGACCTGAGCAGAAATGCAATGCTTAACCAACTGAGCCACCCAGGCATCCCACTAATGGGCAAATGTTTTGACTCCTTTGAACTTGATGTCAGCTGTTGTTCATTCTCTTTGGTGGGTTTTCTTAAAGATCTTATCCATGCTCTTCAAACTTCAAGGACCTATTACTCTATCTCCTCTCTTCAAACTTTAAGGATCTCTCCAGAGTACATCAACCCCTGTCCACGTGTGGATCATGTACTCAATTTCTTTTTCAGTCAAGCTTCACTATTAATGTCTGTACTGAGTGGTCTTTCAAAGTGTTCTGGGTGGGAGTTCAAGAAAAAAAAAGGCAAAGCTCTTAGGAAGCACTTGGGTAGCCTGGCATGGAAGACAAATACAGACTGCAAAGAGAACCAAGCAACCAGTATTTCTTGCTGATACATTTATATACAACTGCAGGGTTAGTACCATGCATTAGCCACAGTGGCACTGGGAGTTGGCTTCCGCTTCTAAGCAGGTTGGCACACAAGCTTTTAATTGGCTGAGGAAGAACAAATTTGCTCTGATTGAAATATGAATAAGATATTACATGTGAGGTAGAAAAAATATTTTAAGCCATGTGTGACCTCTTTTCTCTCCTGTCTATTGTGGAGTCGATGTTCATTCATGAAAAAAGAATCACAAATAAAATCCTATTGTTGTCAATATGCAGCCATTTTTGACATGATCATTTAAACAGCTATTTTCTTCTCTTTTGTCCGTAATAACATTTAAAATAAATTGAAGACTTCAGTGCAATCCTATTTTATTTTCCTCTAGCAAGAGAATCTTCAAGTATGATATAAAATTATATCTACCCAGATAAGGTTTAACAGAATAAGTTAGTAACATCAAATTAATCAAAAACATTAATTAGAAATATGTACTGATAATGAGTGGTTATTTGTACAGTAGAACACTAGTGAAGAAAGATAAAAGTGAGGTATATAGTATATTGTGTATATTCCAATCTAACTTTTATTATAATTTATAGATTTCAGGTTTTTAAAAAATTTTATTTAATATTTATTTTTGAGAGAGGAAGAGAGAGCAGTGGGGGGAGAGGCAGAAAGAGAAGGAGGCACAGAGTTCAAAGCAGGCTCCAGGCTCTGAGCTGTCATCACAGAACCCAATGCAGTACTCAAAGCCAGGAATTGTGAGATCATGACCTGAGCCAAAGTCAAAACTTAACCAACTAAGCCACCTAGGCACATCTAATTTGTAATTTCAAATAAAAACCCTGAACAACTCAATAACTGTCTGGCTCATTGATTTCCAACAAGTCTTCATATACATAGAATTTGGGAGACTAATTCAAGGAATATTAGGACATCATGGAGTTCCCTAAATCTTTAATTAGTGGTAAGATTTTATATCATCATCTTAGGGAATATCTTTTCTGGTTTATAAATACCAGAAATTTAATCATGTGTAGTCAAGTTAGTTTTTTCTTGATTTTCTAGAATTTACTAGACTATTCAAGTCTATTACTGAGGGCGGGGGGAAACATGCTTTGGACACATAATCTAAATTTAAAGACCCTCCACCTATTGTGGTCAGCCACCTCTGGTCAAGGCTTACATAAAGACATGGTTACAGCCACCATACCCCATCCCTCTGGCCCTTTGGAGAACAAAAGAAAGAGTAGCAACTTTTTCTTCCCAAGCCTTCCCAATGACTGACACGGGGGAGAAGAGATGACTTTAGACTTAGGTTCTATACCCCACTCCTACAAGATTGGAGACAAGACCATCTGTCCTCCCATCAGAAACTCACAAAATAGCAACTGTCTTGGTTTAAAATTCACATAGCATCTAAACTAACAGACCTGAAGTTGCTGGTACTTGGGGACAGAAGCAAGAGGGAGAGCTATAACTGAAAGAATAATTACTGAGGACCTAGGGAAGGGGTAGACATCAGCCTGCATTTCAACCATGTTGATTGGTAAGAATATGAATGTCCACGAGTCATGTGAAAAGTGGCCAAACCTAAATCACATTGCCAGTAACTAGCCCAAGAGGGCTGATCACCAGAAACAAGATCCCATGAGCAAAGCCTGTAAAGGTGAACATCCAACATATGGAGAGGAAAGGAAACTGGATGAGCCAGACCCTTATATCCTACTCCAGAGGCAGAGGTTGTCCTAGAAGAGAACTCTGTAGGGTCTTTGGAAGAAACCCCAATGTGGCCCCAATAAAAGCTAGCATTTGAATATTGGTTTCACAGAACCAAAGAGCTGTTAGTCACTCTCAGATTGAAAATACATAAAAAGCAAAATGAAAAGGGGCAGTCATCTTATCAGGAGTAGTTACAGAGTACAGTAACATCTGTTTTCTTCTCACTGCTTCCCACCCTACCTTCTGAGGAGGAAGTCAAGAGGGTTGAGTGTGAGGGAGCATAACATGCCTTCAATCTTACCACAAGCCATGGGAACCTCTGGTGTAACCCTTCTGGAGTGGGTAAGAGCATGGAGAAGTATGGAGATTGAAGATAAAATGGAAATATTTAATTCAATATTACTAACGTTGAAAAGGTTAATCTCTAATACATAAAGAGCTCTTAAGAAAAAAAAGATAAAAATTGAAAATAGGCCCTCAAGTAATAAAATTAGAATTTTATTTACATCCATCAGATTGACAAAAATACCAAATCTAAACAATATACTCATTAGTAAGGATGTAGGAAAAGGAGCCCTCTTACTTATTGCTGTCAAGATGGTATCAGTTTCTATAGAAGAAAATTTGGCAATATCTAAAATGTCTGTCCATGCATTTAACCCCACACTCAGCCCATAGTTCTGGGAGATTACCCTAAAAATACACCTCCATAAATATTAAACTTTTATATGAGGTTATACACTCTGAAATTATTTGTCATAGCAAAATATTGGAAGCAATGCAAATGTCTGTCCATAGGAGACTGATTCTATAAACTGTACTTCAGCTGTACGATGAAAGTGAGGGGACAGATTGGGCAAAATGAAGGAGCAAGGACTCTAAGAGTGGAGTCATAGATGCAGAGACCAGGGATACTGGAGCTCAAAATACAGAATAGGGGTGGGGGTGCAACCTTGTGAGCTCAGAGAAGAGAAGATCAAGGTGCTGAGAATTACTCTCAGGCCCCAAAACCTAATGGAATTTGTCCTGCTGGGTTGCTTATTAGCTTTATACCAACAACTCCTTTTACTCTTTCCTCTTCTCCCTTGCAGAACAGGAATGTCTATCCTAAGCCTGTCTCATCATTGTACTCTGGAAGCAGATAACTTGTTTGCTAGTTTCATAGGTCCACAAATGGACAGGAATTTTCCCCCGTGATGGATGTCAGTCTGGGCTACCATGGTAGATATCACAGACTGAATGGCTAAACAACATGCATTTATTTCTCACAGTTCGAAAGACTAAGAGGTCCAGAGTCAAAGTGCCAGTAGATCTAGTGTCTAGTGAGAGCCCTCTTCCAGGCTATAAATTGCCAAGTTCTCATTTTACCCTCATATGGCAGAAGAGATGAGGTATCTCTATGAGGTCCCTATTATAATGGCACTAATCCAATTCATGAGGGTTCCACTGTTATCATCTGATTACTTCCCAAAGGTCCCACTTCCAAATATCATCACATCGGGAGTTAGTCCACCATGAATTCTGGGTGGACATAAACATTCAACTCATTGCAATGGACCATACCCAGAGTCTCACTCAGACCTGACCTAAAGAATTTAAAATAGGAGATCTGGAGGTTTTTTTTGAGTTGATTATTTATAGATGGGATTTTAGAGTTAGAGTCATGCTAGAATAGATTAACGTTTGGAGATAGGAGACAAAGTGAATGTATTTTGCAAGGACATGAATTCTGGTGGGCCAGAGTGGACTACTGTGGGTTGAAAAGTGTCATTCAAGGGGTCATGTCTACCTGGAACCTCAGAATGAGACCTTATTTGTGAATAAGGTTTTTGCCAATGTAATTAGTGAATTTAAGCTAAGGCCATTATGGATTAGGGTAGGCCCAAATCCAACTGCACTACTCTCCTAATAAGAAGACAGAGATGCAGAGACATTTGAGAAAGAAAGCCATGTGAGGACAGTGGAAGAGATTGGAGCGATGCAGTCACAGGACAAAAAATGCCAACGATGGCTGGCAACCATCAGAAGAAAAAAGAAACAAAAGATTCTCCTCTAGATCGTTCAGAGGAAGCAAGGCCCTGGTGGTGATTCCTTGATTTCAGGCTTCCAGCCTCCAGAACTGTGAGAAAATGCACTTTTTTTGTTGTTTAAAAAATGAGAAATAGGAAAAAGTAAGGTTATATTTTCAAGTAAAAAAAGCAAGATGCAGAAAAATATACCTATAGTAGTTCTATTTTGGGTATTAAAAAGAAGAAAATTACACACACAGAAGCTAAACTATAAATTAAAGAAATGATTACATGTAAAGGGTTAGTAGAAAGAACAGGAATGAGAGCGAGGTTTCTCTGGGTATATTCTTTGATAATGTTTTGGTATTTCAATAACCACATAAATGTTTTAAATATTCAGTTAATCCAATTTAGTCAAAAGAAAAAAGATCTTAAAATTGACTATAAACAGAAACAAATAAATCTAATTTTTATCAAAATGGTAACCAAACCACACAGAACAAAATAATGAATTCAAATAAGTTTTTGACAGTCTCTGACTATATATACAAAATAAATTGTTTGGCAAATAGAAACTTTAAATAGGAGTTGGATATTAGACGTTATCGTGGATTTTTTTTTCATGTTTTATTTATTTCTAGGAGAGAGAGAGAGAGACAGCGTGAGCAGGGGAGGGTCAGAGAGAGAGGGAGTCACAGATTCTGAAACAGGCTCCAGGCTCTGAGCTGGCAGTCAGCACAGAGCCCGACGCGGGGCTCGAACCCACGAACCGCGAGATCATGACCTAAGAAAAAGTCGGACGCTTAACCAACTAAGCCACCCAGGTGCCCCTATCGTGGATTTTTTAAATGTCCATATTTCCATTAAAATTTCTTCAATTTCCATAACATTTCCAAAAAAGTTACTACTATTTATTTTTAGAATGAAAATGGTATGTGGTATTCTTATTCTTAAGAGAAGGAGTTCATATTTTTTAAGGAAATGTCACAATGCCTACAACTTACTTTTAAATAGTAAGCCAAACATAAATACACACATACACAAACACACATATACACAGAATTATATTTTTATATAATTGGTATGCATATATAACTAATAAAGTAGAAAGCACATGTGATCACTGTATTCTTTATACTTCTTTATACTTTCTATGGTTTTGCACATTTTCAAAACAGGGATGTGGGAAAAAATGAATAGGTTAATGTTTATAACCTGGAAGAATTTTGGAATTAGGCAGACACTTCAGAAGAGAAAGGATTCTATTAACTGGGCACCGTTGGTGACAGTTACTGGAAAAATAAAACTAATCTATGTTTGTACCCCAGGAGTGGGTGGTTTACTATATTCTTTACATGTGACCCACAAATTCTATAAGAAGCCTCTCTGAGATCAATTTACACTTTTTAAAAAATGGTTTTTATTTATTTTTGATTGATTGAGAGAGAGAGAGACAGAGAGACAGAGCATGAGTGGGGGAGGGACAGAAAGAAAGGGGGAGACAGAATCCGAAGCAGGCTTGGGACTCTGAGCTGTCAGCACAGAGCCCAATGCGGGGCCCGAACCCATGAATTGAGAGATCATGACCTGAGCTGAAGTTGGATCCTCAACCGAATGAACCACCCAGGGACCCCCAATTTACACTTCATTAATGGTAATTCCTATGTGTCAGGGATCATACTCAACCCTGGGAGTGAAGGTTTCTAGAGAAAGAGCAGACTGTTCAGAGTTCACAGCAGCCAAGTCTAACTTAACTTGTCAGTAGAAGAAAAAAAATGCACTGTCATTATAACTGTCATAAAACTGTCATTGTAACTCCTTATCAGATGAAGCCAACATAGTAGAAATGGATTTCCAAGGCAAAGGAAAACTAAGAGACCAGAAGGGAAATATGCCTTGTTCTGAGACGGTTATGCTCAGACCATCTTTTTACTCATCCTGCTCTGAACTTTACTTTGGGGGTGGGCTGATGCCTGCAGGCTGCCTTTCCCAGTTTCCTAAGACAACTGGCTTATAGCAGACTTTGTGGAAAGAAAGAAGGCAGGAGGGAGGAAAGGGGTGTATAAAGCCAGGGTTTTTATGCTCTCTTTTTCTGGCTGGATGTGATCTTCTGCAGCACCTGAGTCTCCTCATTGGCTCAAACCTCCACTAGATAGACCTCTTGCTTCCAGTTCCTAATGCTTGGGAAGAAGCCCCAAGCTCCGCTCACATCTTCTCTTCCCTTTTGCCCTCCAGCCTAGGAACTGCAGGAGCCTCCTATGGTTTCCTGTGGGCCGTCTGCCCATTGTCTGTTGGCATGTCAACTCTTCTATTTCTTGTTCAAATAGTGTGTTTGTAAATTCCCCATGTGTTAGCTATATAGAAGGTTTGTTGTTTTTTTTTTCCTATTTGGATCCTGACAATTTAGGATATATGAGAGAAAGGGGAGGTAAAAAGAGAACAAATTTTGGCACAGTCATATATGAAGACACACAATAAGTAGAGAATGGCAAACATTCTAACAGAGTATTAACCAGTATATACACCATTCTCTTCTACAGAAGCTATCACTTTTAACTTTTGAGACTGACTTTGTTGCTGAATCTGATCAGTCATCCAATAGCTATCCAATTAGCTATCCAATTCTAGCTAGAAAACCTGGCTTTATCTCAGCATTACAAGTAACAGCTCTGTAATTCTGATGTTATTTAACCTCTCTGTGCCTCAGTTTCCTTATCTGCAAACGAAAGTGGTAATACTATGTACTTCACATAGCGTAAAAATGTGTACAAAGCAAGCACTCAATAAATAATCTTTAATTCATTTGTGTTCATTTTCATATAGAAAACTCGGGAACTGATTACTATTTGCTGTGTTACTTTTTCCATATAATTATTTTTGTGTCTGGGCAACAACTTTCAAAGTACTTTTATATGTATGGCTTCATTACACCAATCTAGCTAAGGTAGATTGAATAGATTGTACCACCCCAATTTTATAGACGATAAAACTGAAGTTGGAAGAGATCACTAGCAAGAGAGATATAAGCAAGACCAAAACCTAAGTCTTCTAACTGATTGTTTTGAATTTTTCGAAGATGTCATTAACAAACCATTCGTGGGATCCCAGCCTTCTTATTTTTAACCCATCCTTTAATTTTGTATGGCAAACATAACATGTAAAGTGCAAAAGGCATGTGAAAGCCAATTATCCTGAATATTCTTCTAGCTTTATTAATACTGATATATTTTTAAACGAAAATAAAACCTATATATGTACAATGCCAAGAAAACAATAACAAACTGGAGGGAGTAATCAGATATGAAATCAACAAAAGATAACAAAGAATTAAGAGACTACTCTACAATTTGAAATCATGTCATTAACCACCAATTATAAGAATGTGTAGGGAAGATTGACAGCTCAGGAGACAACATACTGGAATTACCTAGAAGAGGAAAATGTGGGTGGAAGATAATTCATTAGCTCTGTTACTTCAGTTTAATTTAGTGTAAAGAATTATTTTATTCATCGTTGTTTCCAAGGAAACTATGGTCGACTCATCTCACAGTTTAGTATCTTGCAATCACATATACTATTTTATGCCTGACGTGAACACAATAGTTCTTACTCTACAATTCATCTATGTCCTGAACTCCCACATACTATATACCATGAGAGCTGTATCCATTTTCAGTAAAACTGAATGTAACTTGAATGGTTATCTAATGTTTTTGTTCTTATTATTTTCAATGATCCAATGTTAGAAATAAAACCATATTCATTAATAGGTGGCCAGAGTATATTTATTTGCCTTCTTTTACCATATGGACATGAAATATATCACTAAATCACTGACTTTAAAAATAAAAGGTGTTTTAAACCATGAGCCTTTGAATTATCAGTGCATGCCAGTCTCACATTTTCTCTTGTATAACTTTCATCATAAAAAAACATAAATGTAAATACACATATGTGTAAAAGTAAAGGCAAAATTTGGAGTTTTTCAAACCGGACCATATAAAAACATCAGCATTTCTTTGTAATATTTGCCCCAAATGCACTCAAATTATTAAGTAAAACCTTCCTGAACTTTTAGGACACGGTATATCTAAACCTTGTAAAAGCTGACATTCATGAGGTAGAATAGTATGTTTGGCTACTGAGGGTATTTGATGCCTGGCCAGAGATTATTAAATTAATGGGAAAAGGTAAGACATACTACATAGAATTACATCACAAAGTTCATTGCCATCAGGCAGAAAAAAGGTAGGATTAGTGAGTTCGACCTTGATAATGAGGGTATGCAGACTGATGAGTGGAACTTGAAGGCACCCCAAAATGCTGGCAGAATAGTACTATCAGAACGTAATACTGCATGACTGCAGAAATAGAAAAAGTTATTCTCAAGATTTCAAGTAATTGCTGGAAGATTTTAGAATGTTGGAGAAAAACAAACTTTAAATTTTAGGACAGAATTTGGAAACTGCACTCTGAGAGCAAACATAGAACATACATCGAGGGAATTCCCATGAATCATTAATAAGTTTCCTGATGCAAAGGAGTAACAGTTCTAGCAAAGTTCAATGTAGTAGGAGAATCTTGAGTGATAATCATACAGAAATGGTCGGCAGAAACTGAATAATTCAATAAGCAAAAGCCACCCTAGACCAGAACAAATGAAATTCTCAGACTCTCCAGACAGGATTTCCACTATTCCTGAGATGTAATATTGGGAAATATATTCAGACTCCTGAATTTGTTGGTATCTACATCTGTCTATATCTATATAGCTAGCTAGCTGGTAAGCTATTTTTGTTTGTTTTAAAAATGCTTCATGTAACAGTAATCTAAATATGTATTTCATTTCAGCACATGTTATCACTTTAGAAGACCTGTTGATCATTTCCACTTTCAGATCAATTTATTGTTCTGAGTATCCTGGAAGAAACGAGTACACCTACTGTTATGTTCCTATTCTGCCCAATGGTGGCAATCTCTGGATGAACTACCCTATATGCTAAAGTAGACAGGCTGTGTACACTGAATTAATCCCAATGTGCTGTTCTGTATTTAAAATCTACCAATTCCACACCTGGATAATATGAAGTAACAGGGACCAGATTTACCCAACCATCTGAAACAACTAAAAATAGGGGCAGGGGTGCTTGGATAGGTCAGTCTGTTAATTATCTGATTTCAGCTCAGGGAATGAGCTCAAAGTTTATGAGTTCAAGCCACACGTTGGGCTCTGTGCTGTCAATGCAGAGCCTGCTTTGGATCCTCGGTCTCCTTCTTTCTCTCCCCCCCCCCCCCCCTTCCGCTCTGTCTCTTTCTTATATTTTACNATAAAAGTTTAAGATAGTGGACATCAAGCAACAAAAGTCAATGATCCCTAGTTAATGGGAAACAAATGAGGTGAGCCCTCCACTCACCTCCTTATTACTGCCTTTCGGGTTTCTTTTCTTTTCCTTTTTTTAATTTTTAATTTTTTTTTTATTTTGAGAGATACAGGGAGTGGGGGAGAGGCAGAGAGAGGAAGAGAGAATCTCAAGAAGGCTCTGCACCAGCAGCCCAGAGCCCAACGCAGGAGTCAGACTCATGAGCTGTGGGATCAAGATCTGAGCTGAAACTAACAGTCGGATGCTTAACCAGCTGAACCACCCAGGTGCTCCTGCCTTTTGGGTTTCTAGGCTCAGGCACAGAGGAGAGGAACCCAGGCTGAGCACCCTCAAACTTTCCAAGGGGCTTAGAAAGCTTAGGAAAGGCAGAGCAGCTAGCACTTTACCAAGCAGAATACTCAAAAGGAGAAAGCAACACAGATTCTCCATAGATCTGCAGAAGTCTGCAGTTAAGTATCTATCAACACATGTGTTTGAGGAAACTAACGAAGCTAGAGCAGGAAACACCTGAAAGAATTAACAGGAACAATATTCAGGGTTCACACAGGTTCGTGAAGAGTTCCTGCTTCCATCAGCCAGAGCTGAAAACCTCATAATTCATAAGGCATTGAATGTAGAGCTCAGAAAGGTTTTACCTCAACAGTGGAGAAAATTTACCCTAAACAACACACTTCCCTGGCAAACAATCTTGCCAAGCAAAGCTTAAAAACAAATCCCCAAAACTAGTTTCAAGTAACTAAAATAACTCCCAGTTAAAAACTCAGAAATATTCATAGGACTGAAAAATAATCCACCAACCAACAAGATAAAATCCACGATTAATATCTGACATGTAATTAAAATTTTCTATTCAAAGAAGCAGAAAACCATTAAGAAAAATCAATGAGAAGAAAAATCAATTGAAACTGACCCAGAAACAACACAAATAATAGAATTAGTCAACAAGGACATAAAAAATTACTACAAGTGTATTTCACGTGTTTTTATGTAGCTAGAGGAAAGATTTAGAATGTTAAGTAGAGGCATGGAAAATTTTATATACTCCCAATTCAAATTCTAGAAATAAAAACTAAAATATTAGAGATGAAAATACCCAGGACAGGGTTAAGGGCATATTAGACATAGTAGAATATAAGATTAATAAACTTAAAACAGTCAAAATTATCAAATATGAAGAGCACAAAGAAAACAGCTAGAGAAATAACAATTCTTACATGAATTGGGAGACAAATTAAAAGGTCCTAATATTTGCATATTGGGAGTTCCCAAAAGGAAGAGGAGAGAAAAAATGTTTGAAGAAAACACAAGCGAATTTTCCAATTTTAATTAAAAGTATAAACTCACAAACCCAAAAAGCTCAACAAATCTCAGGCACAAGAAACAAAACAAACAAGCAAAAAAACCATACCACAATAAAGCATAATCAAATTACTTAGAGCCAGTGAAAGAAAGAAAAAGTTAAAGGCCGTCAGGGGGGGAAAACAGTATTTATAGAGAAACAAGGATTAGAATGACAGGGACTTTTGATCAGAAATAATCCAAACCAAAAGACAGTAAAGCAACCTCTTGGGAAGTACTGAAAGAACAGGAAAACTGTCAACTTGATTATAGGCACGGTAAAATAGAGTTTTTCAGATACATTAAAGCTAAAAGAATTTATTACCAACAAATCCATGCTATAAAAAATATTAAAATATATCCTTCAGTAGCAAGGAAATACCGAAAGAAAATGTGTATCTACCCACAAAAAAGAAAAAGAAAAACAGTAACTTCATGGATAAATATAAAAGAGTTTTTAAATTATTTGTTTCTTAAAAAAAAAAATTATTTGTTTCTTGAATTATAATTGTTTAAATTAAAAAAAAACAATGTACTGTGTGTTTTATTATACATGTAGAACCAAAATGTATGACAATAATAGTTCAGAGACTGGAAGGGGGAAATGGAGTTACAGTATCATATGGATCTTACACTATTCATGAAGTGATATGCTATCACTTGAAGGCAGACTTAGGTAAGTTAAATGAGAGTCCTATAAAACCTAAAGCAACTCCTAACATAAGCCAATAAAGGGGGTGGTGGTGAATGGAATCAGAAAGAACAGTTAATTGATCCAAAAGAAAAAGGGCAAAAAGGAAAAGGGAAAAACAAAGACAAATTAAAAACAAATAGCAAAAATGCTTAAACCAAACCATATCAATAAATACACTAAATATAAATAGCCTATCCGTAACAGGGGTGGGTTTCATCACATCCTGAAAACAATAAAAAAGCTGACCCTTTCTAATTTAAGAGAAAGTTCTTCCTGTGTGACTGCTTTCAAACTGGGACATTAGCTTTTTCCTGTGCTGGGACTTGAACTGAACCATTGGCTCCTGGGGACACAGTCTGTCAGCCTTTGGACTGAACTACACCATCAGTTCCCCTAGTCCTCACTCTCACTGGACAACACCATCAGGCTTTCCAGGGTCTTCAAGCTTGCTGACTCAACCTACAGATACTGGCGCTTGCTGGCCTCCATAACCTTACGAAATTATTCCTTATAACTCATCATTTAATATATATATATATTTGTTACCAACAAGAGATTTTATATATATACATATATTTATACATACAAACACATGCATATACATATATGGCATCTATTATTTACTGCTTCGGTTTCTTGGGGGGAGCCTGGAGAACCCATGTGGAACCCTGACTCAACACCATGTTAATACCGCACAAAATTTTAAAATGCGGTTTAGTACATTAACAACAAAGTTGATTTTAGGGCGTAAAATATTACAAAGAATAATGAGGATTATTCCACAATAAGAGGTCAATTTGAGAGGCATAATAATCCTAAATATTTATGCTTCCAACAGAAAGCTTCACTATACAGGAAGAAAAAATTGATAAAGTGCAAAGAGAAATAAACAAATTCACTATTATATTCTCAGATTTCAACAGCACTCTACCGAAATAAGCAAACTAAGAGGTACTCACCCATATCCTCAGGGCCAGTTGCTCCTCTACCAGTAGCGAAGTGTCTAGGTTCATCCCAGGAGGCCATCTCGAGGGGGATCATAGCTACCAGTCCCTGGAGTCTTTTTCCTCAGCATTGCTGGCTATTTCTGACCCAGACAAACTGCCAGCATCCTGTGGGGGTGAGCTGTATTCTGTACTCAGGAAATGTTCTTTTTGAACAGCAGAGGACATCCAGAAGTGAGGACCTGGTCCAGGTGGGTGGTGTGGATGGTTTCCCAAAGGGCAAACAGGGTGCAGTTGGAGCCCACAGAGTGAGCTTCGTGACTTCTGGGCGCTGAGTGTCAGGGGAGGCCCTGCGAATGGTGCAATCAGGCCACAGGTGCCTCTGCCTTGACCACTCTTCCCAATGAAAGCTGGATTTCCTGGGATCCTGGGAGTTCTATAGGGGCCACCTGAGTAAGAAAAGCAGTAACAGAAAACTTGAAACTATCACACCTCATTTACATTTCTATAACACTCCATCTAACAACAGCATGACACCTTTTTTTCCAAGACAAACAGAACATATACCAAGATAGAGCATATGCTGTTCCATAAAACAAGTCTCAATAAATCTTTAAGGGTTCTGTTTTCTGACCAAAATGAAAAATTAGAAATAAGTAATAAATTCATCCGGAAAACCCTAAATATTTGGAAACTGAGTAATCTACTTCAAAATAAGCCATGGGTCAAAGAATAAATCAAAAAGGAAATCAGAAAGTATTTTAAACTGTACAAAAATAAAAAGACAACATATTAAAATTGTAGGATCCAGCTTAAGCAGTGATTAGAGAAAACTTTATAGCATGAAATGCTTATATTAAAAGAGAAGGGTCTCAAATCAATGACCTCACTGCACACCTTACACTAGAAAAAGGAGTGCATAAACTGAAAATGAGCAGAAGAGAGGAAATGAAGGTTAGAGTAGAAATCAATGAAAATCGAAAACAAAAGCAATAAGAGATTAAAACCAAATCATTATAGATGTTAGAAATATTTAAAAAAATAATAAAGGAATATTATGAGTTACTTTATGCCAATACTTTTGGCAACATCTGAAATGAAAGGATTCCTTGAAAGACAAAGTAACAATGCTTACTCATGAAGAAGTAGTTGAATAAATCTATTAAGCCATCTGAATTGGATTTGCAGTTTAAAATCCTATCAAAAGTAAACTATTAATAGATGACACAATCATATATGTAGAATGTCTGATGCAGTTCACAAAAGTGACTAGAACAGTAAATGAATTTAGCAAGCTGTCAGGATACTGTAGAAAAAGAAATTGTAGGGGCACCTGGGTGGCTCAGTTGGTTAGGCTTTTGACTCTTGATTTCAGTACAGGTCATGATCTCGTGATTTCCTGAGTTCAAGTCTCTCACGGGCTCTGTGCTGACATTGCAGAGCCTGCTTGAGATTCTGCCTCTTCTTTCTCTGCCCCTCCCTCGCTCACACTCTCTCTCAAAATAGTAAATAAAACTTAAAAAAAAAGAAAGTGCATTTTTTATTAGTAATAACCATTTAGACTTGTACTTTTAAAATAGTATTTACAATAGTATCAAGAAATAGGAATTAGTTTTGGATATATTTTACTAAAATGTGAAAGAATTTTATATGAACCCAATATTTGACAATAAAATAAAAGAATACCTAAGTGGAAAGATATGCATGTTCATGAATTAGAAGACAATTTGTTAAAAATGGCAGTCCTCCCAAAACATACATAGATTTAATACAGTGTCAATTAGAATTGTAACAGATTTTCTCAAGAAATTAATGGTCTAATTCTAAAATTCTTATGGAAACGCAAAGTATAGAGTATAGTCAAAACATCCTTGAAAAAAGAATCGAGGAACTTATTCTCCCCGATTCACAGACATGATAAAGCTACAGTAAAAATCAAAACAGCATAGTATTTGTGTCAAGCTAGACAAGTAGATCAACAGAAAACATTTAGAGTTCAGAAATAGAGTCACACATACTGATTTTGAAGAAAGGAGCAAAAGTATAAGAATAGAGAAAGAGTAAACTTTCAAAATTTTGGACCAGAACAACTGGATATCTGTATGCATAAAACAAAACAAAACCTTCATTCTATCCTCATACTTGAAAATATTAATGTAAAATGATCCATGTATCTAAAGGGAAAACTTAAAATTATAAAAGTTCTAGAAGAAATCACAAGAGAAAATGTGATTCTGTGATCCTTAGAAATAGAGTTCTTAGATAATTTTAAAAAAGTATGACCCACAAAAGGAGAAATGATAAATTGTACTTCATTAAAATTAGGAATTACTGATCTTTGAAAGACCTAGTTATGAGAAGAAAAAGACAAGCCACAGACGGATAAATTTTTTCAAATCATGAATCCAATACGGAATGTGAATCTAGACTCTATAAAACTCAAATATTAGCCATAAAAAAAAATAGTGAAGACAGTTACATATTATCACTTGAATGAACTTTGACATTATGCTAAATGAATGAAATCCAGGAAAGCCACATATCATATGATTCCATAGATATAAAATGTCTAGAGTATGAAAATCCATAGAAACAGGAAACAAATTGGTGAGTGCCAGAATATGGGATGAGGAGAAAATGGAGAGTGACTGATAGCGATAGAAATTCTTTATGGGGTGAAGGAAATGTTCTGAAATAGATTGTGGGAATACATGTACAATATTGTGAATATTCTAAAAACCACAAAATTACACATTTTAATATTTTTAATGTTTATTTATTTTTGAGAGAGAGAGACAGAACACCATTGAGGGAGGGGCAGAGAGAGAGGAAGACGGAATCCGAAGCAGGCTCCAGGCTCTGAACTGTCAGCAAAGAGCCTGATGTGGGGCTCAAACCCACAGACTACAAGATCATGACCTGAGTCAAAGTCAGACACTTAACGGACTGAGTCACCAACGCACCCCTGAATTACAAACTAAATGATAAGTTTTATGTTACATTAATTGTTTCTTACTATTAAAAATACTAAAAATACAAAAGCTCAATATTAATAAAACAAGCAGCCCCACTTAAAAAAATAGAGAATAGCTTTGAACAAACCCTTTCCAAAGAAGATATATGCATGGCAAATAAGCACAGGAACAGTTGCTCAGCATAATTAGTAATTAGGGAAATGCAAATTAAAACCACACAGAGATAGCACTACACACACCTGAGTGGCTAAAATTAAAACCACTTGACCTTACCAAGTGTTATCAATACAAAACAACTGAAATGCTCATTTACTGCACATGGGAATGTTAAATGCTAGCACTGCTTTGAAAAAACAGTTTGGTAGTTTCTTAAAAACTTAAACATACACACACCATATAACCTAGTAATTCCATTTCTGGTATTTACCCAAGTCAAATGAAAATATATGTATATCAACAAAATGATTTGGACATAAGTGTGAATTACTTTTAATTATCCAAAACTAGAAACAATCCAAATGTCCCAAATGTCCAACTGTTGAAATGTGAATGAATAAAAAATTGAGACATATCTATAAAATACAATATTACTCAGCAATTAAGATACATAAACCATTGAGGCACATGATAATATGGTAAATCTCAAAATAATTATACAAAATGTAAGAAGCCAATATAAATAAATATGTATATATTTGTATGTATATATGTATATATTTATGTGTATATATATATATAAACCATATGACTCCACTTATACAAAATTATAGCAAATACAAACTCATATATGATAAGAATAGATCAAGTGTTGCCTGAGGATAGGGACTAGGAAAGGTGAAGTTTGGAAGTAAGAGATTACAAAAGGGATATGAGAAAACTTTTAAAGGTAAAGCATGTGTTCATCACCATGATCATCGTGGTAGTTTTATTGGTATACAAATATATCAAATCTTATCAAATTGCACTTTTGAAATATATGCAGTTCATCATATGCCAAGCAGACTTCAATAAACTATTAAAATAAATTAATTTTTAAAATGGAACCAATAGATTGATTTAGTCTCTAGAGATATAATATCATGGGTGCTTGAGAGAGTAGGGGCCATTCCAGTCAAGTACTATGTGTAAACCAGAATTAACAGGGTGCCAATTCTAAGATTCTCATTTTGGAAGTCAAGCTGCAGCAGAGAAAAGGGAACCAATGTGCTAAAATAAATGAAAGACAACTCAGACACAAGATAAAACAGACTGCAAGTGAAGGTGTTTCCTGGTTTCAGTTTAAGTGTAGCCCAGCGAAACTTGGTTTCTTGACATTCTCTTATTCTGCATGAACTTCTTTGGATGGACTCTATCCCTCGAAATCAAACCCTATAAGACTGGGACAGTCATTTTTTGTCCCCAGGTAAAGACCTAATAGGCATTTATTTTTAAGCCTGGAACAAAATAATAAATAAAAGGTTTTCTTGGTATTGCTCTAAATAAATAAGTAAGTTGGTGAATGGGTAGATAATCTAGACTATTTGAGTCAAGATTTTGTTGAGTATTGTCTTGTTTGAATGCCCTGAGAAAAAGACCCTGAGACTGGAATTCAAATAAAAGTGATTTATTTGTATGGGGATCCTAGGAAGGGTCCCTGGGTATGGGAGCAGAGAAGTGAGACAGGGAAGGGAAGGTAGCCAATAAAGGATGTTACCAAGCCAATTACCTCTATGACACTGGGCCTTAATAGCATTAGGTAATTCTCAATGTTAGTGCTAAACATTCACCTCTGAATTAGCCCAAACCAGAGGCAAGGGAACAAAGGAATTTATAGACCATCTCTCATTGGTACTTGGTTGAAAAGTGCTTGAAGTATGGAGCATTAGTTTTTCTAACACCCCTTCACTATGACCCCTTCACAGATTGGTCTCTGGCTTGCAGAGATAACTCTCATGCAATTGGAAGGAGGACTGGAGGGCTCTGCAGTGATCAGGTCCAGGTGATAGCATCAGGGGGTAAATGTCACCTGCTAGGGCCAGGGAGGGCAAATCATGCTTACTTCTGCATGTTCCACCTTTTCTAGCTCTCTCCACTGAACTAGCCTGGCTCCATATTACCAATAGGATAAGATCCAAAGTTTGTGATGTGGCACATCAGGCCCATAATTAGATAAACCTTCCCTATTGCACCAGTCATCACGTGACATGGGTCTGCCACATATAATACACTGAACTTCCTGCAGTTCCTCAAACATATCATAATTGTGCATAACAATATGCCTTTAAATATGTTGCTCCCAGAAACCAGAAATATCTTTCTTCTATGATGCCCCCTTACTTGCATTCCAATATGCAACACAAGCACTGTCTTCTCTATACAAATTCTACCTGAATGCTCCAAGTGCCTGCCTCCTCTGTGAGTCTGTGTATATGCTTGAGATAGCACTTGTATTATGATTATGGATTCATGGCTCTATTATACTAGATCATGAACTCCCTGGAGACAGAGATGATTGTATTCATCTTCTTAGCTCCAGTGGTTGGCATAACACTGTGCATATTGCAAATGCCTAATAACTTTTATTGAATTGTTTATGATTCCAGTAATCCAAAATAACATCAATACAGAATATTTTGCATTTTACATAGAATCTAGTATTATGAATACTGATATGCAAAATAAACCAAAATATATAAGAAATATTCAAATATGTTAAGTGAGAAGAGCAAGTTATAATATGTTAGTGTAATCTATTTTTGTAATATTTTGGAAAGTATATTGTATACATATGTATATGATATGCATATTATGACTTTAAATGATTTTGAAAAACCTATACACCAAAACTGCTAAAAATGGTAATGTTTGAAGGGAGGAGTTATGGAACATATATGTTAGCTTACAACTCTGGGTTGTTTTAATTTTTTATAACAAAAAGATAAATAGTTTCAAAAGAAGAAAAAGAAGAAAATAGCAATAAAAATAAAGATACATAAAATAAGGCTCATCAAGATGTTTAGAAATAGTAATGTGAAGGTGCAACTCAATTCCTTTTAAATCAGACCATCTTAGAAGCTTGAGTTCCATTTAATAGAGATAGATTCCTTATAGATAGAAAAAGAGAGGTGGTGGTAAAATCATAGTGAGAGACCTATAAATGTCACCTGAAAGTATTTTATATATTTCAAGGTGAGACAGAGAAGATATAGGTGGGAAGCATAAGCTTTCTTCAAATTCTTGAAGGGCTATTCTCTGGAAGAGGTATTAAATATGTCCTCTTTTGCCCTTGGGTTTTACTAAGGTCAGTGTATAAAATTTGTAGTGAGAGAAATTTAAATTTGGTGTAAAAGGAGACCTTTTCTGTAGTCATAATTCTATAAAGAGAGAAAGATTCATCCCCACAGTTTCCTCATTTTCACAATCCCTGAAGTTATTCAAATACAATATGGAAAAACACATGTTAGGAAACTTGTGCAGAAACTCACAGCCTCCTTGGAAAGGGATTTAAATACTCTCCAGGCTCCCTTCCAGCACTGAGGTTATGATATTGTGAGATCAGAAGTTTCCAAGAGTTTAAAATTATTAGGACATGAAAAGCATTTTTACCAAAAAAAATTCTTTTTTTATTAAATTTGATTCAGATTATACAACATAAAACAAAATAAAAAGGAAGTCTGGAGACATGATTCTGCTCCAAACTTTCCAATAAATTCATTCATTCATAAATTCAAAATTTATTGAGTGTCAGCTATGTGTCAAGAACATACACGGGAAATATAAAGGGGGGGAAAAGCAGAGTCCAAGTTCTTTGTATTCTGATGAGGAAAAAAACCTGTTATAATAAAACACAACCTGTGAATCAACAGAACTACATACTGTTGAGTGATGTTACAGAGGAGAGGGAGGACCCTGTCAAGGATTTCTGAGAGGTGCATGGGTAGAGATATGCAGAAACATGCAAGTGTATGAAAAAAAAGCATGTAGATTTAAAGCAGTGTATAAATAGTTTAATATTGCTAGAGCTGAGAATTCAGGTAATAGAAGATGGAACTAAACAAGTCAATGTCAGATTGAAAAGGATTTTGAGGGGCGCCTGAGTGGCTCAGTCGGTTAAGCGTCCGACTTTGGCTCAGGTCATGATCTCACGGTTCATAAGTTTGAGCCCCGCGTCAGGCTCTGTGCTGACAACTAGGTCAGAGCCTGGAGCCTGCTTCGGGTTCTGTGTCTCCTTCTCTCTCTGACCCTCCCCTGCTCATGCTGTCTCTCTTCTCTCAGAAATAAATAAAACATTAAATAAATAAATAAATAAAAATTTAAAAAAAAGGATTTCGAGAACTATTCTAAGGAACTGGGGCTTTTCTTTGAGGGCAATTGAGAGCCATGAAAAGGACTTTAATCAAAGAAATGATACCAGGTCTGCCCTTCAGAAATAATCACCTGTCACCTAATTGAAAGAAAAGATGATGAAAAGTTAGATAAGAAAAGAAAGCCAGTCATGAGAATATAACTAACTGGCTTTCCAAGGAGTGGCCAAGACAATGGAAACAAAAGAAAAAGAAAGAAGAGCTGATAAGAAGACAGAATCAACAAGACTTAGTGAGTAATTGAATGTGGTATTGAGGGAAGTGCAGGTCGTCCTTAATTTACAATGGTTTGAATTAGGATTTGTTGACTTTACAATGGTAAAGGCAAAAGTGATAAACATTCAGGAGAAACCATATTTTGATTGTGGAATTTTGATCTGTTCTGGCTGCTGGTGATATTCAATATGATCCTCTCTGGTGATGCTGGGTAGGGAGCTGCAGCTGCCAGTCAGCCACTTGGTCAAAATGTATAGTTTGAATGTTTTACAGGTACCTATATCACTGTTATAATTACAAATGAGTATTTCAACCTTGCCATGTGCCATCTCCTTTTTAAAAGTTTCTTGATCCCCCTATGAATATGATCTCCACCAATCAAGTTAATTCCATACCTTATGCAACCTCTACAAGTGTGTGGGTAAAGAACCCACACACTTCCAACCACTCTGCACTCATATAACTATCCTGCTTTTCCCTTTGAGTACAATATTCAATCAATTATTCAACACTTTATTAAAAATTAGTTTTGTGTTAGATGATCCTGCTCAACTGTAAGCTAATGTGTGTTCTGAACACATTTAAGATAGACTAGGCTAAGCTATGATGCTCAGTAGATTAGGTATCTTAAATGCATTTTTGACTTAAGATATTTTCAACTTTAGATGAGTTTACTGGGGGGCACCTGGATGGCTCAGTGGATCAAGCATCCAACTTTGGCTCAGGTAATGATCTCACAGTTCATGGGTTTGAGCTCTGCATCAGGCTCAGTGCTGACACCTCAGAGCCTGGACCTGTTTCAGATTCTGTGTCTCCCTCTCTCTCTGCCCATCCCCTGCTCATACTCTGTCTGTCTCTCTCTCTGTCTAAAACATAAATATTTTTTTAAATAAAAAAAGATGAGTTTATTGGACATAAGCCCATCAAAAGCCAAGGAAGATCTGTCAGAAAATTAAATAGGACCACAATGACTCTGGGTTTTACAACTGGTTAGATTATCAAGACAAAGAAGGCAGCAAGAGAAGCCATTTCTGTGGAAAAATAAGAAATAAATACCAAACAACAAACATTAACAATACAAAAACTTCTGCTGTATTATTAAGAGAACTAATAGAGATGTGCTGGACACACCAGGAGACAGGATTCTGGAGTTCTGTTTAAAGATCTGAGCTGGAGCCAAATATCTGGGAATCTTCAAAACATAGATGTAAAAGGAATATATGGATATGGATGAGATTGCCAGACATAAAAGATACAAAAAGGAGAGGAGGAAAGAGTGTAATTTCTAGACCACCTACCTTTGGGAGAAAGCAGCAAAGGCAAGGTTTAAGATAATGGGTCAGACACCATGAATGACCCTACAACAGAGAGTAACCTCTAATGGCAGGTAAATCATAAAAAGTATCTTCTTAAGAACTTCAATACAACAGAAAGAAATTAAATATTTATTAGTACCTAAAACAAAGTGAAAGTGGGAATCTAAATGGTACATAGAAGACTGAAGCTATCTTCACTCCAAAAGTATTTGTACAATGCAGGGGATATGGCACTTGGTGTTTTTTTGTATTTTGGTTTGTTTTTTGTTTTTGTTTTGAGAGAGAAAGAAAGAGAGAGAGAGAGAGAGAAAGAGAGAGAACAAACAGGGGAGACACCTGGCACCCTAGCACTTGGGTTTTATATCTTCTCAACATGCAAGGGACAAAAGACGATACGTTGGACCCGTAAAATTTGGCCACTCATAATAAACATTCCTATAACAGCTTAGTTCTCTAAAATATTCCATCCTCAGAATACCGGTAAACAGATATATTTCTCCCCTCCTGAAAAAGGCAGGCAGGAAGGAAATTTGCCATCGTAAACTTTGATGCTCAGTGGAGAGAGGGAAAAAAAAAAATCCCTTGAGAATTCATAAGCACACGCTAGGCCTTACTTATAATACCTATATTTTCCAGAAGCCCTTGTGCAGAGAATTTAGTTTCAAATGGTTCCCAGCCCCAGAGGATAAGGAAAAACAAGCACAATCCTCACTGGATGAATCCACTCATCTAGGCCTTAAATAAATCCTGCTGATAAATTCCAAGAAATATAAAACCAACAAAAATCACAGAAATACAAAGAAAATATACACTTATTTGACAGGCAGGAGAAACAATGGTAGAAACAGATCTACAATTCTTCATATGTTGGAATTGCCAAGCAACACAATATAAAATAAGTATGATAAAAGAGGGGCACCTGGGTAACTCAGTCAGTTAAGCTTCTGACTTCGGCTCAGGTCATGATCTCATGGTTCGTGAGTTGAAGCCCTGCACCAGGCTTTGTGCGGACAGCCCTGGATTCTCTGTCTCCCTTGCTCTCTCTGCCCCTTCCCCACTCACACTCTGTGTCCTTCTCAAATATAAACATTAAAAAAATACAATTAAAATAATGATAAAAGGTTAAAGCTCTAAAAAAATGACCACACATATTCACTAAAGAAAGTCAAATAGGCATTCTAGAAGTTAAAAATAATAAAATAAAGTAAAATAAAATATAAAATAAAATAAAATTTTCTGGCTAATATCAAATAAAGTTGGCAGTTGACTAAATCCCTCTCTCTCCCTTCCAAAACCCTATTGACAAGGAGAGTCAGCCCAGTGAGAATAGAAGAAACGCTATCAAAATTTTAGAGCATCTGAAAAGCTGGAAAATGGCTAGACAAGAAGTAATAGAAGGAGGTGAGCCACTAAAGCTAACTCCACTAAATGGGAAATAGGAAGAGCGGAGAGCTCACTGATTTCATACTTCAGAATTCCCCAAAGGCTTAAGGAACTGGCTATGCCAGTTACCCATGGAGATAGGATGTTGCTGGAGACATAAAACAAAGAGGACTTGTTGAGATATATTAGAGTTAATTAGATTTTCCAGATGTCGTTCCTTGTTCTGCACAGGTGCTTTCGTTTCTAAGACTGCTGAGTCTCTTCTTTTGAGATATTAGAGTTGAAGGTAGGTCAATGTTTAAAAAAATAAAATCAAAATAAAAACTTACGAAATTAAGTAAATTTAAACAAGCCCCCACCCCATGTCCTACCCTAAACCCTAAACCTCTACATGGATCCCAGGATGCTTACAGGTAATTAGGTCTTCACTCTCCAGAGAAATCTGAGAAATATAGCCACCTTAAATGTAAGACCTAAGCTTCTGATATCAGAAGTTTCACTAGTCAACGTATCAACCACATCAACCACCAATGAAGTTTATAGTCAACAGGACTCTGAGGCTGTCACTATCCTTAACCAGGTGTAGACAACCAAAAACGAGCACACATCCTGGGAAAGTGTCTAACACAGAGACAGAGACGAAAGTAAACCTCCAGGAAGGGGTACCCTGATGGAACAGAGAAGAGGCATGGAGGGAAAATTCTTTAACATAATAATTAATGTCCTTAAATACATAGGAAAGATGATAAATGAGAAAATAAGAATATAATGCAATATAAGGGAAAGCACAGGAAAATAAAAGGAATCTCTCAGTGATTGAACATACGGGAGAAATAAACTTTATGGAAGTGCTGAAAGATGGAGTCAAAGAAACATCTGAGCACAAAGAAAAGGATTAAAATAATACATGCATTAGAAGACCAATCCAAGGGGCACCTGGGTGGCTCAGTCAGTTGAGCGCCGACTTCAGCTCAGGTCATGATCTCATGGTACATGGGTTCGAGCCCCATGTCAGGCTGTGTGCTGACAGCCAGCTCAGAGCCTGGAGCCTGTTTCGGATTCGGGGTCTCCCTCTCTCTCTGACCCTCCCCTGCTCACGCTCTGTCTCTGTCTCTGTCTCTCTCTCTCTCTCTGTCTCTCAGAAATAAATGAAACATTTAAAAAATTTTTAAAAGAAGACCAATCCAAGAGACATAACTTCCAGATAATGGCAGTTTTAAAAAGAGAGAACAGAGAAAACCGAGGGGAGGTAATCATCAAAGAATTAACTCCAGAATATTTCCCACAACTGAAAGATTTGAGTTTCTACATTGAAAGGATCCTTTAATAGCTACATTTTCAACTTTTACCATAAGAAGCCTAACCTGCCCAATGATAATGAGGCATTATAACCTATTATTTGGAACTACCCAGAGAAATGCCAAAATAATCAGAAAAAAATCAAAAATAAAGTTTTTGAGAATAGGGAAATGAGAAGGGAGAGGCTCTAGGGACTATTTTCCATAGTTAGTGGAATCATTGGATATTTTATGCACATTTAGTAGATAAAAATAAAAGCTGAAAATGCAAAATAACATCCTGAATGTACAGGTTTAATAGCAGATTCAACTAATACAGATGCAAAAAGAATTGACAAGAAAAAAATATTCAGAATATAGCAAAGAGAGTTAAAGTGATAGAAAATATAAGAGAGAGGTTAAGACACAAGGAGACCGTGTGTGAAGGTCTATTGTATACTTACCTGGAGTCCCAGAAAAACAGAGGTAATAAGGGAAAATCAATATTTGAAGCAATAATGACTGAGTTGTTTTAGAACTAAGGGAAGACCCCATGCTCAGCTTTAGAGATCCTCAAAAAAGTCCAGAGATAAACCAGGAGGTGAAGGTGTAATGAAATCTAAAGAGAGATAAATTTTCTAAAATAAGCCCTGGATCCACAATTCAGGCTATTTTTCTATCCTGCCAGCATTTCTTGACTCAAATGTATAAATATATTTAATTAGACTTTTGAAAAAACTGATTTGCGGGGCGCCTGGGTGGCTTAGTCGGTTGGGCGTCCGACTTTCGCTTAGGTCATGATCTCGCGGTTCGTGGGTTCGAGCCCCGCGTCGGGCTCTGTGCTGACTGTCAGCTCGGAGCCTGGAGCGTGTTTCAGTCTGACTCCCTCTCTCTCTGACCCTCCCCTGCTCACGCTGTCTCTCTCTCTCTCCTAGAAATAAATAAAAATATTAAAAAAAAAAGCTGTTTTGCTCTGGGCAAAATATCTCAAATTTGGTAAATAAAATACACATGTATAGATTCACTCTATGTATATTGTATTGTGAACTGACATTACTGGTAAACTCAACCAGAATGATCAAACTTATTTCTGAAGATACAAACTGTTCATAGCTAAAGAGAAAATTTTCTTCTCTTTTGGCATATTCATGAGGAAATGTTGCCTGAGATACAAAGAAAAAGCAGCTTGAAACATATTTAAGTTATATATATATATAATTATATATATGTGTATATATATATTATATTATATAATGCCTCCACAACTAATTGAAGAATGAAAGTGTCAGGGAATTAGTCCTTTGTTTTGGTTACATGATAAAAACCAGTCTAACCTATTCAACATATTAAATTAGCTATTTTGGCATTATGTAGACAAAAACCTTGGTTATCTTATTATGGAGTTAATTTCCTTTTGTCTTTCCTTAGCAACCTTCTTTCTATCTGTTTATTATCCACTAATTATGAGATTTCTTCTTGGATGACCAGGTATAATTTAGGCCATATAAGTATCATTTCCAAGTGGTTAACCTGCATCATACTGTAATGAAGTTCTTTGCCCTCAAAATTGTGTATGATTTAAAAAGTTAATGGGCATAATAACTGGAATTATGTGAAAGACACAGGCAATGAAGAAATAGATTTAAAAAAAGAAAACTGATCCATTTCTCTATTAGCTAATTTAAAGCCATTCTGCAGTGGTTGCCACACATGTGAATAAAACATTGTCTTAATTGACAGCAAATGCTGCCTGTTAAAAGTTCACAAACTATGGTGCAACGCAAAACATAACAATACCTGTCCTGACGCACTAGGATGCAGGGTGAGGATGGAAAGTGGGAATAAGACCTGTGAACAAGCGACAAGGCTTTCTTGGGAGGAGGTTGTTAATTAAACACTCTAATACTGTTCCCTGGCAATATGTTAGTTTAGCTAACACTTCTTTTAGAGGACATTTTACAGACAATAAGAGCTCATAGAGTGCCCTATTTCATGACTTTTGCATCATCAAATCTAGGTAGTGAAAAAAAATGGCTTCTTCACTTGCAGAATATTACAGTCAACTGTCTTTTGCAGATGTTCTTCCACACTGACCTCAGTATTATCTTGGGTAATACGAATATCTCCTGTGCTTTTTTGAAATTAAAAAAAAAATGTATAGAAAGATGACAGGAACGGGGGAGGGGGAGCAGAAGGAAAGAAAGAGAATCTCAAGCAAGCTCCATTCTCAGCAGGGACCTCAGTTTGGGGCTAGATCTCATGACCCTGAGATCATGACCTGAGCAGAAAAACAGGAGTCAGACGCTCAACCAACTGAGTCACCCAGGTGCACCCCGCCCACCAACCCTGTTACTTTTTAAGGTTAGCATCTGGGGGACTGCCTTTCTTTGCAGATTCAAGGCACACAATTTCCTCCTGGTACGTCTGTTTATTCCTTGTTCCTCAAATAACCATTTTAAGTGTAAATGGAATTAGAAAACCACCTTATTTCTTTTTGCTTCAACGGAGGTACTCTACAATGCAGAAGAGTTGACTAAATTACTCTAAAGTTCAAGTTAAGAAGCACAGCACTCTGTCTGGGGAATGCTATGTGATATTCCCTGAGGAAACGGCAATAGGCATGAATAATGTACATTCAATTGGTAGTTGCAGTCGAAGTAAATGGATTGTTAATGAATTCTGCTATTTATCTTTGTTTTGTTTTGGCCTCAGTCGATGAAGATAAGCAGTCAAGATGATGAGCAGCCGGTCTTTGCTGATTCTATTGAAAATCTAATTAAAGGTTCTCCTCATCCTAGATTATATTGGAATTCTAAAACATAAGGATGCTTCCATTAGTTAGGACAACCATAATTCAAAGCAGTGCTAGGAAAAGAAGTGGTGTTTAATTGCTTGTCAATAGGCTATTGTTTAATGTTATTCACCTCAAATCAAACTTGCTCACAGACAAATGTTCATGCTTTTATTAGCTGTACTCTGTGGCAAGGCATCCATATCAACTAAGGATTAATAAATCAAAGTGAAGGAATCGGAACAGCAATATCTACTTTTCTGGGCATCCATGATACACAAATGAACACTTTTTTTTAAAATTCCCAATAAGTAAAATAACATTACTTGAAGGTGTGAAAGTAAATTGTTTGCCATTACTCTAAGCACACTACTATTTTTAGTATTATTTTCCATGTGGAAAACTAGAACCCCTCTTTACACTCACAATTTCCAGTGTGTATACATTGCACCAGGCATATTCTAAGCATACACATATCTTTTACACAAGCCCTTCCCTTAGACTTTATATATTTTTGCATTCCCATTTAAAACTAAGGGGCACCTGGGTGGCTCAGTTGGTTAAGCGTCTGACTCTTGGTTTCGGCTCAGATCATGATCTCACGGTTTCATGGGGTTGAGCCCGGCGTCGGGCTCCGTTCTGGCAGCACAGACCCTGCTTGGGAACCCCCCTTTTCCCTTCTCCCTGCCCCTTCCCTCACACTGCCTCTGTCTCACTCAGAATAAATAAATAAACTTAAAAAAAAGTGTTAGCACAACAGTTACTTCCTAATGTGTGGAGAGGGTAGAAGGTTGAATATTGAATAGATAGGTGAAAATGTTGGCGGTTTGCCTATCAGTGTCAGAGAGCTGGGCAAGGCACACCAGCATTTGTTCCTGGCTTCTGACACAGACTCCCCCTTCAGTTCTTTTTTTTTTTTTTTAAATGTTTTATTTATTTCTAGGAGAGAGAGAGAGAGAGAGACAGCGTGAGCAGGGGAGGGTCAGAGAGAGAGGGAGACACAGACTGAAACAGGCTCCAGGCTCTGAGCTGGCAGTCAGCACAGAGCCCGACGCGGGGCTCGAACCCACGAACCGCGAGTACATGACCTAAGCGAAAGTCGGACGCCCAACCGACTAAGCCACCCAGGCGCCCCTCAGTTCTTACTTCCCCACTTGTTTTGTTATTCCTGCCCTGACTCCCAATTTCTTTAGGCAACCAAGAATTTACGAGGACCTATTCTGTGCAAATTACAGGTACACTAATTGTATTCACTGTGTCTTCTCCCCACGAAGTTTCTGCCTGGTATGGAAGATAATGAATACAAATATAAATAAGTTAGAGTAAAAAGCTACATCCTAAGAGTAATGCAAATGAAGTTATATGGCAGCCTCTATCTTTTCTAAGTTTTTTTAACGTTTATTAATTTTTGAGACAGAGAGACACAGAGTACGACCTGGGAAGGGACAGGAAAAGAGGGTTCACAGAATCCAACGCAGGCTCTAGGCTCTCAGCTGTCAGCACAGAGCCTGACGCAGGACTCAAACTCACAGACCACAAGATCATGACCTGAGGTGAAGTCAGACGCTCAACTGACTGAGCCACCCAGGTGCCCCATCCTCTATCTTTTCAATGACACCATTAATTTACCACAGTGTCCTTTATCCTAAAACAGTATTGATTTTTAAGGCATATCAATTTAGGAATAGCATTTTGGGAAAAGAGGTTATGTTAAAATGTACACATTTTAAAAACTACTCAACAATAGCATACACTTATCTGTAAAACTCCATGTCACATTGTTCATTCGTTAATATTAGCATCTAAGTTATGACAGACTCTAAGTCTAAAGATTATTCTGATACATTTTGATAATTGGTGGTTCTGCACAGCATCACAGTGATTACCAGCGCACTGACCCTAATCTCTATAGTACCTGTAGGAACAACAGTATAACTATAAAACGTAACGGAGAATCCTAGAGTTTCTTCTCCATTTACTATTTGGTTAAACTCTTACTTACTTGCTTTGTTTTTGTATAGCTCTTAATTAAATGAGTGATAGCCCTCAGGGCTCAAAAATGGGTCCCTAAAATCTCATCTAGTTCTGAAAAGTCTATGATCAATGCCAAGAGTTTTGGCAATACTACTGTCTTGAATTACACTGGGTGGCAAAAGACAAGTGACCATTTTGGTTCACAGTAACTTTTCATTCCAATACTCCCTCAAGGTATAATCTTCTCTGAACACATTTTAAATAATAAATACAGATCCAAATTTAAAATTCAACCAGCTCTGGGGGTGCTGAGGCAAATAACTCTTCTCGTGTGCCAGTCTGATGAAACAGCAGTCTGATGCACAGATGCCTTTAATTCTTGGCCATGATAACCATGAGCTCAGAAATGACAATGACTTTATAATTTATTTCACTGCCCAAAGGCATATAGGCTTCTTTCAACATCAATTATATTTTGACATCAATTGAAAGATGCTTCCCAATTTCAGAAACATTAAAATGAAAAGCAAACTGGATTTTTTTAGAATTGAAAAAATATGGCTAACTTGTGGTAATTTAATGAAATTGCATTCCCCATTTTTATATTTGCCTAACATATTGGACATATTTTGCATTGTTTTGATGCACACAGATCATAGCTCCAAGTAATAGAATTGTCCCTCTGATTTTTTACTCTTAGTAAAAGCATAATCTCCTATATAATATCACTAGCAATTATTACAGGAGACTTCCCTCGAGGCCAATGAGGGAGCCTAGGTCAAGTTGCTTCTTGTCCATATAAATGCTATATATAAGTCAGAAGTATACAAAAACAGAATGAGTGATATGTCCAGTCAACTAAACTTTGTCTTGCTATCAACTTCCCAACTTTATTCAAGGTCTAGTAGAATGGAAGGGGATAAATAAAAGTAAACATTTTGAGAATGGCTACAGAGAGTCTACAGATGCCACCAACAAAATCAAAACAAACATCACAAGAGAAATCCAGTCCAGGGAAAGATAGTGAATACAAATTCAGATCTGTTATTTTGAGGTAACAAAATGATACTCAAGGGAAACTGTTCCCATTGACTATTTTCCCATTGACTATTTGGAAATGGGACAGGTTCTATGGCTAAAGAAGTAGACTCAGTAACTTTTGGTAGCCATTTGGAAAAGAATAGAGGCAGCAACTGAACCCATAAAAGTTGGTTGCTATTAAAAATAGTCATCAAAAATTAAATTAGAACTCATGTTCAAACTTAGGAAATTTTGCAAATATAGCCATCAATTTCTTCACTGCACATTCCTTATAAATATCAAATGTGATTAGGTCCACCCAGCACTCTAGGGCACCTAGTCCACACTAGAGTGACCTTCTAATATTCTGGCTTCTAATACTCTTGAATCCTACAATCCAATTTGCTCTCACCTCCTCAGCTTCCAACTACATGATTTTTCTTCCAATTCATAGCTTTGCTTCTCCCCTCTGATGATAGTTTCACTCCTAATGGTCTTATTTTCCATGGCACCTATAACTTGATATTTTTCTTCTGTAGCTATGCAGTCTTCCACAGCCCTGGGAGAAGACCTAAACATCAAGATAACTCTTAGGACCCTCTGTCTCATGGCATCTCTCCATGGGCATATTTTAGGAGGGATCCATTTAGTAAGACAGTAAGCGATTCACTTAATAGGAGACCACTATGTCCTACAAAGAATAGAATAAAAATGTGGATTAAAAAGCAAGGGTTAAATACTATAGGAAAACTTGTAGGATAAAAATAAGTTGTTTTTAAAATCTCTTGTATTTTTTTAATAGCTTCTAGAGGATAACTCATGAATAGAGACTAAATTCCCAAAACTTCAAAGGCATAAATAGTACCAGACTATGGAAAATCTATTCAATACATATCTATATCTAGATATCCATATTTATATATCATCTGCCACCATAAAATAAAATGCATGAACTGTACAATTACATATAAAATCATGCATTTAAAATTATATTTTATTAAATTTATATAAATACCCCCCCACAGCTTAGCATGGCTAAGATTATTTAGATATATTAACCGAGTATGCACATATAAAATGATTATATGTCAATAATTATAAAAGCTATATGCTTACAGAGCAAATCCTATGCAAGTCTAAATAATATTAGTTGCTTGGATTTGAAATTATTATAACAAAAAAGAGGTTTCTGTGAAAGAATTAACTCTATTTTGAAATTATAACTATAAACAATGACCATCCCCAGCAGATTTCAAACAACACCTTCAATACCTTGATTTGAATCACAGGCTCCCTAGTCAAAAATAACAAAATAAATCTCCAGTACAGAAAATTCATTTTATGTTTTGAACCCATTAGATTGAAAAAGGTGCTAGTACAACATTAATAACCATAGATTTTAATATTACTCAAACGACATTTGTAGAAAATGCAAACGTATGTTGAGAAAAATCATCCAGCTTATACTTTGGGCAAGTACAAAGAAAAATAAGGTTGATGGTTATGATCTGATCTCAAAATGATGTCATGGGAAAGAAACTACATCTGAAACAAAATCAGGAGGTTTTCACAGACTCAGAGAAACTGGTTTCTGTAAGCAGTTATCACCCATCACTAGTGGCCAAGAGCCCAGATGGATCCTAAAGTTAAGCATGCCTATCCTGGAGCAGTCAGTGCCAGCCACCAGACCACTGAACATCCAGAGATAATTAGCCATTTGTTGGGAACCTCAGGCACATACCTGTGGTTATAGAGATAAACAGAGAAACACATATTCCAAATACTATTTCATAGTTATGTAGCAGCAGGTCTGGAATCACCTGACTACCTCTTAATTGAGTAAACCCTGAAGTGCCCTTATCAAATGACCACCATGGAAAATAGAGAAGCATCTATCATCCCTTGCAGTTTTGATTGTTTTCTCATCACTCCAAAATAGAACATGAAATTCTGCTGCATTTTAAGCTAATAAATTAAAAACTAATTATTATAGGTAGGAAAAGGGTGGATATATATATATATCCTTGCAATGGGGGAATTGACTCCTTCACCCAGTCCCCTCTATCAGGAAATATTCTCTCTTTTGCACACGATAGAGGATGCCACCGGCTGACCCAAGGCCTCACTGGTGTGGGTGGAGGTATGGGGTTTATATTTTAGCCTTCACCTGTGTTTTTTTTTAATAAAAGATATTTGGAAACCATGCTTTTTTTAGCAGTTTGCCTCAGCCAATACCCTCAGACAACATAATTGCAAAACATATCCAAAGAATTATTATGTGAGTGTAATCTGATGGCATCAACATGGCATGAACATGCACTCAGATGACTGGTTAGAGTTTAAAAGGTTCTTTGTGTGTCTGATAGTGGGGAGCCTGTCCACAAACAGAATTACTCATTGAGAATTGGAACACATACATCGAATCCAGGAAAATCACAAGGCATACACAAAACAGCACTGGATTTCAGTGCAAAGCCACAAATGACAGCTCTGACACACAGTGACTATAAATATAAATATGTCTATAAAATATATATATGTATAATCAACCACTTGAGTGATCTTGAACTTAAATCTCAGGGGAAATGGGTGTATAATGGGGCATAAAGGTACAGAAAATCCTATTCATTTAAAAATATTATAAAAGACATGTATCAGAAGTAGACCTACAAGAATAGGTAAGTTTTAGGAGGATGGATAAAACAGCACGTTTATCAGAGGGAACAACAGAGGCAAAAAGGCTGCCCATGTGAAGAAATGGCCATCTAGCTGCATAAGGGTATGAGAGCACTCCCCAGTGTTTGAGAACTGCATGCTGGGTATGGTCTCTACTCTATATAATTAGATCTAATAACTGTGGTCTGATTTCCCCAATAACATTATGGGGGTAATAGTATCAACATCATCACCATTTTACAGAAATTAAGACACAAATTTCCATAATTTGCCTCAGAAAGCACAGCAACAAGTATAAGAGCTGGGATTTAAACAGAGATAGGGCAATCATCAAGCCCATATTCCTAGCCATTACACTGTGCTATCTATTGATCAAACAGGACTTAAACCAGATAATGCAGATTAAGTCAATATTGTAGGGTCCTTGCCTGCCTCGTGGACTGAAGAATTTGTACAGGAATTTCTCCTACTGCATGAGTTTTTGTAATATGAATTGGAAAGAACACGATTGAATAATTAAGGAGCAAGACTGGCACTATTGCAGCAGCTGTTGGGTATAATATCACCATGAGTGCAAAGAGGCACCTTGCTCAGTGGAAAAGCGCTATTGACTAAACAGTGCAGGAACTCACACCCGCTTGGTGTGCATTCAATGGATGCTCACCTGGCCTTCTTTCTTCTGGATCCTGCTGGAGGTTGTAAACAGCATGAGCACACATTTTGATTGTACGGAGTTTATTGATTCTTGTCTGATCTTACATGCTCTTCAGAATTTTTCCAGGGTGTTTTGATTTATTTGGGGCAGTTCATATCAACCAGTTTATTACTTTTACATTTCACAAAATAATGACTATGGCTATTTTAATTATTGTTATTATTTAAATTCCTGAAAAAAACTATCATTTGATTATTGCTGGTCTGGTATTATTTACTCCATCTCTCATATGTCACCCTCCCCCACATATCCATTTAAACAGTTGGTTTTATGATGCAATATTGGGAATGCAATTTTTTTTGGTAATACTATCCCATAAAAACAAAAGAGATTAATTTAAAATTCAGTATGTAATATAGAAGCACTGATGGTTTCTGAGCTGGTTTGATATCAGGAACCCTGTATTAGAAAGATTAAATGTGCTGTGTAGATGCTCTGCAATGAGGAAAAGAGAAAAGATGGAGACAAATAAGGATGAGACAAAGATGCCTATATTTGAAATCTACGTGTCTGGGAGAAGAGCAGCAACATGAACAACCCCAACCTTGAAGACATCACAACAAATGTGATAAAACAACATCTCAACTGATGTGGTGTAGAAATACACAATTCTTCTGTCGTGAAATTTTGTTGTCTGTGCCAAATTCAAATAACACATTCTTTCCCCAAAGGTGCACATTCCAACATAAGAAATTACTTATAAGACACAATTAAAATCAGTCTCTTAATAATTTAGCTGTTTTCATATGCACCTTGCTTCTTCTTCTTTTTGATGAGGTTGCACCTAATGCTATGAAGAGGCAATTATGTGCAATGCCTATTATAAAGTGCTCCATAGTTAAACTAACATACTGCTGTGTTACCATGGAATTTAGCTCTTTGTAACAGAGCATAAAAAGCAGTACAAAAATGGCACTAAAACCCATGTAGTAGAAGTTGCCTTATCTCTTCTATTGACAGTAGTCTCTATAAATATATTTTCAATAATCAAAATTAGAATTAATATAACACAAATAGTAATCCTAAGGTATTTATTTTCCCAAGGCATAGGTCTTTGAAAATTAAAATTAATTATCTTGTTATATCAGCAACAAATCAAAGATAAATTTTACATTATCAGAAGAGGACCTGTTCTATAAGACCTAATTACTGATTTATTTTCTAACACAAAAAGCACAGCTAGTTATGTATAAATGTGCTTTTGATAGTTTTTCAGTGATAAATTATTGATTGGCCTCAGCTCACCTTCCTTAGATCAACAAATGTCTAGAAATCTTCCAAATGCAATAATCAATTGAAATATGTCTGAAGAGTCTCACATTGTCTCTTGACAAATTCCTTTGTTCTCTTCTGAGTTGCCATGATGTATTCAGCCTCAGTTTGTGTCTATAGCAGACATTTCCTGGTAGGTGAGAACAGCCTGAAGCATTAATGTGTTGCAGAAGTTTATTTTAAATTCTACAGCTTAATTCTTAAATCTTAACAAAATTTGGGGATCCTGGGTGGCTCAGTCAGTTGAGTGTCCATCTTCGGCTCAGGTCATGATATCAAGGTTCATGAGTTCCAGCCCTGTGTCAGGTTCTGTGCTGACAGCTCAGAGCTTGGAGCCTGCTTCGGATTCCTGGTCTCCCTCTCTTTCTGCCCCTCCCCCACTCATGCTCTGTTTCTCTCTCTGTCTCAAAAATAAATAAACTTCAAAAAATTTTTTAAATATTAACAAAATTATTACATTTGTTAAGGTTTACTTTATTATTTTCAGAGGCAGGAATTAACTGCATTGCTCTGATAAATCTCCGCTGAAAGCCTTGAGTACAATTTTAATAAACAATCTGAATAGGTAGATGCGTGGGTAGTTTCTCCATATGAGCAAAAATATTCATTGAATAATTGAGAATTCAAAAACACTTTCATGACCACTGAGGTCTTTTTATTTTCATGGTTCTTTCCACTCTATCCAAATTTCTATTTTTGTTGACAAAGTATGTCCAGTTGCTTAGCCGTCTTTATTGATTTCTTCTTCCAGCTGCCATAAATATATTGTTTTATGCTATAATTTCATGTAGGTTCAGATAAGAAATCTATAGGATTATAGCATTATCACATACTTCTCATTCAATGAAGGTGACTCTGTCTCCTAAATGAAAACATGATGCCAAGGGGGAGGGCAGCACGCTTGGAAATACCATACCAAAAAATAGTCCAAGGATGACCCTTAGCTGGAAAATATGATTCTTCCATAATAATAAATTGGAGCAACCCTAGGGATTTACCCATGGTAGAAAAACAGGGCTAATGTGATAAAGGGCTATTTGAAGCAAATCGCCTCTGAAGCATTTGCTTTCTGTGGGACAATGCAGACTTGTCTGGTTTTCTTGGCTACCACTGAGCCTACTTTTGGAAACAACACCTGATAAATAGCCAGTCACCTGCCCAGTTATGTCCCCTTGACTTAAATACTTCAACCCCATGACAATGGCTTTCTGCTTTAGATGCATATTAAATACCGAGGGCTGTTTTAAAACCTATCTTGTTCTGGGAGTTATTCAAAACCAATTAAATAAAATCTCAGGATGGGTATTTGGTATTTTGTAAGTGTTTTCTATGATTGAGCATCACTGCCCTAAAACATGAGTTTACATGCCTCCTCTTTTCCTGTTCCCAGTCACCTCACTGAATCACAGCACTGCTCCAGGGGAATGCCCATGGCAGTCCAAATCACCTAATCCCCGAAGCCCACCTCTCAAGTTCCAGGCCTATCACGGCTTTCTGCCCCTAAAACACTGAGGCTAATGATTGCGTTTTGATACATACTTGTTAAAATTAAGAATGGAGAATTTAACATAGTTACAGCCTAAGAGGACTGAAGATAAGTCATTCTGAAACAAAGAAAGTAAGCAAATAATGAAGAGTTTATGCATAATATTGTACAACAGAGCAGAAATAAGCCTTATTAAGGTAGCATATTATACAGAGTATAAAATCAGAATCTTTCCCCAATTGTGAGGAAGGCTCACCCTAATCCAGATAGCCATCTCTAACAATCCCTGAAGAAGCTATTTAATACAAAAGTTTATAAAGACAGATATAAATTGACAGTGACTGAATGTGTTCAGTGAGATGAGAATAATAAGAATCTGCCTCAGATAAGCACACACACAATCTACACATATGTACAATTTTGTTATTACCTATGTGTGCCTCCTAATTGTTGAACCCCTTAAACTCATGAAAGCAAAGTAGTTAATTTCCGATGGGCCAACTCTCATAGATAAGTTAGAAATGGCAACCTACAGTGTACAGCTGAGGACGATGAGGCAAGCTGGAGTTGAACAGGAAACAAATGCCTCATTCAATCAGCAATGTCCTTTATGAGTGCAGGAGAGCGTATGTGGGCATACCCCACAGTGTGCTTGCTAACTCTGTCTTAGCTACTCTGTGGGTGACTTTAACACTCACACTCCTGACTTCATCCTTCTGGGCTGTCCTCCCCTATCCCATTATCTGTTTCTCCTTAATTTACAGATCCTTTTTCTGTATCTGAGAGTCCTATATCATCTTACTAGACACGGGCATTCCCTCAAATCTTATATTTTATACTAAATGTAAAAAATTCTTAGTTTTTCCTTATTGGTAAAAGTCTAGACTCTAAGAATCATCAATATCTGTTTTTGGTTTCTTGGGTTTTTTTGGTGGAGAGGGGGACACCTGGGTGGCTCAGTTGGTTAAGCATCTGACTCTTGTTTTCAGATTGGGTCATGATGTCACAGTTCACGAGCTCAAGCTCTACACTGATAGCACTGAGCCTGCTTGGGATCCTGTCTCTCCAAAAAAAATAACTGTTTTTGTTTGTTTGTTTGTTTTTACTTTTTTGAGCAGGGGCAAACTGTAGAGGGGTTGAGTTCTAAGGATTTCTGATCTTAATTTAAAAGATCTTGGGGCACCTGGGTGGCTTAGTTGGTTAAGCATCTGACTTGGGCTCAGGTCATGATCTCGTGGTTCGAGCCCCGCAACAGGCTCTGTGCTGACAGCTCAGAGCCTGAAGCCTGTTTCAGATTCTGTGTCTCCCTCTCTCTCTGCCCCTCCCCAGCTCATGCTCTGTCTCTCTCTGTCTCAAACATAAAGAAAAATAAGGAAAAAACTTAAAAAAAAAAAAAAGATCTGAGGTGCTTGGGTGATTCAGTCTTTGGATGTCTGACTCTGGATTTCAGCTCAGTTCATGATCCCAGGGTCATGGGATGGAGCCCAACATTGTGCTGAGCATGGAGTCTGCTTAAGATTCTCTTTCTGCTCCTACTCCACACACACGCTCTCTCTCTGTCTAAAATATAAACAAATAAAATATTTGAAGAGTTTTTTTCTTTCTTTTCTCCTAATATACTCTGGAAAATGCCTGTCACCAATCACATATTTTCCAAAAATAGCCTTGTTTTCTTTTGCAAAGGGATCTCTTCTTCACACTCTATTTGGAGCTGACCTGTTGTGGTAAAAGGGATTTCTCTCCTGCTCTGGGTCTGAGTGAGAAAAAGCAACATCCAATTCAAGGCTAAGTGGAAAACACTCCTCCACCAAAAGGCAGGGACCTTGTACAGCTTTATGTCTAAAGCAAATAAAACTTTATTTTAATGCTTTCATATCCACTTTTACTTAGACTAAACTGAAACTATTGTGGAAATTATGCCCTAAATTCCTCCACTTGTTTATTCAGCTCCCTCATAAGCAATCATCAGTTTTATATAATATCATTTCTTGTCAGTATTAGCATATTTCTCAGCCACACATAAAATTTGTGATGTGAAAAAGCTGATTAATAATATAACACAATGGCTGAATTTCAGAAAATGTCTGTAACTTCAGTATAGAACTTGTAATGAAAACCCAAAGCATACTATTTGGTATCTAAATAGTCTGTATTCTGTTTCCTATAGAATTTGTGTGTGGTGTGTGTCTTAAACTCGTACAAAAACACTGTCCCAGTAAAGAATTTCAAGTATTCCATATTCCTGATAACATTTAGAGAAGTTCTAAGGACAGTTACAATGTGGCATAAAGTCTATCTTAACTAAATACTACCATGATAGAAATATTTTGAAAGTCTAAAATTATTTAAAAAATAGATAAAACTGTGGCAATATTTATCAAGGAAAAAAAGGATGGTCACAATTAAATAGTATTAGGAATAAGAAAACAATTCATAACTATAGCTAAAGTAGAATCTTTTTTAAAAAAGTCATAAAGTAGGGGTTTGTGGGTGCCTCAGTTGGATAAACATCTGACTTTTGATTTCAGTTAAGGTTTTGATCTCAGGGTCACGAGTTCAAGCCCTACGTTGGGCACCACACTGGGCTCTGCATTGGGCTCTGTGCTGGCCATGAAGCATACTTAAAAAATCATAAAGTAGTAGTAAGTGTAATTTCATGCCAATAAATTTGAAAAATAGATTAAAAGGATAATTTCTTGGATTTACAACTTACCAAGATAAATGGAAGAAAGAGAAAACTTGAATTGACCCAGAATCATTAAAATTTTTTAAAAATTTATTCCTGATGGGTTTCTACTTAATAAAAGGCACCATTAAAATCATAAGAGTACAAGCTATAGAAAACAAGAATAAAAAGGCAAGTCACAGAATGGAAGATATTTGTATAAATATAACCATAAAGACCATAAACTAAGAACATCTTTGTTTTCGTGTATGCATGATATGTATATATGTGTGTATACGTGCATAGTTATACATTCCTATAATTTTTTGAGGAAAAAAACCTAATAGAAAATGGGCAAAATATTTGAACAAGTAGTTCATAAAAGAGGATGTTTGAACCCTGGATTCCAGTTAGCAGTAAAATGAAACTTGATGGTGGCCACTGGCAAAGAAGAGTTTCTGCTCCACCTGCCAAGCAATCCAGAAACCTGAACTTAAAAAGTTGCCTAATTTTGAATACGCTTTCCTTTTCGAATCTATACCAAGCTCTTTCTATTTCTGCAAAAGAGAACCTGGATTTGTACTTAAATTGTGCTTCTCCTCACCAGACAGGCAAATAGATTCAGCTACTTTCTATTGTTATTTAGAAGTCCTTCTTTCTTTTCACTTAACAGTTGGTAGAAGTCAGGATTCTGGTGGCACTTTAAAAATAAAAACAACTTATGAGAAGTGCTTGTGGGATGCTGGTAATATTCAATTTCTCAGTCTGTGGCACTTACATAGCTGTGTTAATTCTGTATAACTTGTTAACTCTACTTTTATGATTTGAATTATATCATAAGTCAACAAAAATTCCCTTTAAGAAATACAAAACTGTGTAGAGGTTAAAAATGCTTCAAGAAAAACAAAAACCTACGCCTAAAAAGCAAATGAGGCTGAGATGGTTGTACAGGCAAGTTTCACTTAACTTTTAAAATACAAATAATTCCTAACCTTGTTCTGGAGAATGGAAATCTAAAGACTTTGCTCCTATTTAATTTTTCTAGGTTAGTATAACCTGGATAGCAAACACTAGACTGTTTAAGAAAAGAAAGTTACAGGCAGATCTCACATATGAATATGACAACAAAGTCTTTTTTAAAAATCCAAATTTAGCAAAGAAATTAACAACAGAGGTATTAAAGAAGCAAAACAAACAGTAAATAAAATTCATAAAGCCAAAATCAGAATGTAGGTTCAGTACATTCTATATAATGAAATGTGGCCCTGTATAACCTCATATAATTTAGATATCCATGCTGATGACATTACAATCTCAGAAATATCTAAAGATAACATGTATATCTTACACTAAACTTTTAAAAAATCTGACTACTCTATTACCCAATTAACCTTTTTCCTAAGAAGCAATAAGGGACGTAAAGCATGGAGGGAGTGGGGCAAGATTTGGTTATGCTCTGTTTTATCTGTTCACCATACTCCTGAAGAGAGCAGAGCCTGTCATGGAGGCTGGCCTCTCCAGATTGGAGATAAAACACACTTATGCCCCGGCACATAGGTTCTTACAGGGTGGTCCCCAGACCAGCACCAACAGCAATACCTGGAAACTTGTTAGAAATGGATATTTTTAGATATCCAAGTAAGACGTACCAAATCAGGAACTCTGGAGGTGGGTGCCAAAAAGTTGTGTTTTAACAAGCCCCACAGGTGATTGTGATGCAAGTTAAGTCTGAGAACTGCTGGCCTTGGGTAATAATCTCTGCGGTAAATGGGCAAATGGGCACATTCAGCAGGTGCCACCATATCTTCTTTGCCTTTAGTCCAAGAGACAAACAACCATGAGGAAGAAAATGTTAAAAGGAAATTTATCGTCCTATCAAAACAAGGTAATTTTTAAACAGAAATGGAGAGAACTGAATACCATGTTCAGCTTCTCTAAATATGTAAGAATGTTGTGAAATATAAAACAACTTATGAAAATGTATTCTGAGCCATCTGGCTTGCGACTCTTTGAATATCAACATTTATTTTTTTAAAATTATAAAATAATGCATAGCAATTGTAGAAAGCAAGATAATATAGATAAGCATGCAAAATGAAACAATAAACCTACAATGCCATCACTCACAAGTAATCTTTTAAAATATTTATAAATTAATTTCATAACATATTTTAGTAACTGGTGGGGCAAGTTTTATATCATTATTCTTTTGTTTCATAATTTCCCTAACTATACTTTTAATATTTTGGTGCACACTCCTCTAGATTTTAAATAATAAATGATATCATATAGGAGTGCCTGGGTGGCTCAGTCAGTTAAGCACCCACGTTGATTTCAGCTCAGGTCATAATCTCATGGTTCATGGGACTGAGCTCTGCATCAGGCTCTGTGCTGACAGTGAGGAGACTTCTTGGTATTCTCTCTTTCCTTCTGTCTCTGTCCCTCCTCAACTCATGCAAATGGGCGCACACTCTCTCACAAAATAAATAAACTTAAAAAAATGATATCACACAATACATATGATTTTTTACCTGTATTTTTTGCAAAAATACCATAGTGAAGCTATCTACATCTCCTTCTCTAACAACACATTTCTTCTACAGCATTTTAATCATTGCCTATCATATTACTTAATTATGCAATAATTTATGTAGTCTATTGTCAAACAATATTCTCAATCTTTTAATACTATAATGAACAGTATTGTAGAATATTTGTTCATACACTAAAAGTAGAAAGTCAATGAATATGTTTTATTCTACTTCTTACACACACACACGCACACATAATTGCTGTTTATTTTTTTACACGTTATCAGCATATGTGTATTTTGATCATTTAACAATGGGTATTATCTCCTTTAAGCCTTTCCAAGTTGATATAAAATAGAATGTGATATAATTTGGGGTTCTGTTTATTTAAATATAAGTATGGTTGACTCATTTTAATATATTCATTGGCTGTTTTTCTTCTTTCGTGAGTAATTTATTCATATATTCTGCTTATTTCCCTATCTTTTAAAAGTTGTGTTTTCTTTTACATTCCAAAGATATTATACATGTGGATTCTTGTTCTTTTTTTTTCAAGGTCAAATAAGCAGTAGATGCAGAATAAAGGCCAGTTCATGCTCCCACTCCACTTCAACCCCATTCTCTTCCCCATTGTTTGCAATTTGCCGTGTATCTTTTAATCACTTATTCTCATCATTTACACATATACTTATATATAGCCCATTTTTTTTGACAAGATTTGAATCATATACAGAGTTCCTTAGCTTTTTTTCCTTTCCAATATGTCGTGGGAATTTTTCCATATCTGCACACAGTAAAATGTACCTATCATAATTTAAAGAAAATCACTCTCCCACGGCTGAATGTTTCAGTTATTTTCAGTGTTTCAATTTCATAAACAATATGTCAATGATTTCCATATAATCTTGTACATGTAACCAGTATGTTAAGTATGATTCATTAGAATAAAATTAAAAAATGATTGTTTTTCCTGTCAGTTACCTATTGATTCGAATCCCCCCAAGGGGCAGGATTTTACCCTACTCCTGGACAAAATCTCTATAAAGCATTTAGCCACTATAATAACAGTGTCCCTTACTATGCAGCATGCTAAGCACTTCTCAGGTTTATTCTTTCAGTTTTCATAACAACCCTAGAAAGTAGGCATTAATACTATCAATATTTCAGATGGGGAAACTGAGGAACAAGGCTTGCACAGGGGTCACATCCTAGTAAACAATGGAATCAAGATTTGAATCTTTTTATTTTTTTTATTTAAAAAATGTTTTTAATGTTTATTTACTTTTGAGAGAGAGAAATGGAGTGCAAGTGGGGGAGGGACAGAGAGAGAGAGAGGGAGGGAGACACAGAATTTGAAGCAGGCTCCAGGTTCTGAACTGTCAGCACAGAGCCCGACGCAGGGCATGCACCCTTGAACCGGGAGATCATGACCTGAGCTGAAGTCAGCTGCTTAACCAACTGAGCAACCCAGATGCCCCCAAAATTTGAATCTTTGAAGATTCACTCTAAATCCATTCATAACCATCATGCCTAACCCAAAATTATTAAAATTACAAAATTATAAAATTTTTCTAAAATTTGTATCATTTTTACCTTTCACATCTAGACCCACAATTCATCAGGAATTGAATTTTGCCCAGTGAGAGATAAGAGGCATAATGGTTTGAAAAGTGTCCCCCCAATCCATATCTACCTAGAAATTTAGAACATGACCTTATTTGGAGATAGAGTCTGTGCAGATATAATTAAGGAAAGGATTAAGATGAGATCATGCTGGGTTGGGATGGCCCTAAATCAAATGAGAGAGTCTATTAGAGACAGAAAGTATGATATAGACACACAAAAAGAAAGCACCATGAAGACTGAGGTAGAGATAGGAATGCTTTGTGTCTACTAATCAAGGATTGCTGGCAATTATGAGAAGTTAGGAGAGAGGCATGGGACAGTTACTTTCTTAGAGACTCAGAAGGAACCAACACCTTGATTTTGGACTTCTCAACTCCTGAACTATGTAACAAATAAATGTCTGTTTTAAGCCACCCAGTTTGTGGTAATTAGTTATGGGAGCCCAGACAAATTAATACAGGGATAATATTACTGTTTTTCAAAGAGACATAAAACCCACCCGGCATCATTCATTGAAAAGCCACACCTTACCTACAATGCTGCATTGTCACCATTGTTGTGAACCAGTTACAACTCAGTATGGGTCTTTTTCTGGGTTTCCTATTCTGTTTCATTCATTCTGTACCATTTGATCTTAATTATTATAGTTTTATAAGAGTTTCTTTTCCTGAAAATTTAAGTTCTTTAGCTTTTCCTCCAAAATTGCTTTTCTTCCCCTTATTCTCTTCATTTCAATGTAGATTTTAGAATCAGCTTAGCAACTTCCATTAAAAAGTCCTCAATTGAGAGAGAGGACTGGCATCTTTACAAAATGAGTCTCTCAGCTCATGAACATGATTTGCCTTCCATTCATTTGTATATTTATTAATCTCTCTATACAATATTTGTGGATTTCAGTACAAACAGCTTACATGTCTTTTGTTTTACTAATTGTTCCATATTTGATCTTTTCTGATATTATCATGAATGGTGTCATTTTAGAGAAATCCTCATTCTCTCCTAACTTATTGCTTATATACATAGAAATACAAAATATGTTCATATATTATAAAAGGCACAGTATAGGAATATAGGCAATGATATTGTCATAGCCTTGTATAGTGGTGACAGGTAGCTACCCTTGTGATGAGCATAGCATAATGTATAAACCTGTCAAATCATTATGTTGTACATTTGAAACCAATGTAACATTGTGTATCAACTATATATACATACATACATTAAAAAAGTGTAGCGTATGAAGAAAAAAAGAAACTGTTAGAGAAAGATGAGTTACCCTCTTTTCTCCTTGCTCTTCCAATGACCTGCAGTGAAAGTGAGCCTCTATCAGTATCGCAAATGTGTAATAAATTGACCCCAGGAGCAATCTAGCAGTTGACAGTGCAAAGGAATAGTTCCTGAACTATAATGCCAAACTTTTAAAATTGATTCTATTATAAATATGAAATTATAATAATCATGACTTATGTATAACATTTCATATTTAATCTTTTACCCAAGAGGTTCTTTCTCTGATAGTAATGTTCTGTTTTAGTCTCAGCTTTGGCTGAATATTGATTTTAACTGCAGATTAAGATTCACTGGTTAATCATTAATCATTAATTTAAAAAGATTAATTTGGCCCTAAGCTATATTTCAGTCATGTATTAGGACAAAAATTAAACCTTATCACTAGAGTAATATTGTGATATTCACAATGTCTCATTTATATCTTTTTTCCTAGTATCTAGCAATATGTCAGTCCCATGGTAGTTACTAAAATATGCTCTATTTGTTGAATGAATAACTTCATTAGTAAAAATACATACTTTCACATATTGATCTTGTATCCATTGACTTTGCTAAATTCCCTAGGTAATTTTCACAGTTTATCTTGGATTCTCTTGTATTTTCTTTGAGTATGATCATGCTATCAGTGAACAGTGACAGGTTTATTTCTTCATTCTCAATCCTTATGGTTTTTACATTTTCTTGTCTTATTGTCTTGGCCAGAACTCCATTAAAATGATGAATAAAAGTGGTGATGGTGGGAAAATTTATCTTATATCAACCTCTTCCCCAGCTCAGTTCTGGGATTGAGCACCTGCTCCCTGGGGTTTTCTCACTTTTCCCAGTTGAAGCAGACAATGAGAGAGAAGGTATAGGAGAGGTCTGGCTTGACTGGCTTTGTTGTATTCTGTCACTGTATTGCTCTCATCTGATCACAGCAGATATTCAAGTCAGACTTGGGGCTCCTTAGAGACTCCTGGGCATCGAAAATCTCCCCTGTAGTCTCGCAAGGCTGACAGTGCCTCCTCCAGTCAACCCCAGATTCTTCTATAATTCCACACAGATTTTCTCTGTTTGGTTCTCATCCTCATCCACCTTCCAAGAAGCCCTCTTGGATCCAGTCCTATGCTGTTCTAAGCTAGCCCCCTCACTCTTCTTGCTCCATAGAAAGCATCCATATTGTCTTTGTGTATTTTTAAAATTGAAGGGTCAGAGGAGCCATCTATTCTTGCCTTTCAGCCACCAGCCTACCTGTCTCTCATGTTAGACTTTCTGGGGTATGGATCTAGCACATGTACCTAATCTCATCATTACTGAAGGACACAGGTCAACAGTGTAGTGGTTTCCTTGAAGTGTTTTTCCCTGGGTTTGAATGAAGATGAAGGTATTTGACTTTTCTCGCCCACAGTACTGAGGAAACAGAAGATGCAACAGCACTCCAGACTCCCCAAAGTCTCTCTGTCCTCACTTTATTTAAAGTGAGTATTGAATTAAGAGTAACAAATCAACTTCTAGCCCTCTACTTCAAAAGTCCCACATCTTCCCTTGGAATACTGTGACCTATTTTTTTTAATCCAGCAGAAACTAAGAAGAAACACAGTTTTATTACTGTATTTTGAGCACATGTAAAGGTTTGCCCATTTATACACTGACAAGTTTATCTTTTTGGGTTTTACCTTATAAAAAAAGGGAGTGCCTGAGTGGCTCAGTCAGTTAAGCGGCCAACTTCAGCTCAGGTCATGATCTCATGGTTCTTGGGTTCGAGCCCTGCTTCAGGTTCTATTCTCAATTGCCTAAAATGCTTTAATTCTTAGACTGTAATTACAATGCTTAGACCTTACACTAACATAGTATTCATCAGAAATACCATACTGGGCAGGGCAAAAACAAAATAAAACAACCTTCTGTGTATTTTAGCTTCTATTGGTCAACTATGGTGGAAGTTTCCATTTCCATGGTAGTCATGCAAACAACATCTCTCTTGCATAATAATGTTCTTACTCCGAAAAGACTTAGCCGCCCACATACCTAGGATATATGAAGACACCCAATTAGCCTTTCTCATGCTGTAATTCAAGGCAACTCAGCATGTTCCTTTCCACTAAGAACTAATATTATTCCATAAATTAGTCCTTGACCTTCCAGCACGGTCCAAGTTGAAATCTTACTTCAAAAGTCTTCTGAAAAGGGAAGAAAATCAGATCTTCTGTCCTTTGCTTGGTAACTTTTAAAATATATATTAATGTAGCAGAATGAACTGTTAAATAGTCTTTTTTTATGTATTTGGTCTCTTCACACCTTAATTAGGTCAATCCTCTCATGGTAGAAAACTTAAAAATACTTCCTCAATTTGTCAGTCTACTTTTATTATTTTTAGAAAAGGTCATTTTCTAAAGTACATTAGCGTATAGATTGGGAAGTAATTTATTCATTGTAACATAGTTATCTACATTTCTCATTTCAAACAATTATGTCTTTTGGGTCAGGAAAAAAATGAAGAATTAATTTTTCCTCTATTGATATTATACTTTCAAAAATATAAAATAATATCTCTAACACAAATATAAAAGTGTCTACATTAGGACTTTATAGCTGTCCTATATCTCTGGCTCTTCCTGATCTATACCCTTAATCTCTAAGTGACTTTGTCCACCCTTGGATTCCATTAAATCTCTCACATTTATATCTCCAGTCCAGATGTCACATTTGAGCTTCACACCAACATATAACCATAACTTGTTCTTTAACTGAAACTTCCAAGCAATCTTAATTGCCTCATTTCCAAAATGGAACTACTGCTTTGGCCACACTAAGCTGGTCTTCCTCAAAGATTATCCAACTAGGGGCACCTGGATGGCTCAGTCAGTTGCGCTTCTGACTCTTGATTTCTGATCAGGCCATGATCTCTCACCATTCCTAGAATCAAGCTCCATGTTAGGCTCCACGCTGATGGCCCAGAGTCTGCTTGGGATTCTCCCTCTCTCTCTGCCTCTCCCCCATTTGTGTTCTCTCTCTCTCTCTCTCTGTCTCTCTCTCCTTCTCTCTCAAAATAAATAAATAAACTTAAAAAAACTATCTATCTTAGTGAGAAACTTTGTCAGGCTGTCAGTTCAGGCTGCCGTAATAATACCCTAGACTGGGTAGCTTAAACAACAATTTATTTCTAACAATTCTTGAGGCTGACAGACTTATGGTGTGATGAGGACCCACTTCCTGATTTGAAGATGATTACTTTCTTGCTATATCCTCACATGATGAAAACAGAGAACATCTATTTAGTGCCTTTTCTTATAAGGGCATTAATCTTATTCACAAGGCTCTATCCTTAGGACCTAATTACCTTCCAAAGATCCCATCTTCTAATATTGTCCCATCAGAGATTAGGACTTCAACACAGGAAGGGGGGACACATTCAGTTCAAAGCAAACTTGGAATTATCCTTGATACTTGTCCTTCTCTTTCTAAGTAGATTCAGTTACCTTCTAAAAAAAACTCTCAAGTCTGTCCATTTCTCTTGAGTGAACATTGCTGCCCCTGGGTTAAGTGACTGTTGCCTCTTACTGGGAAGCTAATAGAGTGATACCCTCCTAATTGTCCTGTTATCACCATTACATTATTCTATACACTGTAGCTTTGTGGACATTTTTAAGTGTGAACCAAACCATATCACCTGTAGCCTTATCTGAACACCTCTGTGGCTTCCCCTTTCTCTTAGAAAAAAGGTGGAATATACTTAGGCTCCTTATGATCTGAACTCTGGTCTTTCTCACTAGTCTTAACTTTGAGCCACTCTACTTTCTTACTGTGTTACCTTTTCTTTCATTTCTGATAACATTTTAATCACCATCCACTTCTGGGTTTTCATCCATGCAATGGAAGTAGAAGACCATTGGGAATTGAGAGAAATTCATTGAGAAAAACAGGCATAGGTTTCCATTTCTCATTTCTAAAGTGAGAAAATAGTAATGCACAATCGCAGAATGGAATCCCCCAAATTATTTCTACAGCAACCAAGTTTACATATATAATTAACCTATATACTCTCATCATGTATTACTTTGTCAGGTAATCAGAGTACAGCTCTTGGCAAACTACTGTGTCCTCATTTCCAGAGAGGAAACTAACAGTGAATGAGTTACTAGTCTCACATTTGAAGATATGATTAATATGAACCATTCACTGAATGAGCTTTCTGAAGCCTAATAAAATTGATCCCTCGATAGATTCAATCCCCCCTCCACCCCATACTGCTTTGAGGGAAGAAAATAAACAAACACTCAAACAATCCTAGAATTCCTGCTCAGAACTTTTCTCTGAAAAGAAACAGGTTGGTAAACCTAGGTATATTTGTATGAGAAGTAAACATACAGGAAATGTGTAATTAGTTTTTAACTTTGTAATTAGTGTGTTGGTAATGTTTTCCATCTGAAGGACATTCAAAAAAATACTTACAGGGCTAGAGAGTCATTCAAGTTGTTTTTTGAACTATCATTTTAGTAATCTAAAAGAGGCTTTAGGGTTGATCTTAGATTGGTACCATCTGTTCTTATCATCATTTCTCTATCAAAGACTATATTGTTTCATATGAAAGTATAATCCTGTCAGAAAATGACTTATAAAATGTTAATTTCTGATCTACTTCCCATCTTATTATGTAATTCTATCTCTAAGCCAAATATATAACTAACAAATAACTTTACAAAATGAAAACATTGTCTTGTCAAATTACTATTTTATGGGCATTAAAAAGAAAAGCAGATTGCATTTGTTTTGTTGAATATTTTTAAAGAGTAATAATTCTATATACTTCCTTGGAAAGATGAAAAACATTCTTATCTACCCCATCATTTGAATATGTACTTACTTCTTCTTATTGCAATGTCTTCAAGTTCATAATCATAAAATAATTTTCATTCTTGTTTTTAGGGACCATAATTCTTCCAAGTCATTCATTCATCCATCTATTTTTTTTTAATTTACCAAGCATTTTAATGCCAATGATACTATATACCAGGCATTAACATGTTCATTGATGAGCAAACACACACCTATATTCTGTCCACACAGATATCCATATGCCTGGTCTATCCTCATCATTTAGTTCTCAACTCAAATGTCGTCTCTTCAAAGACATCTCAGTGGTCACTATATCAAAGGTAGTGCATCATCAGTCTGTTATATTAACCTTGCCTTATTGATTTTGCTAAGCAAATCACCATCAGAATATACAATGTTCATTCATTTCTTTGTATAGTTGTTCAGATCCCTAAGCTACAATGTTAAGTCCCATGAGAACAAGTGGCCCACCCTATGCCATTCATTGCTGGTCACTAATATCTTAAAGAAAAACTGTTATGTAATGTAAACAATAAATATTTAATGAATAAATGAAAAAATTCTAGTTTCAGAAAGTAGGTATTTATCAAATAATAACACACACATATATAAGCTGCATTGTGATAAATATTACAAAACTGTTGACCATGCTTTTATGTATCCTACAGGAAGTTTTGACTACATCTAACCCTGATGAAGGCTATCCTACTAAAGTCATGGCTGACCTCAGGGCTTCAGATAAGTTAAATTCAACTAGCCAAAGATGGCAACATACATGTTGGAGTTCCTAGCTTGGAGAATGTAAAAAGACCCTGCTATGAGAATTGAAAGATGACCAGTGTAGCTGGAATGAGTAAGAGATGAAAGATCAAACTGACCAGCTCAGTGGCTTTTCACTTTTTGTGACTATGACCCACAGTAAGAAGCCCATTTTACATCATGAACCGGTACACATACACATCTAAATATATCTAAATATAAAAGTAATTGAAAAAGTTATCCTTTTTTCTGACCCAGTAATGTGTCACATGCCTCGTTTGAAAAATACTAGAGTAGTCATATGAAGGACTCTTTCCTTTATCCTAAGAGGCCAAGAAGAGACTTGAGATATGCATATTTAAAGATTATTTTTTCCAGTCTATAAAATAGATACGTGTGGGAGATAGGTCTCTGAAGAATGGTCAGTACTTCACATAGGAGCTAACAGCAACAGAGATCAGGAAATAGTAGGAGGATAAAAGAACAAATTTGGTAAATATTTAGGAGATAATCAAAAAATCAGCTCAACTTGCCCATGCATTGTATATGAAGAAGGGAGGGTATTAAGGACACCTCATAGACTTCTGTCCTGCACAACTATATGGATGATGGTGCCACTCAGTGAAGTTGGAAACTTTGGAAGAAGACCAAATTGAGTGGGCAAAAAAGATATGTTCTTTTTTTCTTGTGTTGAGTTTCAGGTATCTTTGAGACATTCATGTGGTGGTTTTGAAGGAAAGAAACTGTTGGGTATGTGGATCTAAAGTTCAAAGGCAAAGTTTGGACTAGAGATCTAGCCTTTGGAGTTATCTAAAACTGAAATCACAAATGTGGATAATATCACATTGAGAAGTGAATCAGGAGAAGACAAAACCTAGGACAGAGCCTTATGAAATCTCAACATTCAAAATTCAAATGTTAAGAAAAGGAAGATGAGCTTGTAAAGGAGAATGAGGAGTGACTACACAGATAAGGGAGGTGGGGGGGGGGGAGAATAAAGTGCCATGGAAGGCAAGAAAAGAACTTACTTCAAGGGGAATGTTCAATTCTATTTTTACTGTACTGAGAACTTATACTCTGGCTTCTTATTTCATATACTTCTTAATGTTGTCTTGCTTAAAGCACAGAGTTAGTATCCATGTACATTGACTCCCCATTTTTTCCCCTGTCATCTCCTTTCTGATTTCATTCCCTTTTTTATCCGACTTATATAGCATTCTCCATAATTATAACTATTTTCTTGCCAATTTTTTTAACTTTCCTGCTTCCCTATCTTTCTGTGACATCTTCCTAGGGAACATTCAATCATGAAAAAAATCTGTTCCACTTCTTTGCCCCTAGAAAATACTGGAGGAAACCAAAAACCACCCAGATTGTTGCCTTTGTAAATGTATGGATATAATTATCTCTTAATATCTATCATGTTAATAGTTTATTAATTCTTAACATTTATTGGCCCACTGCTAAACAGCAATTCTTCATTTTGCTTCACTAGAGTATTTATCCATTGTTCTACAAAAACCATGTTCAGCCTTTAACACGTTATACTTATCCCACCATTTGCCTCTCTCAATCTCAGGAAGTGATTCTACTTCTTGAGCAGAGCGGAATCAAGAGCAAATCATGAAATCACTGAACAGAAAGTTGTTCAACATCCCAGCCCCAATTCTGCAAGCAATTCCTAGAGACAGCATAAGGTAAGACTTAAAAGTATGGGATTTGGATCTAGATACCTGGCGAATTCCTGAAAATTACTTAACCTTTCTCTGCTTCAGCTTTTTTGACTGTGAAATGGACATAATCCTAAAATCTAACATTAAAAAGAAATTGTACTGTTATTGGAAGTCTTAGCCTCAGCAATCAGACAACACAAAGAAAGAAAAGGGATCCAAACGGGCCAGGAGGAGATCAAACTTTCATTCTTTGCAGATGGCAGGATATTCTATATGGAAAACCCAAAAGATTCCACTAAAAAACTACTGGAACTGATCCATGAATTCAGCAAAGTGGCAGGATATAAAATCGATGTACAGAAATCGATTCATTTCATCAGTTTCATTCGAAAACCAAAGCAGGAGGCATCACAATCCCTGACTTCAAGCTGTATTACAAAACTGTAATCATCAAGACAGTATGGTACTGGCACAAAAACAGACACTCAGATCAATGGAACAGAATAGAGAACCCAGAAATGGATCCACGAACACATGGCCAACTAATCTTTGACAAAGCAGGAAAGAATACCCAATGGAAGTCTCTCCAGCAAGTGGTGCTGGGAAAACTAGACAGAGACAAGAAGAAAAATGAACCTGGATCATTTTCTTACACGTTACACAAAAATAAACTCAAAATGGATGAAAGACCTAAATGTAAGACAGGAAGCCGTAAAAATCCTCAAGGAGAAAGCAGGCAAAAACCCCTTTGACTTTGGCTGCAGCAACTTCTTACTCAACACATCTCCAAAGGTGAGGGAAACAAAAGCAAAAATGAACTATTGGGACCTCATCAAAATAAAAAGCTTCTGCACAGAGAAGGGAACAATCAGCAAAACTAAAAGGCAACTGATGGAATGGGAGAAGATACTTGCAAATGACATATCATATAAAGGGTTAGTATCCAAAATCTATAAAGAACTTATAAAATTCAACACCCAAAAAACAAATACTCCAGTGACGAAATGGGCAAGAGACATGAATAGACAGTTCTCCAAAGAAGACATCCAGATGGCAAACCGACACATGAAAAAATGCTCAACATCACTCATCATCAGGGAAATGCAAATCAAAATCACAATGAGATACCACCTACCACCTCATACCTGTCAGATGGTTAAACATTAACAACTTAGGCAACAACAGATGTTGGCGAGGATGTGGAAAAAGAGGATCTCTTTTGCACTGTTGGTGGGAATACAAACTCATGCAGCTACTCTGAAAAACAGCATAGAGGTACCTCAAAAAATTAAAAATAGAACTACCCAATGACCTAGTGATTGCACTACTATTTATCCAAAAGATACAGGTATGCTGTTTTGAAGGGGCACATGCACCCCAATGTTTATAGCAGCACTATCAACAATAGCCAAAGCATGGAAAGAACCCAAATTTCTATCAATGGATGAATGGATAAAGATGTAGTATACACACACACACACACACACACACACACACACACACACACAATGGAGTATTACTTGGCAATCAAAAAGAATGAAATCTTGCCTTTCAAATTTCTATCAATGGATGAATGGATAAAGAAGATGTAGTATACACACACACACACACACACACACAAAATGGAGTATTACTTGGCAATCAAAAAGAATGAAATCTTGCCTTTGCAATTATGTAGATGGAATCAGAGGGTATTATGCTAAGCAAAATTAGTCAGTCAGAGAAAGACAAATATCATATGACTTCACTCATATGAGGACTTTAAGAAACAGAACAGATGAACATAACAGAAGGGAAGCAAAAATAATATAAAAACATAAGAGACTTAAAATGGAGAACAAACAGAGGGTTACTGGAGGGGTTGTGGGAGGGGTGATGGGCTAAATGGGTAAGGGGCATTAGGAATCTCTCTTGAAATCATTGCTGCACTATATGCTAACTAACTTGGATGTAAATTTTTAAATAATTAAAAAGAAATTGTACTGTTAAGTGATCTAGTTTATATTTTTTGTAGTGGTTCCCAAACTTGAACAAGTATCAGAATCACTCAGAAGGCTCATTGTAACACAAATGGAGCTCCCATTCCCAGAGTTTGTAATCCAGTAGAAGTAGGATCAAACTCCAGAATTTGCATTTCTAACAATTTCCTAGGGGATGTTGATATTGCAGCACAGCATCAGAAACCACAGTTTGGGAATCACTGACCTAGTACATGAGAAGCATTTAGAAATATGGTTGGCACATTATAAGCACTCAAAATCTTTGTCATTCAGCTTTATCAGTCTCTCCCTTTATTGTGAGATGGTGGGAAGAGTCTCTCTCCTCCATACTGCTGATCTCTCAGCCTACTCTCTGCCACCCAACTTCCTACCTTCTCAGATAATTTGATCAATTGATTATTCACCCTATGCCCTTTTTGTTCATCTTTTTTCCTCTCTGCATCCTTCTTCTGATTTGAATTAATAAAGTAGAATTTAAGCACATTTCTTCTACACAAAAAGAAAATCAACATCAATACTTTGGGCCCTTTTAACAATGGTTTTAACCCTCTTTCCCAGCTGAGCCTAACATTTTAAGAATTGTTTTCACTCATTTTCTCCATTTTCTCTACTCTTACTAACTCCCCAGCCAACTGCTTTCTGACTTATTTCCACACTCCTCTCTGATATTGCTCAAACACACACACACACACACACACACACACACACACCAACACTAACTGGGGTTCAGCTTAGTGTGCTGTGGACCCTGTTGAGAGATGGATGTAAGTAATAAATACTTGATGATCCTTAATGATCCTGGGAGGAATCATTAAGCAGATGTCTGGACTGCCTGGGTTCCATCTCGGAACCAGAATTGGGACCCAATTCTCATTTCCAGAATGAACGTCTATTTGGTCTTCTCCCTCTTCGAGCAGTATGGGAAGGTGCTGGAATGTGACATCATTAAGAACTACGGCTTTGTGCACATAGGACAAGACAGCGGCCGAGGATGCCATACGCAGCCTGCACCACTACAAGCTGCATGGGGTGAACATCAACGTGGAAGCCAGCAAGAACAAGAGCAAAAACCTCCACCAAGTTGCACGTGGGTAACATCAGTTCCACGTGTACCAACAAAGAGCTTCGGGCCAAGTTTGAGGAGCATGGTCCGGTCATCGAGTGTGACGTCGTGAAAGATTATGGCTTCATACACATGGAACGGGCGGAGGATGCAGTGGAGGCCATCAGGGGCCTTGACAACACAGAATTTCAAGGCAAACGAATGCACGTGCAGTTGTCCACGAGCCGGCTTAGGACTGCGCCCGGGATGGGAGACCAGCGCGGCTGCTATGGGTGCGGGAAAGAGGGGCACTGGTCCAAAGAGTGTCCGATAGATCGTTCGGGCCGAGTGGCAGACTTTACCGAGCAATATAATGAGCAATATGGAGCAGTGCGTACACCTTACACCATGAGCTATGGGGATTCATTGTATTACAACGACGCGTACGGAGCGCCCGATGCCTACTACAAGCGCTGCCGCTGCAGCTGCCTCTGCCTATAATTACGCAGAGGAGACCCTGTCCCAGCTGCCACAAGTCCAGAACACAGCCATGGCCAGTCACCTCACCTCCACCTCTCTCGATCCCTATGATAGACACCTGTTGCCGACCTCAGGGGCTGCTGCTGCTACAGCTGCCGCTGCTGCTGTTACTGCAGCTTCGACTTCATATTACGGGCGGGATCGGACCCCCCTGCGTCGCGCTACAGCCCCAGGCCCCACTGTTGGAGAGGGCTACGGTTACGGGCATGAGAGTGAGTTGTCCCAAGCCTCGGCGGCTGCGCGGAATTCCTTGTACGACATGGCCGGGTATGAGCGGGAGCAGTATGCGGATCGGGCGCGGTATTCAGCCTTTTAAAGCTTGAGGTGGGATGTGTGTGGGCTGAAATTCCGAGCTGCGATTGTGCATGAGAATACACCCTTCGTGGTACCCCATCTCTGGGACGTTTTCGGCTCGGTACGTTCAGTCCCTCAGAAATTGTGGACCTTAATTTGCCTTGCTAAGTTCAGAGGAGTTCTTCCTTTCCTCTTTCCTGCCCATTTTCCTGTTCTTCCTGTTCTTCAAAACTTCTGTAGTTTCCCATTTATGTTCTGTTCTCCCAGCAGGCCTCATTGTGTGCAGAAACTGTGGTGGGGGGTGTGCTGTCTCCCTGCCTCCTGCTTCCAGTGGGTGTTGGACTTGGGAATGACCTTTGTGAGCATGTCACTGCTCCTGAGTCTTTTTGGCCCAAAGGCTTGTGGCGGGTAGACACATAGAGTTGGATCACTTTTTTTTTTCCAGTGAAATAAATGGTTTTCCAACTTAAAAAAAAATGATGCTAATGAAAACAGATGTTTATCTCTTCTGGAAGCAGGTGGTATTGCTGACCACTCCTTCCTTCCTTGGCTCTTCTTGGGTGCCTGGGCCGCTCAGTCGGTTTAACATCCTACTCTTGGTTTCAGCTCAGGTCAGGATCTCATGGTTTGTGAGTTGGAGCCCTACAGGGGGCTCTGTGCTGACGGTGCATGTGGAACTTGACATTCAATCTCTCTCCCTCTCGCTGCCCCTCCCCTGCTCTCTGTCTCTCAAAACTAGATACATAAACTTAATTTTTTAAAATAAAATAAAACAGGCTCTAATCTCTTGTCATCTTAAATCCATGCTCCCCTGGAACTTTTCCAATGGCCCAGCCACTTCTCCATCTCTTCTAGGAGTTCCTCTTTTTGGTGCTTTTAGACCCTGGTTTGTTTTGTCTTGTGTATTTGTTTGCCTATTGGATTTAACTCTTATCCATAGACTTTTTCTCTTCTGACTCTTCATGACCTCTCCCTGAGCAAACTCTGTTGAGGAAGTAATACTGATCTGAAGGTATAATTTATTATGTAAAATAAGGGAAGTGTATCAGAGATAGTGAGGAGAAATAAAATATCTGAAGTCAGTGCATTTAAAGAAATAAACATATTATCGAGATCTCACAGAGAAACAAATAGGAATATATGGAAGGAATATTTATATTACTTTGACCATAAAAAAGAGATGAGACAAAATGTAGGAGTTTGCAAGCAAGGCTCCCCTGTATACTCACCATATTCTGGATTCCCTTTGAAATAGAGACTATCCTTTATACCAATAATGTATACTGAAGAAAAGAAAGTGCCCCACTTAAGTGAAATAAATAACTGTGAGAAGTAAAGAAATTCAAGGTATAATTAGCTCAATGTTGAGAGAAGTCTTCAGGAAGAAGCCTTTGGATCATGTAAAAATTTGTTAAACTGACTCAGAGCACTGGAGCTTCTAGAGACTGCATACCTATTGTTTCTCACAAAATGTATTTTTAACCAGTACCAATAATGTATAGTTGCATACTGGTGTTACCTCAGAATAATATCCCGTATTCTCCCAGTAAATATTACCACATAGGGGAAATCTGGGACTGAGAAGTAACACCGTTCATTACCTGGGTGACTGCTAGAATTGAGGCTATCTGCTGTTCTGTTTCCTTTACCTCATAAGGCTGGGTCTCTTAGCTTATTCATGGCCCAGACCCCGTATGGCTCCAGATATGCATGTCTAGTTGACTGTTAGCTAACTCTGCTTGAATATTTCAGGCACTTCACACTCAACATTTACAAAACTGAACACACCATCTTTTCCTACACCTGCTTTTCTACTTTTGTGTTCTGTCTCAGTGACTGGAAATTTCCTGAAACCAGTTTGCCAGAGATAGAAAATGAGATATGATTTTCCCCCTTCCTTCTCCCTCAGACATTTCATTTTATTGATCATTATCATAGTCTATTGAGTCTGTCTCCTATATATTTCTTAAGTCAATCCAGCCACCATTTCCAATTTGCTTATTCAGGCCATTCTCATTCTTCTTATAAAAGCGGAGAATGTGTCAGGTGATACTGTCTGCTGTGGACTGACCTAAACCTAACTGGCACTGTTGCGTAATGCTTAGGTTCTTTCTGGTAGATAATAATGGCTGTCAAAGAAATTCAGATAACAAAGATTAACTCCTCCATCACTACCTTGCTATTAACCTTTAATAAGAACAAATCTCAGGCCAACTTCTGACAAAACTATGGACATTTATTAGATATGTGGCCTTTGGTAAAATTCAAACCTTGCCTGTAGTTGGCATCATGTAATCAGAAATCTCCTAAGCTGATTTCTGTTTGTAGGATCAATCAGAGTTCAAACTTCAGGCATCACCTTCAGGGGATGGTTTACTGAGGTAAATTTTCATATCCTGGTCAGGTAACATTTGATAAAGTCTAAAGTATTTTAGCCATTCTAGATGTCTTGACAATATTTTTTATAGTAACTATTAATATAATCTCTTCCTACCCTACATCATACTAATTAACAGCCCTTTAGTTACATCAATAAATACTATTTCTAACACTCAGCATGCTACTTAGCAAAGAATTGGTTGTTGATAGCGAAAGGATTAGAGAAGAGTTTGGGGCAGGTGCCCCTGGATGTGGCCCTTTCTCACAGAATGTGAGCTGACCTCCCTTTGACAGTGCACTCTCAGTGTTGTGTTGGTAATCAGGCCCAGAATTAGAGCCTAAACTAACTGGCGTATATATCACATCATATTGGCTATCCTAAAACCTTTCAAAGTGATATTTGCTTATTGTAATGTAATGTTTCAGTCTTTTCCCTTCCTAAAACTTTGAAGTACTTCTTAAAATAAAACTGTGGCCATATTGTTTTCTTAAAATTTATCAATGGCTTCCCATTATTCTTATGATAAATAAAAATATCCTGAGACAGCCTCATCTGCCACCTATCATCATCTCTTACTCCCTCACCTTCACCCTTTGTGATTCGGCTATCCTGAACATCTCTTAAATATGACATTATTTTATCCAACTTCAGGCCTCACCATATAGTCTTCCACTTACTTGGAAAACTCTTCCCAGCTCCCTCACCAGGCCAAATGGTTCATTTAACTCTATTATTCCAGCCACAATGTGGGCTGACCACAATGCTCTGGGACTCTGGGCCTCACAGAAATATTTGGAAGATAACTTTTACTTATAATGCTTCCATAAAATTCCCCCTTCAAGCAGCTGTTCCCAGGTTTGGTGTCTGGTCTCTATTTTTCCTTAAGGTGGCTGACGTACCCAACGTCCATTCAGGATGTTTAGGTTGTGAACTGAGGACACCATGCCCCAGCTGACAAAAGAGAACATTGTCATATTTATGTGTCCTGAAAAGAGAGGTAATGTCACTTAAGAATTATGTGTAGGGGTGCCTGGGTGGCTCAGTCTATTAAACATCCAACTTCGGCTCAGGTCATGATATCACAGTTGATGGGTTTGAGCACCGCGTTGGGCTCTGTGCTGACAGCTCAGAGCCTGGCACCTGCTTCCAATTTTGTGTCTCCTTCTCTCTCTAACCCTCTCCCCACTTGTGCTCTCTGTCTTTCAAAAATAAATAAAAATGCTAAAATTAAAAAAAAAGAGCTATGTGCAAACAGGTATTCTCGTCTGCCATAAAAAACAAAACAAAAAGAAAACAGTTAAAGATGCCATATTATTGCCAAAGAGCTAAAACTGTTATTCCTTTCATTGCTTATGGAAAGGCTGACGTTAGTAGAAAAACTAAAGTTAATCAAACGGGGCCCACATTTGGGTGGCATCCCAGAAGAAGTACAGAGGAGGCAGGTTTAGAAACCCAGCAGGCAGAGACACAGAAAACAAAATGGGTCATCAGCACGCACAGGTGCAGATTTATCCTGAAGACAACGATGCTTAAACAAATTTTGGAGCCCTTCTCTCACTGATCACCAGGGATGCAGGGACTTGTGGAAAGCACTGGGTAGGAAGGGAAATCTACGAGGCAATCAGGACACCACTCTGGAAATTACCTTGAGAGAACTCAGATGAAATATAACTGAATCTCTGAAGCTCTAGCAATGGTTCATTTTAAATATTTGCTTGGGAACCTCTTTCTGTGTTTGTAGTTTTATATTATTTCAAAGAGGACCCTCACCTCATGTTACGTGAGTTTCGGGCTTCACAGAATTTTGATATGCTCTGAACATAGGTAACATCCACATTTCTCTGACAGACGGAAAAGGCTAAAGAAGTTTCACTGTGCTTGCACTGAGCTCCCATTACTAATATTTTCATTTCTGGCTTAGAGCTCATGGTCTGGACATATTGGCTTTCTCTACTAATTCGCTGGTATTTCTCCTCAAAAATTAATAGTAAGATTAAAATAATCTGTAAAACTTCTTTAACCTGAGGGAGTTTCCTTTGATTTTTTTCTTACAATCAGTTCTAATGATGTCATTTTCAAAAAAAAAACCATAATTATTTTCACCTTTTATTCATATAATAAATGAGATGTGAAATGAGCTTCATGGATGATAAACACCCCAATGGCTACTAAGTTTTACAGTGTATAAACAAGAACTGAGCTGCTGCTACACAAAATTAACAATAAAATTTTACTGTAGATGCTAGACATAGACAGTGAAGTATCCTGAGTAAAAAGAAGGCCATTAGTTTTATAATGAAATATGAACATCATATGTATTTATGTACCTGTAAACAAAAGAGGAAATGAGTTTATCCCCACACACAATTAGAACTAAATGCCAAATTTTTACTTTGAATGTTAAAATCAATTATCCCTTGGGAAAAACAAAGTAAGGTGTCATAATTAGAAAACCAAAAGGGTGTCATAATTATAAGTAACTTTATGAAATGTTTTGTGGAATACATAAACATGGATGTCATTATATTTTCCAAGTTCTGAAAAATGCAAATAAANAAAGAAGGCCATTAGTTTTATAATGAAATATGAACATCATATGTATTTATGTACCTGTAAACAAAAGAGGAAATGAGTTTATCCCCACACACAATTAGAACTAAATGTCAAATTTTTACTTTAAATGTTAAAATCAATTATCCCTTGGGAAAAAACAAAGTAAGGTGTCATAATTAGAAAACCAAAAGGGTGTCATAATTATAAGTAACTTTATGAAATGTTTTGTGGAATACATAAACATGGATGTCATTATATTTTCCAAGTTCTGAAAAATGCAAATAAAGACTAATGAACTTCAAAAGAAATACAGGCAAGGATCAGTTGTAATTTTTCACATTTTAAAAAGAAATATGATCAAAAGAGAATTTTAAAGTGTTTTACTAAAGAATAATTAACTTTAGGGGAGCCTGGGTGGCTCAGTTGGTTAAGCGTCCAACTTGGGCTCAGGTCATGGTCTAGCGGTTTGTGGGTTCAAGCCCCGCATCCGGCTCTGTGCTGACAGCCAGCTCAGAGCCTGGATCCTGTTTCAGATTCTGTGCCTCCCTCTCTCTCTCTGACCCTCCCCTGCCCACACTGTTTCTCTCTCTCTCAGAAATAAATAAAACATTAAAAAATTTAACAAATAATTAACTTCAATAGGAAAATAAACTTGAACTCTCCAAAGAGAGCACCAAGGGACTATAGAACACAATTATCAAAGATAATTAAATGACATTTTGTTCCACCAACAACGATGCATATTAGCCTTCATCTTTCTTGGTCTACATGACCACATTCTTCTTATATTAAGAAAGAAAGAAAAAAAAGAAAAGGAAGGAAGGAAGGAAGAAAAAGAAAAAAGAAAAGAAATGGAAGCAAAATGCAAATATCATTTCCAGTGTTTTAATGGTGATGGATTTGTTTGCTGAAAGTAGTAAAGAATGCTATTACTTCTCTGTGGAGTTGTAGACAATCTACACTGCACGTACTGGGATAAAGTCTTACTCAATAAGAAACTGAAAAATGCATTAACTTGGAGGTGTGGTAAAGCATCTTCATATTGCCTGAAGGCTTTCACTTCCGTTCCCTCACTTCTCATTTTATAAGGAAACTTGTATAAGATGGGTGTACTGACTGTGGATAAGTCACGATACGTAAGCTTGTAGCCCCTATTCAGTCATCCAATTAATAACTGAATTACAGGTTCTCTGCAAAGAGTGATCACATTGCTCACATCCACCGGGACAGCACACAACCTGGTGCACAGTCTCCAAAGCACTAGGTCTGAAATACACACAAGGAAACGATCATGCAGTCGTATCTAATACTCACTTTTGAAATGCCGTTATCACCGAACATCATGTTCATATCTGCATAAACTGCATGAAATGTATCATGTTCCTTGAAGAATCTGATTGTGCATCAGATCTGATCGTGCATCAAAGTCAGGAGATACTAAGTATAGGTCTTTTTTTTTTTTTTAAGAAGATCTTCTTTTCCCCACATTTCCTCTTATTTTTTTTTTCTTTTAGTGCTCTCTATTAGTTAGAAGCAGGTAGATAAAAAGAAGCTCCACTCTGATGTCAAAATAAGAGCTTTCACTCATTTTATTTAACAAAGTAACAGTCCTCTTTACTTCCACTGAAAGCAGAACTTTCTGGGCTTATTTAAATACAATAAATGTCTGCTGTTGCATTTTTACCCACTTAATAACATGCCCACTTTCCCCGCAGGAAACCAAGTTATGTTAAAGGGGAGTCTAACTTCCCTTTACATAATATATTATAACATGGTCCAATTCCACATGCTAATCCTACAATATTTTTAAATAAGCATATTTTAGAACAGTTCTAAATTTACAAAAAAAAAAGTTGCTAAGTGCAGATAGTGCATTCAGTTCCCCCACCTCATCCCATACTGCATAATATTACATTAATACATTAAATTAATGAACCGATGCCAATACTTCAACATTAACAAAACTCAGTCCGACTTCAGCTCAGGTCATGATTTCATGGTTAGTAGGTTTGAGCCCTGAGTCAGCTTCTGTGCTGACAGCTCAGAGCCTGGAATCTGTTTCAGATTCTTTGTCTCCCTTTCTCTCTCTCTGCCCCTCCCCGACTCGCGCTCTGTGTCTCTCTCTCTCTCTCTCAAAAATAATAAATATTAAAAAATTAACAAAATTCATACTTTATTCAGATTTTGATAGTTATCTCTTTATTTATACCTACCGTCCTTGTTCTTTTCCAGGGTCCCATCCAGGCTATGACATTACAATTACTCATCAAGTGTCTTTAGGTTCCATTTGGCTGTGACAGCTTTTCAGACTTTTTTGTTTTGATGACCTTGACAGTTTTGAAGAAGTACCAGTCAGATATTTTCTGGAATGTCCTTCAATTGAGATTTGTCTGATATATATATTTTTTTTTCACAAGTAGAGGTTATGTGTTTTGTGGAGGAAGACCACAGGGGTAAAGTGCCATTTTTATCACACCATATCACAGTCTACATCCTATTAATACATGACTTACCACTATAACCTTGATTACCTGGTTGAGGCCCTACATTAGTTTTGCTTTTGTGGCTTTCCATTCTTGGTTCTATCAGCGAGTAGTGTTAATAAGAGCACAATCGAAACTGCTCAGCTAGCTTTGCTTTATTCCCTGAAATCTTAAATGCAATCAGTTGTTTTTTACAAATATTTGAAGTACTGTTCAAAAAAGAATGATTTTTTTGACCCAAACAAAATCCTTTATATAATCTGACACTTGGACACATTAGAATTCTCAGGATCATCTTTATTGATATTTTTCTAATTTCCTCTGTTTGTGTATCCATGTACACATTTTCTTCTCTATGGAAAAAAATGAGTAGAAACATACAACTAAATTTTCAGTTGCATTAAAGTGATGATTGTTTAAATAAAAAGTACTGAAAGATAACAGAGGAAAAAAATTAAGTTATTTTAATTCCAGTTATTTAACATACAGTGTTGTTTTAGTTTCAGATGTACAATACAGTAATTTAACACTTCCATACATGTGAACACACATCAGGACAAATGCACTCCTTAATTCCCAATACCTATTTAACCCATCCCCCTCCTCTCTGGTAACCATCAGATTGTTATCTACAATTAAGAGTCAAAAATAGAAATTCTTAAAATATTTTTATTTATTTTTGAGATAGAGACAGAGTGAGTGGGGGAGGAGCAGAGAGAGAGGGAGACACAGAAACCGAAGCAGACTTCAGGCTCTAAGTTGTCAGCACAGAGTGTGACACAGACCTCAAATTCACAACCCTTGAGATCATGACCTGAGCCAAAGTCAGACGCTAAACCGACTGAGCCACCCATGTGCTCCCAAAACAGAGAAATTTTAAGAANCATTTATTTTTGAGATAGAGACAGAGTGAGTGGGGGAGGGGCAGAGAGAGAGGGAGACACAGAAACCGAAGCAGACTTCAGGCTCTAAGTTGTCAGCACAGAGTGTGACACAGACCTCAAATTCACAACCCTTGAGATCATGACCTGAGCCAAAGTCAGACGCTAAACCGACTGAGCCACCCATGTGCTCCCAAAACAGAGAAATTTTAAGAAATAATAATAATAATCATGTGTAGGAAAGAACTTCTTTAAAAAAAATACTTATTTTAGAATCAATAAATACAGCAATTATAAGTTTGATTATTTAAATGTTAAAAACTACTGGACAACCAAAAATAATGTCTATAAAGATAAAAAGCAAATGGCAGAGTGGAAAAAAATATTTGCATCATGGGTAAACATATGAATAATTATAATTTACCCACCCTCCTCCTGTCTCAGTTTTGCTAAAATAATTTAGGACTTCTACTCCCAGTGATTTTCTTGTGCTACATTTCTTCTGTCTCAACCCTTATTTCTCTCTTAACTGTGACATTCACAGCCACTCTCTCATTTTCCATTTAGAATTAACTATACATATTGCAAGATTCATTGTTCACCATAGTTTCCTTTCTACTTCATCTATCAGAGGTCTCTGTTCTGATATATTTGTCTTATAGAGTCTTTTCTCTAATATATTAATTAGAGATGGTGCTTGGTGATATACTTTCAGAATTCTTGCATAGCCTCAAATATCTTTTTTTTTTTTTTTCAGTATGACAGGTAAATAAAACCTTGGAAGGATATAGGATCTTTACATTGGACTTATTCTCTCTCAGTGGTTTACATTCCACTACTTTCTAGATTGATAAATTCAAAGCCAGCAATCACACCTTTGTGAATCTATCTCATAAAAATTAAAGAAACATAATGTGAATATACATGTGTAAGTATGTTTCTTGTGAAGTTTTTAATGGAGGCAGAAAAGAAGGTGAGGGCAAAGAGTACACAGAAGGATAGAGGATTCTGCGAATAATTATGTAACTATGGTATATTTATATTATGATATATTCAGAATTTTAAAACGAATAAATTAAAGGGGCGCCTGGGTGGCTTAGTCGGTTAAGCATCTGACTTTCACTTAGGTCATGATCTCACGGTTCGTGGGTTCGAGCCCCGTGTCAGGCTCTGTGCTGACTGCCAGCTCAGAGCCTGGAGCCTGTTTCAGTCTGTGACTCCCTCTCTCTCTGACCCTCCCCTGCTCACGCTGTCTCTCTCTCTCTCCTAGAAAGAAATTTTTAAAAAAATTAAAAAAAAAAACGAATAAATTAAGGCTCAACTTGTTCACTTGGAAAGATTTCAAATATGTACTGATTAAATTTCAAAAGCCAAAGAGAGAGAAGTCGTACAATTTTATTTTTCTATAACAATGCCAAAAATATCTGTGTATGACTGTGCGTTTTGCAATTAAATGGCTAAATAAACATGGAGAGGGGTATAGAAGAATGTATACTAGGCTATTAATATTATTTAGAGAGAATGAGGGAAATTTGGATGAGAAAGAGAAGGATCTACTAAGTAAAAAATAAACAAAAGATGTGATTACAAAAGTAGTATTTGTGACATGATCATGTATATGTAAATTTTCACATATGTATGTGTATGTCAATATATAGGCCTGCTAGTTAATACACAGATTTGAAAGGTAAGCCATTAAAATATTCATGGTGGTTTCCACAGGTTGAGATTTCAAGTGACCTTACTTTCCTCCTAATATTGGTATATTCTGCTTGGTACATACAATGAGCTTTATGTATATGATAATGCTAGCACAATAAAGCTATTTTTATTTCTGTTAAAGATAAAAGAAAAAAAACATATCAGGGCACCTTGGTACCTCAGTTAGTTAAGCATCCAGCTTCCACTCAGATCATGATCTCCCAGTTTGTGGGTTTGAGCCCTGCATCAGGGTCTGTGCTGACAGCTCAGCCTGCTTCAGATTCTGTATCTCCCTCTCTCTCTACCCCTCCTCTGCCCATGGTCTGTCTCTCTGTCTCTCAAAAAGAAATAAATGTTAAAGAATTTTTTTAAAAATAGGAAAAACCATTAAATTATGAAAGCATTTTATATATCTTGATTCTATTTGAATTATATAAGAGCAACACTTGAGATCATAAAAAGTAGAAAACTGAGTTAATGTAATGACCCATCCATCAAGCATATGGACAATTTGGAGACTAGAGTGAATAATTACATAGTATCACACTCACAAAGTTAGGTATTCATCCTGTGCATATACATTTTCTTTTGATATTTTATGAATACATCTATTTACCCAAATATTGCTAATACTTTCATTCCAACATTTTATTCCAACAGAAACACTTATCAAAACATTTCTAATAAGCGTTTTTTGTTTTTAATATATGTAATATGTTAATATTAAATTTCAAATAGCCCAACTTCACTTTCCATAAAGTAGACTAGAATTCTGTTATTAATTATAAGTTCACACAGACTGTTAATATTCATGGTTTTGTGTGTCTCTATTTTCATTTTCTAGACATCTGTACATCCAGCTTCACCATGCTTTTCTCTTGATTGGAATGAGAAGCTATCAACAGCATTATGTGTAGAAGAGTGACATGATCTGCCAGATTATAAAGGATCATTACTATGTAGAGTAAAAACTGTAAGAGACAAAGACAGAAGCAGAGAGGCTCTGAGGTGGTGGCAATAATCCAAATGAGAAGGAATGGTGGCTCACACCAGGGTGGCAGCAATGGAGAAAGCGAGAAGTGGTTGAATTCTGGATATATTTTGAAAGGAGAGCTAAAAGAGATTCCTGACAGATTGAATCTGTGATGTGAGAAAAAGAAAGGAGTCTTAGATAAATCCAAGGCTTTTGCCTTAAGCCACTAAAATTGGGAAACTACAGGAAATGCAAATTTGTGGTAGGGAGTGAGGGATCAAAATTTTGGGGGGGGGACATGTTATGTTTGAGACTTCTGAATTTTGTGCACAAGTGTTTTTAATAATTGCAAGAATTCCTAGAGGAATTGTTTTCCAGGCAAACTTCATAGTGGCTACTTGACAGTTACTTTCAGCTGTTCTACTGCAGCATCTACTTGACAACCACAGTAAGCCCTATAGTTTCATGAGAGACAAAGCTAGAAAATACTTCGCTCTTTCAACATTTTTCTAATTTTGAGCAGTGGCCTACAGCAAAGTCTTACTTTTATTATGATTAGACATTGTAGATATATTGCAGCATATTTTCAAATTATAGGAGTTAGACAATGTTGTTTGTACAAGTTCTAACTCATCCTAATTTCTATTAATGTCTCATCTCGGGTTTTATGGAGAGTGGCCATCATGAGCTGTTGTTCTCTGAAAGCCCTTCTCTTACATTTAAATTCTTATTTTTTTCTTTTGACATGTTTTCTGGTTACTTAAAGGAAGATATAGGCAGACTGTTGTTGAAGAAAATCAACATTTTCTAAATAATCCCAGAGAGGAAACAAACAAACAGAAAAGAGTCCTGAACCAAGATAAAAGATTCCCCTCATCCAGAATGAGTGCTGCGATAGTGAGGGGGACAATTCTGAGAGCAGTGAGGCCTTGGCCTCCTTGTAGGCTCCAATTAATCAAGGGCAGTTTGGACTTTGTGCTCAACAAGTTGAAGTGACTGAGTCCCTTCATAAAAACCCATACAATATAATCATTTTCAGTAAACCCTAAACTTGTTGGCATCTAAATGACTGCAAAGAACAGTGAAAACCCTTCAAACCAAAGATGATCCCTTGAATTGTAAAAAAAACTTTGAGTGTTATTTTCTAATTTATCACAGTTCAAGACATATTCCCTACAGTGTTGTTCATGTTTAGCAATGGAAGGAAGATTGACAGTGCTGTCACTTACACTGATAGCTATGGTTTCCTGAGCATGTGTTAATTGACAGAAACTGTGAGAAATGCTTTATTTTTACTACATTTAGCCTTAAAACTACTTTATGGGGCAATATTTTTATTTCTACATTTAGAAATGAGACATTATATTATTTTTTATTTAAATTTTAGTTAACATATACTGCAATGTTGCTTTCAGGAGAACTCACTGATTTATCACTTACATACGACACATGTGTGCATCATAACAAGTGCCTTCTATAGTACCTGTCATCCATCTAACCTATATCCCACCCACATCCCTCCATCAACCCATAGTTTGTTCTCTATCATTAAGAGTCTCTTGTGGTTTGTTTCCCTTTCTTCTCTCCCCTCTCTACTTCTCATATGTTCATCTGCTTAGTTTCTTAAATTCCACATATAAGTGAAATCATATGGCATTTGTTGTTCTCTGATGGACTTATTTTGCTTAGCATAATACAGTCTAGCTCTATCCTTGTCATTGCAAATGGTGAGAATTCATCCTTTTAGATGGCTCAGTGATATTCCATTGTATATACATACTACATCCTATTTACTCATTCATCAGTCAATGGACATTTGGGCTCTCTCCATAGTTTTGCTATTGTTGATAATGCTGCTATAAACATCGGGGTGCATGTACCCCTCTGAATCTGTATTTTTGTATCCTTTGGGTACATACCTAGTAGTACAATTGCTGGATCGTAGAGTAGTTCTATTTTTAGTTTCTTTTTTTTTTAAAGTTTATTTATTTATTTTGAGAAAGAGCATGCAATAGCTCTCTCTCAAAAGTATGTGCTATCAGCACAGAGCTGGACACAGGGCTCGACCTGAGCCGAGATCAAGAGTTGGATGCTTAACTGACAGAGCCATCCAAGCACCCTTATTTTTAGTTTCTTGAGGAACCTCCATTCTATTCTCCAGAGTGGTTGCACCACTTTGCCTTCCCACCAAAGTGCAAGAGCGTTTCCCTTTCTCATCCACATCCTCACCAACAGCTATTGTTTCTTGTTGTTAATTTTAGCCATTCTGACAGGTGTGAGGTGGTATCTGATTGTGGTTTTGATTTGTATTTCCCTGATGATGACTGATGTTGAGCATCTTTTCATGTGTCTATTAACCATCTGGATGTCTTCTTTGGAAAAGAGTCTATTCATGTCTTCTGCTGATTTCTTCACTGGATTATTTGTTTTTTGGGTGTTGAATTTGATAAGTTCTTTATAGATTTTGGATACTAACCCTTTATCAGCTGTGTCACTTGCAAATATCTTCTCCCATTCCATGGGCTGCCTTTTAGTTTTATTGATTGTTTTCTTTGCTGTACAGAAGCTTTTAATTTGATGAAGTCCCAACAGTTCATGTTTGCTTTTGTTTCCCTTGCCTTTGGCGACATGTCTAGTAAGAAGTTCCTGTGGCCAAGGTCAAAGAGGTTGCTTCCTGCTTTTTTCTCTAGGATTTTGATGGTTTCCTGTCTCACATTTAGTTCTTTCACCTATTTTGAATTTATTTTTGTGGATAGTGTAAGAAAGTGGTCCAATTTCATTCTTTTGCATGTCACTGTTCAGTTTTCCCAAAACTATTTGTTGAAGAGACTATCTTTTTTCCATTGGATATTCTTTCCTGCTTTGTCAATGATTAGTTGACCGTATAGTTGGCTGTTGGTCCATTTCTGGATTTTCCATTCTTTTTCATTGGTCTATGTATCTTTTTTGTGCCAGCACCATGCTGTCTTGATGACTAGAGCTTTGTAATATACCTTAAAATCTAGAAAGGTGATGCCTCAGTTTTGTTCTTTTTAAGACTGCTTTGGCCATTCAGTGTCTTTTGTGTTTCCATAAAATATTAGGATTGTTTGTTCTAGCTCTGTGAAAGATGCTGGTGGTTATAAATAAATGAAGCATTATAGAAGAAACTAATGGTAGCTCTGAGACCAAAGGGAGATCTATCTTATTCCAAACCTGATACTTTTAAACACCAGACAATACTGTCTACTGTTTATTGAACTACTGTTGGTATTTAATCCTAACAAGACAGAGTTGATTATTCCCATTTGACAAATTTAGAAACTTGGCCATGAGGAGGTTAAAAAATAAAATAATAAGTTGCAGAGAACCAGGATTGTCCCCAATATCTGTGTGCTTTTCACATCATTGTGTACCAAGCATCAGCAGGATCCTCCAAGACTTTAAGAGTTAATCTTATTAAATCAGCTCATGAGAGATGTAATAAAATCATAGCAAAAGCCACCCTAGGAAGCAAAGTGGCTCCCAGTTCATGAGCTGGCTACAATGCAAAGTGTTGGTGGTATTAATACATCAAACTCAAACTATGTAGCTCCCATGGCAGCCAAGTCCTAATGATGGCAGCAGATTCATTGGGTTATTATAAGTTGGCACTATTAGCTATTTTAATCATGCAACAAGCTCCTCTTGCTCTGACTCATTGCTCACCAAGCAATATTCTGATTTTAATTTGGCCTCCCATGTGGCTTCCCTACAGCAACACTAGTTCCTCTAGTCTCTATGACAATTGTATTTCTCATTTTAATTAACTACTAGGCAACCTGGTAAATGGATCAGTCTCCTTGTGAATTTGGTAATATAATCCTTCTCGAGTCAGTAACTGATTAGCCAGCTTCTGGAGATCTACTCTAGTAATCTGACCCTAAACTACAAGGACTTCATAACGTAATGCCATCATGTGATTTCCTCTAAAAAGGCCACCCTTCAGACACACTGTGAACATATTATCTCAATGTGATGCTCAATACAGCAAAGACAAACTAGTGACCTGTTATTAATCATTGTGGATGTACCTACATGAGGAAATTTTTAAAATTTCCCTAACTGAAATTTGTCTCAATGTTCTAATGCTAGTAAATAAATAAATGTTATATTTGGGTTCTCAAATGTTATATTTGGGTTCTCAAATATAACTTTCATTTTGGTCATTCACAGGTGAGCACTGTATATATAATGAATGCATATGGTCTAATATAATTCATAAACTGCCATTACTCTTCTTTATATTTATTTACTGTTAGATATATTTTTCCATATCATGGTAAATGTTTTCTGCTTGGGGAGTAACTATAGCATATATTACTGTTTTTTTCCTATTTAGTTCTGAAAATTGAGGAAAATCGAGCATTCTGTTTGGTTGTCATAGCCTTCCTGGCAACACAGCACAACGTGCATGTATTTTTTCCAAATAGAATAGATTCTAGCACAAGGCAATCCATTTCATCAGGACTAGGTTAAAAGGAATAAAAAATCCATGCCCACTTGTTCCAAACTGTTAAATAGGAAAGGATTAAACTTTAATCAAAAGAAATATCATTCAATATCATGATTAGGTGAAATAATTTCACTCTGCATTTGCTCATGCTTCCTTTATAAACCAAGAGAATGTTAATTTGATGCTCCACTAAGTGTTTTGAATAATCTAAAATATTCTGCCAGCCTCATCTTTCTGAAGCCAATTTATTAACACACTGAGTATTTTTTTTCCCACTAACTAAAGGCATACTTACAGAAAGATAACATTCAAACTGGAACCTAAAAAGACCAATTCATTAGAAGTCTATCAAAAAGCATCTACTTTCTTGGGCTTTTTAAAAAATTCTTATTAGAAAGGAGGTCCTACATTACCAAATATACCATAAAGTGTTCTACTGTCCAGTGAAACTATTCTGACATCTAAAATACTGAAGGGGTGCCTGGGTGGCTCAGTTGGTTAAGCGTCCAACTTGTCTCAGGTCATGATCTCATGGTTCATGGGTTCGAGCCCTGCATCAAGCTCTGTACTGACAGCCAGCTCAGAGCCTGGAGCCTATTTCGGATTCTGTGTCTCCCTCTCTCTCTGAGCCTACCCTGCTCACACTGTGTCTCTCTCTGTCTCTCGGAAATAAATAAAACATTAAAATTTTTTTAATAAATAAATAAAATACTGAAGAAAAAGTCCTTAATATGTTCCAGAAATATATGCTTTGTAAGGGTAATTGAAATTATGTTAAGAGTATGTTTACATCAAGTCACTATATGTTACCATAGCAGGTGAAATGTTAACTAGACAAAAATGAGGAAAAAAATTTGGCTCAGGTATAAGAAACCATGAAGAAAAGTTAAGGCACCGTTGTCTGAAAACTCTGTACTTCCCACTGCCCACTTTTGCAAGGTTGTCAAATATATCACAGAAAACAATGAAAAAGAGAAAAACAATAAATATTTATAAGAAATATAACAAACAGTTAATGATAAAGCAGAAAAATGCTAAAGGTGTTTTTTCTTGGTCAATGTGAGCTCTCCTACTTCAGATTAGAGCAGTGATTGTGGATATAAGGTATTTATGGGGTTTGTAGTAGAGTTCATGTCATTAACTCCAAATGCCTTTTCATTCTGTGAAGGTTAATATTCAGGGGGAGAAAATCTCCAGATTGGTCTTTCTGTTCCCCAGCTTTTGAGAAAGCTAACTGTGGCAGTGTTAAAATGTTGCTTCAGGATATTACTTGGTGGGTGAGATATTTTTCCCCTACATGTAAAGGAAGTCACGATGTGGGTATATTAACTCATGAGCAATGTATGAAGTAGTACATCAAGCTTCTAACAAAAAGCAACTCACCAGAAAAAATTTTGAAAGAGTGCAGACATTTTCTCTGCCCACTTCTCAGGGATTTCACACGATGGACTATAAATGTGCTCCCTAAAGAAATGTTACCTGCTGTTTCATTCATTCTAGATTCTTTTTTTAATTTTTAATTTTATTATTTTTATTTCTTTTTGTGAGATACAGAGCATGCATGAGTAGGGAAGATGCAGAGAGAGAGGGAGACACAGAATTGGAAGGAGGCTCCAGTCTCTGAGCTGTCAGCCCAGTGCCCAACGTGGGGCTCAAACTCACAAACTGCAAGATCACGACCTGAGCTGAAGTCTGATGCTTAACCAACTGAGCTACGCAGGTGCCCCCATTCCAGATTTCTCAGCAACCTCTGAAAACTCTTCAGTTTGCCAGTGCCTTTCTTACAGTGTGGCTCTGCCATGTGACCCAGGGCTCCCGTGACTTCAACAGCCCAGTATACAGTGACTGGTGTGCTTGCTGTTATTAACACAGTCCAAAACACACTTGGTTTTGACAACCACACCACGTTCCTGACTCCTGGTAACCTTCTTGTCAGGTGAGCCTTCCAGGTCTTTTTAGGGTGAATCATTGCTAAGCCAGTGAAATCTACTTTGATCTAGTTTATGGATATAAAGAAACAAACGAAGCTGTGAACTGTCTGTTGTTGATCAGTGTTATTAGTGCTTTCAAAATCAAATCACCCTGAGTCATCAAAGGGGAGAAGGTGCTATTTACCCCAGAACTGTGAATTCCCAGGATAGTCATTATGTGCAAATGTACTATGAAACTGCAGTTTCACTAAGTTTATGCCTGAGTGCCAATAATAAAATTAAAGTGATGGCTACAGTAAGCTGTCAGAGATGAAAGACCTTCCAAAAGGAAGTTTCTGATATTGTTTATACAGTTGACTACTATTTAGCACATAAACATGCAGAACACACAAAAGCCTGGACCTTTTATTCTCTCTGCTTTTGTTCAAGAAAGTGGTCAAAGCCAAAAGAAGACAGACCTGACATGTTTCGGTGAGACAGAAAAACAGAAATATGTGTGTTAAAACACTGAAGCTATAAATGTATCGCTTCAAAATAATTATGTCACTTCCATGTCATAGAAGGGTCTTGATTATCAGCATGAATGGAAAGGGGAAAAGATAAAAATTCAAAACACTGATCACTGATTTGTAATCTGCTTTCAGTATTCACACATTTATTTCATTTTTGGTTTGGCTCAGATCCTCTTTTGCTTTGTTTATAATAGGTGGGCAGTTCTAAGCATGGCCATGTGTGAGTATCAGTGATAATATACTTATGAAAAACTTAAAGGGACAAAATCTAAGTGAGGTAAAGCAATACACATATTAATAATTATAATTATTATATACTTAATAACTCAATAAAAGAGGATATATCAGATATATATCAGATGTACGTTCTCTTTTATTGAATTATTAAATCCAAACTAATATTGGTAATTTTTCTGATGAGAATTTGATTTTTTTTCATTAGGGTTTATTTATTTTTTCAAAGAAGACAAAGTCAGTCTTAATTCAGCAAGTAAGGAGATTATATTGCTTTGAAATAAAATTAAATGCCTAACTTATATGCCAAATTTAAACATTTTTTAATAATTTAAAGCTCTATAAATCTGGAGAAAAGAAAACTATATACTGTGTTATTTCTAAAATTCTAGGCTTCCAGGAATAAAAAAAAATTGGAATTTTTTTTTTTACCCAAAGTTAAAATTAACTGAGAATAACAGTAACAGAGCTAGAGAGCAAATCAGGATCTCTCTACCTATGAGATTTAGCACAGAAAAAATCATTTGGTCTATAATTTTCCATCTAATGTTTCTTATGCAACATCTGATACAAACCCATTCTTATTAAATATACTGGCAGCCTCTTATTCATAAGCAGGATATGATCCAAAGTCCATTTATTCCTTAGAAACAATGCTGTAAATGGCTAAGTTTCTTGGCAATCACAGAAAATATATTTAAGCAAGTAGACGAATTCCTATAGCTCTCCAACTTTAAACAGATTCATATACAGTTGCAATAATAAAATGAAACCGAAATACAAATGTTTAATAGAAATTTTTAAAATGTAGTTTGAATTCCACTGCTAGCAGAGGAGTTTAATGGGAAGAAGAGGAAGAGCTAAAATGGGTATCTCTGGAGAGTCCGAAGTACCATCCAGTAATTTTCAAAGATGTTAGAAGATAGTGTCACTGCTGTTTATTGTACATTATATTGCTTTACATGTTAGAATATTCTAGTATGTCTCCAAGACTATTATTGCATTCTAAATATCATTAGAGTATTTTCTTTTCATTGTCTTTCTTCTTCTTCTTCTTTTTTTTTTTTTGGTGGTGGTTGGTGGGGAGAGGTGTTTAATNAAAATGAGTGATATAAAGGGAAAGAAACCTAAAAGGAAAATAAAAAATATAAAGATGTTTTTGGGGAGCTTCTGAAAAAATGAAAAGGGAAAAAGAAAAGGATGAGTAGTTGTAGACAGACTTTTAACTAGTTCCTAAAAGAGAGCTGTGAGTGTAGCAATCACAAGTTGATCTCTTTTCCTTTCTCTAGATGTCATGTTATAAAGTGAGGTTCAGCGTCTGAAAAGCCATTCTATACCAACCCAAGAAATACCTTAAAGTAGTTACAAAATTAATGAGGCATGCAGTATAATCACCTGAAATACTATAAAGGCTGTTGTGATTTTTTAAATATGGACTAGACTAGCTGAAGCTTCAAATATTACTTAACAGACATTTATTGAGCACCTGCTACACGTTATGCATTGCTCTAGGCACTTGGAATCCATTAGTGAACAAAAATCACATCTCTTCATGGAGACTCTTTTTTCCCGATCCCATGTTCTTTGCTTTCAATGAAGCATCATCGCTAAGTTCCTGTAAACAAGGTTCTGTATATCTACTCTGTAATCAGCAACACTCTTTCCTTCCTTGAGAATGCAGTTTTGCCAGGGTACTGGCTTTCCCAAAGTCCTATTTCATCAGCTTTAAGTGTAAGTAAAATACTTGCCTTCTCTTTCAATGATCTAAACAAAATTTTCTGAAGAAGTCTTAGCTACTTCTACAGCTGTGCTTCAAACTTTCCCTTAATGCTGATGCTGGGCCAACAATTTCTGCTTTGACGTAATCACACCATTCCTTTATTGATTCAAGCACTGATGAAAAACTGATTGCTGGTTTAGACTTTAAACTTTGGAGGCATATGTATTTTCTGACCAGGCACCCACAAAGTCATGTGTGTTTCCATCTCAATGCTCAGCCAATGCATTTTCATGCCACCATCAACTGAAATGACTTAGCATTTTCTGTCTCATTCTCTTCCTTCAAATATTTCCCCCTGTTCTAAAATATTATACTCATACCCAAATGAGACAACTTGAAGTCAGTTCATTTACTTTTATTCCAGCCTTCAGGTTTGAAGTAAGGTTTTTCCTCACGTTTGTGGTGATTTGACATCCAGAGATTCATATTTCCTTTTCTAAGAGACAAAGTGGAAGAATTCTACTTTAAAAATTGAAGAAAATATAAAAGTGAAGAGCAGCATAAAAGACACATGCTTGCTCGAAGGGCGATGGCACACACTACCAGCTGACATCACTGCTAACAGCCACCCCAACTGTGTCTCCACTGGATTTTCTGAGACATCACGCAACATGGGGCCAGTGGCACAGACTCAGTGTCTTAAGAGTTCACATGCTGTGCTGCGGGTGTCGGAGAAGAGAGGGCATTTTGGAGTGTTCTCAGAATTCGAGGTCACCTGTATTTAAAGTAAAATATTTACTTCTACAGTGGCATGAACTGTTGTGAGAGTTGAAAGGCAAGATAAACACACAGGTGTTTGAGAGGCTGCACTAACGTACAGAAGTGAGGTTTCAATACCTCTGGCCTGACTGACTACCTGAACATCCTTCTCAACAATTATACATAATTATCAAACTTTACTAGTAGCAGTCCTCTAAAATGTATATGAGACTGAAGTAGCATTAAGAGAACACAGTTGGAGGCACGTCAACTTGGATGTTTACGCAACCTGCCCCATAAATCTAAGAGTGGTCATACAGACTATTTTTCACTGCTTGTGATATGCATTTGGAACTTCTTTAACTGTAGTGATTTAAGTTTGCAAAAAGGATATGTGAGTTAAAAGTATATTACTACATTATTTTTTATAAGTATCAGTTATATAGATGGAACTTAGAATTGTCTATTTTACATGTTTTATAAATTACTTGCAGTAGTAGAGGCTGCTTCTTTCTTTTTAGTTCCTGTCTTTCTTCTATTCTTTTTTTCATTTCTTATAAATGCCCCAGTCTCTCAAAAGAGAGTTGTTCAGCAATACCTACTGAATAATTGGAATCACTCCAAATATCTCAACTTAATCTTTTTTGCTACTAAGGGTGTTTTACAATACTAGGATTAGTTTGCAAAACAGATGTCCAGAACCTTACAAAGTGGTTGAAGTTTGGAACTCTCATCATTATGTTACCCCACAAAAATCCATTTATCTTACCTGGGAGGTATCAGAGTATTAGAAGCGCATAAGTTCAAAAGGAAAGATACTGGTGTGAGCTAAAGGTATTCTAGGAATTCAGCAAAAGCTCAGGAAACTTAAACACTTTAGGGAATTTTATCCAATCATTGCCCAAAATAAAGAAACTTCTGGATTATAATATAACCTTTCCTAAAACATCAAAGCAAATTCCAGAAATGTTTTCATGTGAAGTTCACAGGATCAGCTTGATATATTTCTTTATTGAATAAAATGTTTAAAGTTTATTTATTTTGAGAGAGAGACAGAGAAAAAGAATCCCAACAAGGTTCCATACTGTCAGCATGGAGCCCAACGTGGGGCTCGAATTCATAATCTGTGATGATGAACTGAGCATTAATCAAGAGTCTGTCACTCAACTGACTGAGCCACCCAGGCATCCTTGAAATATTTTTTTTAAATGGTGAAAATGACTTAAGACATAATTCTCCAAATTCCAAACATATGGAAACACAACCAAGTATAAATTAGATGTAGTTATATTATTAGTTTTTTGGCCACCTATACTTTAAGCCAACCCCCAAATGATCCATAAAGACAAGTTTCAAATAATACATGATACTCAAAGCCATAGTGTAAGGCCCCTTTCTCTGATTTGCTTCTAGCTCAATTTTACCAATTCTGTTTTCCTTGATTCTAATCTGTTAGTTCTAAACCCCATTGTTACCTCAGTCCTGCTTCCTACCCCCTAACTCCCTTACTCAATTTGATAGTTAGTACTCTGCATGAATCTCTCCCACAAAGTAAGTTTTAAGTAACTATTCAGGATTTTTAACAATTAATACAGCATGAGACTTAACCTATGAGAACAGATACTGGTCATAAATATTGGGTACTTCCATTCTGGTACATACCTGCTCAAAAGCACTCTATCTCCTCTGCGCTTAGATTCAATTCTCTCTGACATCCTAGCATCTGTCTTTGATATGCTGAGTGCCTACTGCAGTTCAAAATCATATGGAAGTTAGGTCCCATGAACAGGTCACTCAGACATGGATTAACCCTCCAAGTCTCTTTTAAAGGACAGGTGATGAAGTCTTGCAGCAGAGATGGGGGAGAAATGGGCCAAACTATATTTCCTTTTTATTATTTATGAGGCTCTTCATTTACATGTCTCCTTGATGACCATCTTTCAATTTACTATTGTTTTTCAATATCTACTGAGCAGCTATAGGATCTGCAACAAGTCAAAGGCCAGAAGCTGTCCTTTGACATTAAAGGTTCTCAATGGAACCCAATACTAGAGAGTAAGTTCGCACATAATTATGATACTTGATAAAAACAAGACATTTCTTCCATTTTCTCTATTTTTTTCTGTTATATAGATCTAATTCAAAATAATTTAGCATCATGTGTGTAATTGGTCTAATAAATCATATCTCATCAACATACACCACTTAAAGTAAAAAGAAAACAAATGATTTATTACATTAGCCATCTTATTGAATTATTGAAAGTGATTACATTTGGACTTTTAGAAAAGAGAAATAAGACCAACTAAGAAGAAAGGAAATTAACATTTGTTTAGTGAATAAAGTATGCCGGAAAGTATAATGAGTACTTCAATTATACATTATCTCTCATCAAATTTTTACACAAATTCTGCAGGTAGATGCTATTAACTCCATGAGTTTTATTCTCTGTTGTAGACACAGGTACTCTGCAGTCCAGTGCCAGGAGCCAGATAAATATTGATTGAATAGATCCCTAATTTACATGAGAAGACTAAGACTGAGGGTTGAGAAATCTTTGTCAAAGTAACAATCTTAGTCAAGATAAATCTGAGTCAATCTGTAACAATTGCTAATATTTATGGAGTATCCATTTTGTGCCAAGTAATTTACATGAATCCTCTCATTACTCTTCACAACAATCTTCACAACCCTTTATTTATAAAAGAACAGAGGCTCATAGAGGGTAAAGAATTACCCCCAGTTTACATAGTTAGGAAGCAGCAGAAATTCCAGACTCTGGACCAGGCAGCCATTGGCTAGAGGATAAATGCTTAAAACATAGATATACTATCTCTCTAGACAAAGGTGGAGATTTGACAACAGATATGACAGTGCCAAAAACCGAGGTTCTTCTATAACTCTAATCCCACGCTGAAAGACATAAGCAACCTCAGTCTTTTAGGGCCCATACCTCCAAGGCTGACCAGCTTTGATCATCTAAATCAAAATGTCCCCTTTTTCTAGGCAGAAGTAACCATTCTTAATTATCTTTGTAATATGCAAAGTAAGCTTGAAATTCTACCTCTCAAAACTTAACATATAAACTCATTTAAGCCTCACAAAAACCCTATTAGTATAGGCATCAGTTCTACACAGAGGTTAAGTGACATGCTCAAAGCTATAGATAGTAGGTGGCAAAACAGAGACCACTCTCCTCATCACTACATGTGTCTTTATATAATCACAAACTGATGAGAGGCTCAGAAGAAAAGTTTAGGGCTCTGTGAAGAGTTTGATTGGGGGACCTAACTTTTTTTAAAGGAATTGCCTCATCATAGTGAGTTGAAGAATGTTCTAGGGAGGAAGAACATGATGTTTGAAGTTTCTAAGGTAGGAAAGCATTTGGCTCAATAGAGGATCTTGAAGTAGACACATGTGACCACTATGTAATGATTAGAGGGAGGGAGGCAGCCAGAGAGAGAGATCAGTCAACATAAAAGGCTCTGTTTAGAACTTTGGGAATTTTCCTAAGAGTGACCAAAAGCCATGAGGGTGCTGAGCAGAGTGATGTACTCCAATTTATGTTTTAAGACAAGCACTGGCTGATATGTAAAGTTTACACCAGAGGAAGTGAAGGACAGGAATAATCCAGTTAGTGCGAGGTCCAGATAACAGATAAGGCTAAGGACAAGTGGCAGTCACTATGGGGAGAAGCAGACAGTCAAGCAAAGGTAGAGCATGGAATTGGCAAGAGACTGGGCATGCATTAAGTAGGTTCATAAAGCTAGAAGGCAAAAAGTACCATGTAGAATTATAAATAAGGGCCCACCAGATGTATAGTGCCATTTTTCATGTCAGGGCATCCATTGTCTCCATTTCTCAATGAAGCTCTCAGGATATCCACTTCCTTTCTCTTAATCTCTTAGAAAATAGATGGGCCCACACCACTGCATTGCCACTAGAAGTTCTCTTTCTCTCCTCCTCAGAGGGCACACTATCTTGTCAAGTCAAACACCATATATACATTTCATAGATGTGGCTGGAGGAGACTTCCATCTCATATAGATAAAAGAGGGAATGAAGATAAATTATTCAGTCCTATGCAGTATCACATTTAACCCTCTCCCAAATAATCTGAATTTACATTGCCACTTTTTTTCTGTTCAAGAAAAGTCTTTGTATGTTGTTAGGCTAAGGCTCTGTTCTATCTGTCTCTTTTTTCCATTTTGAGACACATATCAGAGTCCCTTTCTGTTTTATGGGTGAAGGGGTATGTACAAGCCCATCTCTTTATACTAAAAATATGAATTAGTTATTATTTTTGTAGTATTCTATAGAGTTTTAATGTCTAAAAATAAAAATAGATGCTGCATTTCCCTCAAAAACACACAAGAATAACCTAGAATCTAGGTTCTAGGTTATTGAAACTAGATGTCATACCAAGACATGTCAAGAGAAATGCATGTCAAGAGAAATATTGTAGTGTAAGTTGAACAATGGCCCTTCAAGGATACCTACCACCCTAATCCTTAGAGCTTGTGAATATGTCACCTTTCATAGCTAAAAGGACTTTGCAGGAATGAAGGAGTTAAAGACCTTGAGCTGGATTATCCTGGATAATCCAGGCAAACCCAATGTAATCACAAGGGTCCTTCTAAGAGAGAGACTGGATGCTGCTAAAAGAAAGGTACTGAAAGCGTTACACCACTGGCTTTGAATATGAAGGGTGAGGCCACTAGCCAAGAAGTGCTGGCCACCTCCAGAGCTTGGAAAAGATGAAGAAACAGATTCTTCCCTAGAGTCTCCAGAAGGTCGAAGAAGCCTGCCACCATCTTGATTTTAGTCCACTGACATTGTTCTGAAATTCTTAACTCTAGAAATGTAAGAGTATACGTTTGTATGATTTTAAGCCACTAAATTTGTGGTAATTGTTACAGGAGCAATCGGAAATAAAAGTATAAGCATCTGTATCAGATACACTCATGAATAAAATTTCAAGATTGACACTTATTCTGTGTAATCTTAGCAAAGATTTTCTGAGCCTGGATTTTCTCATTCATGTTATAAGTGAAATGATTAACTACTCTTAAAAGATGTTATAAATACTTTGGTCTGAGGATACCAACCTTTCCTCTAGTGTTCTGCCTAATAGTATATACACAAAATGATCTGTAGCCAAATGAGGAATAATGTACATGTTCAAATTCAAAGTATTAATTGTCCCAAATTTTGACAATACAATGTGACAGAAGCAGCTAGTTATCTGTTAGCTCTCAATTCAACACTTGCCACAAATTTCAGTGGTACTGAAATTGTCCATGGATTGTTGCTGGTCAGAAAGCCCATTGATCTCCAATGAGGTAAATACAGAAAATAATCTTAAGGTTCTAAATGTTATTTGTAATAGTGAAATGCATTTTCCTCTTTGGGCATTATCATCAGTCAATAAAATAGTCAGTTCTGAGTTTTGATTTTCCTTAGCTACCAACAAGAGCTGATGTCTAGCTTAGTTTTGAAAATAAGTTCACTTTGGTTTATCTTAGAACTTGAATCATCAAAGCTCTGGGAGAAGCTCCAACCATGACTAGGAAATATTCAATCTACATATAAATTCCAGATTCCATTTGAGTCAAGAGCAGGATTTAAAGCCTACCACACAGGTCCAGCATATTTTATTTCTGGGGAAGAATCCTCTTATGTTCCAAACTACTATTCTGTTATGACATATTCTGTGATTCTGCAGCCATCTATAACTATGGAACTAGATGGCATAACATGTAACTAATTATGATCCCAAGTTCAAAATGTCCAAGAATAAGAATGGCAAGATAAGGCCAAACAGCATCATAACTAGATAATTTGAATGGTCTTCTCAGTGCACTACAGAGCATAATGAAGACATTACTTAAGACAAGTACCAGTATGAGCTGATAGGTGGCCTGACCCTTGTAACTTCAGCTCCAATATTTATCAAATCAGGAGGCTATTTCCCCAAGTCTCTTCTAGCTTTAAAACTCAGAAATCACTTTTACAGCAGAGACAGTACTGGAAGCCAAACATCCCATGTGCTTCCCACATTTCGTCTTCTTTCTGAATTTAGGCAGGGCCACATGACTTGCTCCACTCAATGCGCTGTGAGCGGAGATTGGCCAAGCACTGAAGAGCAGGTGTGAGTTCCCTTCTCATTCATAGGAAGCTTAGAGATGAAAAGCTGACATGGCTGAGCCATAGGTTAAAGGAGACTACGCTACTACTTGACCTACAGATGTCTTTACAAGAGAAGAAATAAACTTTAGGTATTAAGGCAGTGAAATTCTGGGTTTGCCTGGTACTGAAGCATAAGCTTATCCTCATCTGTCTACTGGATAATTAACTATCAAGAAGAAAGAGTAATGAAAATCATAAGCAAAATGAGAAAATGCACTTGGCCAAATGTAAGATCTTGTGAAAATTCCTAAGTTTTAGAATCATCTAAGTCTTTCAAGTATTTATTTTTCATCACAAAATACAACTTGATGTTCTTTGTAAAAGATTGCAAAATCTCACACAAAAATTCTCTTGAGGTTTCCCAAACATCAAAAAGATCTTTAAACAACATTTTGAAAAGTTAATAGAAAATTAATTTTAAACACACAGTACTTTGCACTTATCTACTCCTTAAAGGGAGTGTAACCTTAAGTGAAATGGTGCTGACAAAATGCATTTTGACAGATGATAACAATGTAAATTAGAAACAAATGTAGCTTTTAAGGGTCACAGTAAGACTAAGTAAAAACTGGGATGCAAATACATCTTTTTGTTTTTCTTTTGTTTTTTTTTTACAAATAGTTTATTGTCAAATTAGTTTCCACATAACACCCAGTGCTCATCCCCACAAGTGTCCTCCTCCATGCNGCTAGGACTTCTAGCACTAAGTTAAACAACAGTGGTGGGATGCAAATACGTCTTAAACATGTCCCAGATCACTAGTTTCCAAAGTCTCTCTTAACCATTTTAAAAAAAATTTTTTGACATGTCAACTCACAATGAAATATACCCACATGCCAGAGATACTTTAAAGGTGTTTTCTTTTGTAAAGAATCTGCTGAAAATTCATGAACTTTACTGTTTACGATTATTGCTCCTTAGTTTTTTAATGTAAATACATTTCTTTTTTAAGATAATGATGCTCTTTTTAATGAATTAAATGGCATAATATCAGTATTGTTTACTCAGAACTAGGTCACAAAAAGTTGTCCTGTTTTATTCAGGATGTCATGTCCCAGATGCTGGAACCTCAATTTTATTCCAACATGACATTTTCGAAAACCAGAAAGCACCCTGAGGGCCTGGAGCAAGGGAAAGAGGGAAGACATTTTTAAGATAAAACAAAAACACCTAATAGTATTCAGGGTTGCCTCTTTTACAGCTAAAGGTTTATTGATAATCACTGTGAGGCATTTGTGCCTACTCTATTGGAATTAATGGATTGTACTAGATCCCCTACCTACTTCTGGAGATGTCTTGAGAATTATTACATGACAGAGGGAATGAACACTATATGTTAGCAACTTAAGGATAAATTAAAGGGGGGGCATTCTACAACTTGTAAACAATGACCAGTCACGAGAAGAGGCAGCAAATGGGGAAGATCAAGATTAGTACAAAAATAAGGAGGGGCCTAAAGCGGTGGGACAACTAATGAAACTTAGCTTCATTCATTTCTGCTTGTCAGAATGAAAGTGCTGAGTCAGATCTTGGAGCAGGTGTTCATAAGTCAAGGAATCCTGAGGGGGCATACAGGGGATATTCAGGAAACATTAAAACTTCCAAATTTGAAGACAAGTACCAAATGTTTATGTGCATTTTTGTAGGGAGAGAAATCTCATTGGAATCAGGTTTTGTCAAAGTTTAAGTAAGATTCATTTAATCTAAAGTAGACAATTTGTTATATTCTGATACCAGGCTCAACCAAGACTCAAATGAAATGTAACAATCATGGCAGTCACGTCTGAAAGTGGCCCTTATTCAGAGCTGGTAGGAGTCAGTGCAGGTCAGCTGCACTGGCAGAAGGACTAAAGCCCTCAGCTGTCCTTCAAGGACCAAATCAAATGTACTAGCTCTTCAGCACAATCCTTCTGGTATACTAGAAGGAAGGCACAAGCTTTGTTTTGTTTTTTTTTTTTTTAAGTAAAATCAATATAATAATTAAATAATTATGAATTTATTCCTAGAGAAACTAAAACCCTATGCAGTACCAGTAGAAACATACAATAGTATGGCCACCATGGATAAAAGCGTGTGGCTCCTCAAAAAATTAAAAATGGAGTTGCCATATGATTCAGCAATTTCACTTCTGAGTGTACACACAAAAGTAATAGAAGCAGAGTCTTTAAGAGATTTTTGTACAATCATGTTTTTTGCAACATTTTTCACAGTAGACAAAAGATAGAAGCAACTCAAATGTCCCTCAAATGATGAATAAACAAAATGTGGTATACACATACATCCTTATGTGTGTGTGTGTGTGTGTGTATAAATGCATACATATATTTATCCTTAAAAAGGAAGGAAATTCTGACACATGCTACAACATGAATGAACTTTGAGGACATTATAATAAGTAAAATAAGCCAGTCAAAAAAGGACAAATACTTTATTTAGGATTCCACTTTTTATGAAGTATCTAGAATAGTTAAATTCATAGGGTCAGAAAATAGAATGGTGGTTTCCATTGGCTGGAGGAAAGGGAGAAGGGAATTGTTTAATGGGTAGTATAGTTTCAGTTTTATAAGATAAAGAGAGTTCTGGAAACCGGGTGCATGAAAATTCAAATATATTTAATACTGCTAATTCTACATTTAAATATGGTTAGGATGGTAAATTTTATTTATCCATATTTTACAATTAAATTATTTAAAAAATTTCAAAGCATGATTTAGTTCTATATCTACTAATCTAGAGGAATGTTGATGCTGTATTTTTAAAAGTTTATTTATTTATTTTGAGAGAGACAGAGGGAGCATGAGCAAGTAAGGGGGGGGGAGCAAAGAAAAGGAGAGAGAATCCCAAGCAGTCTTCATACTCAGTACAGGGTCCAACATGGAGCCCAATCTCACAATCATGAGATCATGACCTGAGCAGAAATCAAGAGTTGGACGCCTAACTGACTGAGGCACCCAGGCATCCTATTTTAAAGTAAGACAAGCAGGTAATGAAATAAGTATCTTATAATCCCATCTTTGAAAAAGAAAATAATAAATCAATATTTTGAATGTGTTTGTATAAAGTCATATAATCACAAAGAAACATATGCAATGATATACACCAAGCTATTTGCTTATTAGAAGCAGGTAATGGCAGTTGATTAGCTTTGTCTTATATGTTTATGCTTTTTTCACTTCTGAAATGAGCATTTACTTCAATAATTAAAAGTAAAAATTAGTAAAAAAAAAAAAAAAAGTGACACAATGTAATAAGAACTCAAACAGCCGTAGACACCAAAGTCTAGTGAGATGAAGACAGGAAAAAGTCTATAGTCCTAAGGTAGTTTCTGAAAGGGGTTATAGCCAAGATCACATAAAAGCTGAACCATGAACACTTAGTGACTAAAGGGAGGTGGTCCAGGTCTGGAATGCAGGAAAATCAAGAGAGCGTGCTTGACGGAGATGGCATTTGTTGTTGTTGTGAAAATAATTCCATTCATATCAGCTGTTCTGTCTTCAACTCGTGAAGTTTGTGAGCAATATCAGATTTATGTGCAACTCTGACCAACATTTTAATGACGTAGAACAGAATTGATAATTTTAGATATTTAACCCCAAATATGCTTTCCTCATTTCACAATGCACTATGAACAGCTCTCCAGGACAACAGATAAAAATTCAACTAGTTCTTTTTGACAAGTTCATAATTTTAAAAAATCTTATTCATAAATAGAGGAATAAAATCAATAAATTAAGCGTTCAATCCAATAAGATAAAAAGTAACAACGTTAACTTTAGGAAAACAGAAATGAAGGTAGAAGAACATTAAAAATGTAAGGAATTGATAAATCCAAGATGAGTGGGAAAATTAATGAGAATAAGAGAAACCTTTGAAACACTCTATCAAAAATAACTTAAAATTCAAGAGAAATAGATTTTTTTTTTCCGGGAAACACAAGTTTCTGAAATTGTCTGAATTTCCAGAAGATAGACAAAACTAAAATAGATCAACTGCCATGGAAGAAACTGAGAAATTTAACAGAGTGAAAAAGCTCTAATGCTCAGAATTCACAAAGGTAATTAAAAATGAGAAGATGGGATTCATACAGTAATATATGAGTAACCAAGGATACCAATTCCTAGCGCTTGACATTTGTTTAGTTGTGATGTGACCACTGACACAGTAAAAGCATTTGTACGCCTACAGATGTGTTTCAATGGAAAGGCAACACAGAAAAGTTGTTCTCTCCCTATTCTTAATCTTCTGTGCCAACTCTACTAGATTGGGTTAACAAAGTTCCCAACTCGCTGTTAGTCCCTCTCTGCTAGGGGAGCCCTAGGAAGTCCCAGTTATTGGTGGAGATGGTCTGTGCCATGTGACTCCCAATGACTAGATCCAGGATGAACATCTGATGAGAGGATAGGTAGCACAGAGTATGACCAATGGTCTACAAAATTTTATTGTTCAATCACAATCACTTTGGAAATTTTACTAGTACCAAGGAAATCCCAGTTGTTCGATGAGTCCTAGAAGCCTCAGTAGGTAAAGATAGTGAGGTCATCTTAATAGCTATATCGTATTAATAACACCAAAACATAAAGGATCCCCAAATTCAGCTGCTAAAAGGCAACATCATAATCCACCCAGGGCAGCTTTGGATCTTAACAGGCTTTCAGTAACTGCACCCAAAAATCCTGGGTAGACTAGGATTCCTGTTCTTCTGCTGAGCCTCAGTGTATTTTGTTTCCTTAGGCCTAACAATAGGGCTAGAAATCCTGTCTTTGTCATTACTATTTCCATCCACATGGTGAAATGCCTCCCCCCAGCCCCAACCCCAGCTCAAACTGAGAAACTTTCTGTTCTAGGCTCTAGCCTAACAAACTAACAATTCTCAGAAAACATTTTGAATTCCTGAACTGGTGGCTTGATTTACCACTTTGGAAAGATGAAAGAAATTGGTCTTTTTCTAAGGCTGAAAAGATGGTGAGGAAATTTATTAATGGTATTCAAGAATATGATGGATTCTTACACAGGTGGTACTAACCGGCTGTTCTCCATATCTACTGAGAGCAGAACAAAGGGAAATGGTGTTAAATTGCAGAATTAGGGATTTTGTCAATTTAATAAATCATCCGGTCCTCATTCTCTCATCTCCCATTCCCTGTCCCAGTTGCTAACCTTTTCAGCTAAGTGTTCATTACTAGGCATTTCATTTTCAATTCCATTTAGTCCTAAGTAGGAGGACCTGAGTGCCCTGCTCTGTGATTTATGGATGTACAGTGTACTGCACAAGTCCTTCTCAAATCTGCCTCTATGATGAAGCATTGCTTGTCAGAAGCACTATGCTGAGCAGCAGAATGAGGACAAATGCTGACACACTTTTCAATTCCAATCACAGCGAACCTCCAACGCCAAATAACACAGAGGTACACAATTTCTCAACATCATTCTGTCTATTTCCCTCCAAACCGCATGGTCACAGGACACTTGGCTATCAGTTCTAGGGCAGCCCTGACAGCTGGGAGTTTAAGTATTACACAGAGAAATTTAATTCTATGAAATGAATGTAATGAAAGTACACAGGCACAGCAGAGTCTTGGGGCCAAACAACAAATGGAGGGGGCAATCTGTCCGCAAAGAATGGCTTGCGCTTAGCAGAGATGGCAATATAGACAGTGATAAAAACTTGTCAGTGACATCCAGTTGAGATGTGCTGAGAATTTGAAGACTCGTCTCCCCAGTATCTGCCCCTTTAGATACTAAGAAAAAAGCAGGCTTCTTTTAGGTTTTAAGAGAGTTATCTGCTGAAGTGCCCAGAACAAGAAAGACTACGATGTGTTCTACCCAGAGGCATCTAATAACAAAACAAACAAAAATGTTAAAGCATACACTGGAATTTTTAAATGTGTTTATGTATAAATAAAAGCCCATGGACTATTCCATATACTAAAGGAGGAGAATAAATGCTAACCAAATCCTCGGTGACATCACACTCATCAAGTTAGAGAGAGGCTGCTTGCACTTATACAAAGCTTTTGTTTTCTAAATCTGATTGTTCCCCTGGGAGCAAAACTGCTATCAGTGAAGAGATATCAGTCTTCCAGAGCCCCTGACACCAGATCACTGCCCACATATTATACAGGCAACAAAATATGCTTGTACCCTTTACAAATACCGTCAGCATCTCAGCACCACCCAATTCATTTGGCTTTGATTTTGCCATTTTCCAAGATTGTGAAAAGCAAAATAGTCATATGGATTTATGGTTGTGTCAATGTTATTTGCAGTAAATAAGCACACTCCCTGAAAGGCACACACAGAGAAGGTAACACAGTCGATGTGAGGGGGCAGCTCTCTCCCCAGAACTTACATTCTAATGGAACCACAACATCATGAGTTTAGTAGTTTAACATTGATTTTCTGAGTGTGAGAGATTCAGGATGAAAAGAAGACTATAATACTTAAATTCATCTTTCTTCCTCTATTTATAATCTTTTCATTGAAAATTACAATGAGCAAGCAATTTAAAACTTGTTTTTATTATTTAAAACTAGATAGACATTCCTTCAACAATATGTGTATGTATATGCATATATATATACGTATGTGTATACTCTTACATCTAATGTATAATATATGTAAACCTACTATATATGTATATAGATACACACATGTGTATATGTATATATATATAATCATTCTTCATCAAGTTTGACTTTTTCAACCAGTAATTTATCCTATCCCCTATGACAGATCTATAAGTAAAAAAGAAATCTATAGTAGAGGCTGAAGTAAAATGTTGATTTAAAAAGTCAAAACAGGGGGTGCCTGGGTGGCTCAGTCGATTAAGCATCTGAGTTCGGCTCAGGTCATGATCTCATGGTTCGTGGGTTCGAGCCCTGCATCAGGCTCTGTGCTGACAGCTAGCTCAGAGCCTGGAGCCTGTTTCAGATTCTGTATCTCCCTCTCTCTCTGACCCTCCCCTGCTCATGCTGTCTCTCTCTCTCTCTCACTCTCTCTCTCTCCCCATCTCAGAAATAAGTAAAACATTGAAAAAATTACAAAGTCAAAACAAAATAAAGTAGCAAGTCTGATTCTACAAAACACAGATATTTCATTCTTTGGCATCACATCTCCCATTTACTGCCTGTTTTAGTAAATGTCACTGAAAGCATCAGAAGATATGAAAAACAGCCTTGGACTTCCCAACTCTAAAATTCAGGTGGGAGACAAGATGGACCCACATCTGATACTTACCTCCAAATATACCCAGATCAAGAGCTGACCAGTACCCACACTCTGCATGCCTTGTCTTATTCTGAAACTGCTTGAGAGCCTTAGTGGAATACTCTGGTCAAAGGTTCCCATATTCATAATTTTTTTAAATTTCTATTTTAGAGGAGAGAGTGAGCACACGCAGAGAAGAGGAAGAGAGGGAGAGAGAGAATCTTAAGCAGGCTCCATGATCCCTGGGATCATGAATTGGGCTGAAATCTAAAGTCAGACGCTCAACCAGCTGAGCCACTCAGGCACCCACAAAGTTTCCCATATTTTTAAATCACCAGTTAAATGTTTTAGGACCTAGATAAGAAATGCCTATGTTTCGGGGCCATGCAACCGACATTGGCTTCTAGAGCTCATAAATTATTCCTCAGAGGCTTTAAGGGTGACAGGTTGTAAATTTGCTTACCTTGTCCTATGCTTCCTTCCAGCCTCACAGCAACTTTCTCAATTTGGCAAATTATCTTTCTCCACCCATTAGATGTGACAGGTAGGCAAAAGGGGTTGAGGAGCACTGGCTGCCTAATTATCCTAGTGACTAAATTTCTAAAACTCTGGACTCTAATAAGAAAGGGTATAAATGCAAGACATTCTCCTTGATTATGTGGAGGAATGTCATTATATCCTCTAAAAGTATACTTAATGAGATAGTTTAAATACTCTGGAAAGAAAGGGGCTTGATTACTACAACGGTTGACATAGTTAAGAGCTCATTTATTGTGGTTTTATGTATCTAAAATGCACTTTCCGTACATAAGAATGGAAATCTGCTGGCTGATAAACTCTTTTAAAAGGAAGATTCTATCATATACTTAAATCCCTTTGAAGATACTGAGTGCTCCATATGATAACTATTATAATTATAAGCATTTGTCAAGATGGTTTAAAATACTCTTATCACAAAAAGCTTGATTATAACAGTGGACTGATGTGGTTAGCAGCTCTATCATAGTGATTGCGTATAAAAGCCGACATCATACATTTGTGAAATGAAAGAATGGTTTTGGTGCTAAATGCTAAAAGTCTAGAAAAGCTCCATTTGTGATTTAAGCGCTCTGAGGAAGGACAGGGAGAGCTTAGACAGGGGCTTTGAGGCGCAAGCTGAATCCTCATTAGTAAAGTCTCATAGGATTAATAATACATCTGTGGCACTGGAAAAGGTAATAACAAAGTTTGACATTGTTTCCTACTGCTGACACTGCAGAAGAAGCGTTTGACAACAGCCCAACATATCTGAGTGTTATTTCAATCATAACATGATGCATTAATGACATGCTATGAATTATGTTGTAAATAACTTCACGTTTATTTTCACTTTTAGTGGTGCAGTACACCAAATGGGTTTCTAGGCTCAATATCCAGTTCAACTGCTGCAATCACTCCAAGAGATTTTCTTATCTATGAATTAAATTTCAATTCACAGTGTAAAACCCTGTGGAATCTATTGGAAGTTTCATAGATTGGTTGCTCTGAAAGTGGATTTAACTGATGGGCATTTTATTGTACCTTCCAAATGCTTCCTTGAACAAAAAATAGAGTGGCAAGACAATAGACTCATACAGATTTAAGAAAGTACTTATCTACCAAAAAAACTTAAGGCCATAATGCTATTTGATATATACAGCAAATCCATGAAGAGAAATAATGATTTTAACAGGCAAGCATACAGTTTTAGGAGCTATAAAAGGATGATTCTTTCCTAAAAAGCATTGGAAACTTCTCAGAGAGCTATAACTGAAACCTTGAAAAGCTGAAGGAAGTAAATAATGAAAGAGTATGATATTACTTCAGGAAACACCCAATTTCAACTTAATGAGAAGCTACATCACTTCCCTATACCCATTTCTTACCTTGAGGGGGAAATGGTACAGGGACATATTATTACATTGCCATCCATTCTCTGGCTACTCCATTTTCAAAATTCATCAGCAGATGAAATATGATGGAAGATGCTTCATGTCATTTTACCTGAAAAAGTAACCAGTAACTGAACAAACAAGTAAGGTATTTTATAGCTGGAAATCTAACATAATTTTTAGGCTTAAAGCCTCCAGAGGGACAGGTACCAATTCTTCCAGTTTCCTGGAGAATGCTTGCTTTTAAAATGTCACCCAATCTCCCAGCATGTTTTTTTTTTCTTAATTAATATTCTCTTATTGTATCATTACATTGTATCATATTCTTACTACTGTTGTGTGTCTAACTTGTCTCCAAGACTAGTTGATCCTGAAATCTTACACAGCACGTGCCTAAAACCATACATTTGCAAGCCACACTGGGTTAAGTGGAGGAACTCATCAGGCTGTTCTGAGAATTGAGGGGCCTCTAGTTCAGCTTTCTGTGACCCACTCAGGTACCATACTAGAGAGTTCTGTACTAGATTCTGGGCTCACTGAGAGCAGGGTATTTATCTTCATGTCCACAGTTCCTGAAACAGTGGCCCCAATAAGTACATGTAAAAAAAAAAACACAGAAACAAACTCCTTAACATAGATTATAAAGCAGTTTCACAGCCCTGGATCTAAGCCCAGTTCTGTGTTATCTCCAGCCACTCGACCCCCTTGTAACTCATCCTCAGCTCTGAAGTATTCTAATATAGATCTATACCCTAGCCCTGTGCTTACTAACAAGGTACATGATAAAAATTTAACAAAAAAATTCTGAATAAGATCTTCAACAGAGCAATGGCAGGATGTTGCTGATGCAGGAACAACTTGTAATCCTCCCACATACACTGTCAGAGCCTGAGTTAACCCAGATCCTTCTCTCTCCTATCCTCATATCCAGTCAAGAGCTAAGTCCTACCGGTCTAAACTCCTAACGCCTCTCCAAACCATACATTCCTCTACATTTCCAGATCATCAGATCACATCAGTCTCTCATTAGCTTTCATCTGGACAATTCCAATACCCTCTTGATCTCTCTCAAAGCATTCATCTGCCTTTACTCACACCACTGCCCAAAAGAGCCTTCAAAAATACAAATATTCTGCCAAAAAACTGGACAATTGAGAAGAAATGGATAAATTCCTAGAAACATATAAAGTTCCAAAGCTGAATCAGGAAGAAATGGAAAATTTGAATAGACCAATTACTAGCAATGAAATTGAATCTGTAATGAAAACACTCACAACAAACAAAAGTCCAGGCCAGATGGTTTCACAGATGAATCCTACCAAACATTTAAAGAAGAGTTAAGGCCTATTCTCAAACTTTTCCAAAAAGTTGAAGAGAAAGGAAAACTTCCAAATTCATTCTATGAGGGCACTATTACCCAGATACCAAAATCAGACAAAGACACCAAAAAAAAAAAAAAAAAATAGAACTACAGGCCAATATCTCTGATGAATATAGATGCAAAAATCCTCAACAAATATTAGCAAACTAAATGCAGCAATACATTAAAAAATCATTCGCCACAATGAAGTGAGATTTATTCTTGGATGCAAGGGTAGTACAATATTTGTAATTCAATCAATGTGATACATCACACCAATAAGAGGACAGATAAAAAAAAATGTGACCCTTTCAATAGAGGCAGAAAAAGCATTTCAAAGAGTACAACATTCATTCATGATTAAAAACAACAATAATGTAGGTTTGGAGGGACTATACCTCAACAAAATAAAGTCCTTATATAAAAAATCCATGGCTAACATGTACTCAATGGGGAAAAACTGAGACAAGGATTTCCATTCTTAGCACTTTTATTCAACATAGTACTAGAAGTCCTGGCCTCAGCAATCAGACAAGAAAAAGAAATAAAAGGTATCTGAATTGGTAAGAAAAAAGTAAAACTTTCACTCTGCAGATGATATAATACTATATATAGAAAATCCTAAACAGTCCACCAAAAAACTATCAGAGCTGATAGGTAAATTCAATAAAGTAACAGGATATAAAATCAATGTGCAGAAATCTGTTGCATTTTTATATACTAATAATGAAACAGCATAAAGAGAAATTAAGAAAACAGTCCCATTTACAATTGCATCAAAAATAATAAAATACCTAGGTAAACTTAACCAAAGAGGTAAAAGACCTGTTTTCTGAAAACTTTATATAAAACACTGATGAAAGAAATTGAAAACAACATAAGGAAACAGATATTCCATGCTCATGGACTGAAAGAACAAGCACTGTTAAAATGTCTTAGTACCCAAAGTAACGTACAGATTTAATGCAATCCCTATCAAAATACCAACAGCGTTTTTCACAGAACTAGAACAAATTCTAAAATTAGTATGTAACCACAAAGACCCCAATAGCGAAAGCAGTCTTGAAAAGAAAAACAAAATTGGGGGTATCGATTACAGACTTAAAGCCATATTATAAAGCTGTAATAAACAAACAAACAAAACAATATGGTACTTGCAAAAAAGTAGACACACATATCAACAGAACAAACTCCTAAATAAACCAACAATTACATGGTCAATTAATTGTCAACAAAGGAGGCAAGAATATCCAATGGGAAAAAGTCTTTTCAACAAGTGATGCTGGGAAAACTGGACTGATACAAGCTAAAGGATGAAACTGAATACACTTTTGTTTGTTGGGAGTATTTTAATTACTGATTCAATTTCAAACACAAAAATAAACTCAAAATGGATTAAGGACCTAAATGTGAGACCTGAAACTATAAAAATCCTAGAAGAGAGCCTAAACAGTAATTTCTTTGACATCAGACATAGCAACACCCTTCTGGATATGCTTCCTGAGGCAAGGGAAACAAGAGCAAAAATAAAATATTGGGACTATGTCAAAATAAAAAGCTTTTTCACAGTGATGAAAACAACAAACAAAAACTAAAAAACACCTTACTAAATGCGAAAAAATATTTGCAAATGACATATCCAACAAAGGGTTATTATCCAAAATAAATAAAGAACTTCTAGAACTAAAAACTAAAAACAATCCAAATAAAAATGGTCACGTGGACAGACATTTCTCTAAAGAAGATAAACAGATGGCTAACAGACACATGAAAATATGCTCATCATCTCTCATCATCAGGGAAATACAAATCAAAACTACAATGAGATATAACCTCACATCAGTCAGAATGGCTAAAATCAAAAACACAAGAAGCAACAAGTATTGGTAAGGAGAAAAAGGAACCCTCTTGCAGTATTGGTGAGAATGCAAAGTGGTACAGCCACTGTGGAACACAGTATGGAGGTTCATCACAAGAGTAAAATACAACTACTCCAAAATCCAGTAATTACCCTACTGGGTATTTGCTTAAAAACTACAAAAACACTAATTCAAAAGGGGTATGCACACCCATATATTTATTATAGCATTATTTAAAATAGCCAAATTATAGAAGCAGCCCAAGTGACCATTAATAGATGGATCAGTAAAGAAGAAATATGTAAATATTATATATATTTTCAGCCATAAAAAAAGCAAGGAAATCTTGCCATTTGCAAAAACATGGATGGTTCTACAGAATATAATGCTAAGTGAAATAAACCAGTCAGAGAAAGATAAATACCATAAGATTTCACTCATATGTGGAATTTAAAAAACAAACCAAGTGAACAAAGGAAAACAAAAGAGATAAACCAAAAAACAGGCTCATAACTACAGAGAACAAATGGATGATTACCAGAGGAAAGGCGGGTGGCAGATGGGTGAAATAGGTGAAGGGGAATAGGAATGACTTGTCTTGATGACCACTGAACAATGTATGCAACTGCTGGACCACTATATTATATATGTGAAAATAATATAGCATTGTATGTTAACTACACTGGAATTAAAATATTTTTTAAAATACAAATATGAGAATCTCACCTTAAATCTGTCAGTTTCTCTAAAATCTGTCAATTAGAATTTTTAAAAAATTCTTAACATGTCCTGTGGTGGTCCTGTATGATCTGCTAGCCACTTTCTCTCCTTGCCTGTTATTTTATAGTCACCACTTTCTCCTACTTCCCTAAATACAAGTTCACTCCCACTTCAGGACATTGACAAACACTCTTTGTTTTGGATGATCTACTCACCCTTCCTTCTTAAGCTAGTTAATGTTTAGTTACTCTTTAAATACTTATCAATAGTTAAAAATCTCAAGAGAAATTTAACTCTTGGGTTAATTTATTTATTAACTAGGATTCCTAACAGATGTTTTGCTCTGCCCTTGGCTTTGGAAATACAGGGGTAAACAAGGTATAAAACGTGCCTGCTCTCGTGCAGGCTATGAAGTAGGATTTCATGTGGCTGTAAGTAAATAAAAATTCTACTAGAGTAGTGTAAACATGTAATGAATTTTTTTTCTCATGTACATCAAGTCCAGGAGAGGCAAACCTTGAATTAATATAACAGGTCAGCTAAATGACATCATTAGTGATCAAGGCTCTTTCCATGTTTTTATTTCTTGTCCTTAATGCCGAAGCTTCATATGTTCATTCCTATCATTCTTTTTCTTTTTTTTTTAAAATATAATTCATTGTCAACTTAGCTAACAAACAGTATATACAGTGCTCTTTTGGTTTTGGGGGTAGATTCTCATGATTCATCACTTACATATAACATCCAGTGTTCATTCCTATCATTCAAGATGCTATTCTTTAGACTCTAAGACAGGGCTACAGGGATAAAGGGTGATACTTCTTATCAGGATAGTAAAATCTCTGCAAGAATTACTCAGTTAGACTCTCCCTAATAAGTAATTTGCTGGAACAGTGCCACACTATGCCTCTGTACTACAGTGGAGGTCATGATGCTGAAGTTTATTAGCTTGAGCAATTGCCACAGAGAGTAAAACCAAACGTGTAATTAAAAAAGAAGAGAAGACTAGATACAGAGTTTGCTACATGAAATTTATAGGTTGGGAAGGAAATAAACACTGTGGTGAGCAGAATAATGGCCCCCAACAACTCCCACAACTTGTTCCCTTAAATCTGTAACTATGTTAGTTACATGGTGAAGGAGAATTAAGGTAGCTAATCATCTGACCTTAAAATGAGACTATCCTCGATCATATGGGTGGACCCAATAAAAGCGCCCTTAAATGTGACAGAGACAACCAGAGAGATGGCCATATGAGAAGGACTTGCTCAATGTGGTTTTAAAGACTGAGGAAAGAAGGCATGAGCCAAGGAAAGCAAGCTGCTCTAGAAGTGAAGAAGGCAAGAAACTGTATCCTCCCTAGAATTTACAGGAGGAATGTACCCAGCCAACACCTTGATCTTAGTTCCATGAGATTCATGTCAGACTTCTGACCTACAGAACTATAAAATAATAATCCTCAGCTGTTTAAAAGGCCCTAAGCAGGCAGTAATTTGTCACAGCTGCAATAGAAAACTAATACAGACACTAAACAAAATAAAATCACTTCAATAGTTGATTAACTACAACTCTGTTACAAGCAGAGTGGTATGAGACTATTTAATAGAGGCATGGAATATAGACTGGGAATAAATGCCCAAAGTCATACATTTAGCACTTAAGAACCTTTAAAATGTACACTTTCCATGCCTTTCTGACTCCTGCTTCAGTTCCTGCTGCCTTTCATTAAATTCAACCACCACTTTCCAGGTTAAACCTTGGGTACTCAGAACACCACCCAAAATATGAAGATCTTCATGAATTAATTAACTGATTGATTAATTAATTAATTAATGGACATCTAAATGGTTGATATTTCTATACGTAAGCTTAAAACCACGTAGATTTGTCACTTGTAAAGTGTTTAGGTATTAGCTGTTCCGATAAGAAAATTGAAAATGACCAGGGAGGTTACAGAAAGAAAGAGTCAAAACAGAATCTCAGGAACTATCAACATGTAAAAAGTTATGGATATTAAGAAGGGATGCTGTATTTTGTCAAATGCTTTTTCTGCATCTATCGACAGGATCATATGGTTTTTATCTTTTCTTTTGTTAATGTGATGTATCACATTGATTGATTTGTGAATACTGAACAAGCCCTGTAACCCAGGAATGATTCCCACTTGATCATGGTGGATAATTCTTTTTATGTGCTGTCGCATTCGATTTGCAAGTATCTAGTTGAGGATTTTTGCATCCGTATTCATCAAGGATATTGGCCTATGGTTCTCTTGTTTTGCTAGGTCTCTGTCTGGCTTGGGAATCAAAGTGATGCTGGCTTCGTAAAATGAGTCTGGGAGTTTTCCTTCGATTTCTATTTTTTGGAATAGCTTGAGAAGAATGGATATTAATTCTGTATTAAATGTCTGGTAGAAATCCCCAGGGAAGCCTTCTGGCCCAGGGCTCTTATTTGTTGGGAGATTTTTGATAACTGATTCAATTTCTTCACTAGCTATGACTCTGTTCAGATTTTCTATCTCTTCCCATGTGAATTTTGGTAGCGGGTATGTGTCCATTTCTTCTAAGTTGTCCAGTTTGTTGGCATATAATTTTTCACAGTATTCCCTGATAATTGCTTGCAATCTGAGGGGTTGGTCATAATAAGTCCATTTTCATTCATGATTTTGTCTATTTGAGTGCTCTCTCTTTTCTTTATGAGAAGCTTGGCTAGAGGTTTGTCAATTTTGTTTATCGAAAAACCAAATCTTGGTTTCATTGATCTGTTCAACTGTTTTTGTTGTTGTTGTTTTTTGGTTTCTATATTGTTTATTTCTGTCCTGATTTTTATTATTTCTCTTCTCATACTGGGTTTGGGGTGCTCTTGTTGCTCTGCTTCTAGTTCCTTTAGGTGTGCTGTTAGATTTTCTACTTGCACTTTTTCTCATTTCTTGAAATAGGCCTGGAGTCCAATACTTTCTTCTTAGGACTGCCTTTGCTGCATCCCACAGACTTTGGATTGTTGTATCGGGATAGAAGGAACTTACTTAAACATCATAAAAGCCATCTAAGAGAAGTCATCAGTTAACATCATCCTCAACGGGGAAAAACTGAGAGCTTTCCCCCTGAAATCAGGAACAGGACAGGGATGTCCACTCTCACCACTGTTGTTTAACATAGTGCTGGAAGTCCTAACATCATAAATCAGAAAACAAAAGGAAATAAGAGGTATCAGAATTGGAAAAGAAGAAGTCAAACTTTCACTTTTGGCAGACAACATGATACTCTACATAGAAAACCTAACAGACTCTACCAGAAGCTTACTAGAACTGATCCATGAATTCAGCAAAGTCGGAAGGTACAAAATCAATGTACAGAAATTGGTTGCAATTTTATATACCAACAATGAGGCAACAGAAAGAGAAATCANCATGTCAGATAAAAGGCTAGTATCCAAACTCTATAAGTAACTCACCAAACTCTACACCTGAAAAACAAATAATCCAGTGAAGAAATGGGAAGATGACATGAACAGACNCTGAATTCAAACCCCATGTCTGTCTCTATGATAAGAGCTCAGAGCCTGGAGCCTGCTGCAGATTCTGTGTCTCCCTCTCTCTCTGCCCCTCCCCTTCTCTCTCTCTCTCTCTCTCTCTCAAAAATAAACAATTTTTTAAAGTTTAAGAAGTTATGGATGGTTATATATAATGTTAACATTAAAAGGCACTTGGTATTTCATGAAGAATCAAGATTTCAAAAACTTAAATGGATAACACTGTATGCTAACTACACTGGAATTAAAAAAGAATAAATGTAAATGGCTTGATTAGGCTAATGGAAAACACATAATCACAAATACATACGAACACACACATAATGCCTGGAAAGAAATTGATCAAACTGTTAACTAGCTGTGTTTGTACAGTATACATATAGGTTACACTACATTTTGACACTAAAGAATATTGCTTTATTCTTTCTATACTCCAATTTTATGAAATAAAATCCACTTATCTTAAAAATATGTTTCATGATCTCTTTTAAAATGGCTCAAAGAGTTTCTTCTTTTAAATGTCCAAAGGGAAACCTTTCATCTTCTTACCTTGATGGCAGAGCACCTTTCACCTTGACCTTGGATGGTGTCTTCCACCACTGTTCCTTGCCCACTGTCATCCTCTCTATTCACATACTTTGATCAAGATATTCTAGGCCAAATACAAATCCCATTAATCACTCCTTTTCCAGAAGTCACTGCAAATTGTTGTCCACAATTTCAGTGTTCTTATTCCACATAGAAAAAGTCAGTCTAGCTCAGTCCTGAACAAGAAGCCCAGGGTTTTTATATTTAAGCTTAGGTACAAGAACTGCATTTACATATCCCCAATTCCTGAGTGCTGTGAGGTTTGCTTGCTGTTTATACTGGCATTGCTAGAACTGTCAATCAACCCCCAGTTACTAGGCACTTTAGGAACCAGATAAGAAACATAACACCTAAGAAAATGACTGAATTTATTCAGCTATGAACTCAGAGGATCAATATAAACTGAAAATAATCATGGAGACATTTTCAAATCCAGAGATTAATGGACAATAACCTTAATAAAATGGTCATTGTATAGGCCAGGCACAAGGTGTCATTATGATAAAGACTAAGTTGAAGGTCATTTTTAACTACTGATAATGCCTTGAGAGGATGGATGCAGTAACAAATAAGTGAAAATTTATTTTTATCTTTCACTACCATTTCATGTCTTAACTTTCATACAGTAAAGAATAATTGTAATACCCGTTACATTACATACATTAAGATAGCTCTTAGATAACTATGACATATATAACATGTGACATTGAGGCATGAAGTTGAATGCACCCTGAATAAAATAAACTTCAACTGAAGTGCTTCTTCAATGTTATGGCTAAGTGTAGTTGAGTTTTATTTTATTATTTTATTTTTATTTTATTTTATTTTTAATAGTTTATTGTCAAGTTGGTTTCCAGAGTTTCATTTTAGAAACTTGGTGCTTGGGTGGCCCAGTCTGTTAAGCTTCTGACTCTTGATTTCAGCTCAGGCCATGATCTCATGGTTCATTAGTTCAAGTCCCATCGGTCTCTGCATTTACAGCACAGAGCCTTCTTCAGATCCTCTGTCTCTCTCTCTCTGTCCCTCCTCTCACCTTCTGTCTCTCTCAAAACTAAATAAAAGTTAAAAAAGTTTTTTAAAGAAACTGGTATCAGTATTAAAGTACTCAATAAAAATGTGTCTAAAATGTTTTTGTTTGGATTTTTATCTGAATGAGAAAGCCAAGCCTGCAGTTTCCATTATACATTCAAAGAATTGGATTATTTGGGTTGGGTGGTAAACCACATTTTTAAATATTTGGGATTTAATCTTTTCTGGGATGAAAAAAATTGGTATAAATAAATACCAATACTAATGCTATATTAGGTAAAATCATTTGGTTATGCTGTTGGACAGGAAGAGCAGAACCTTCCTTGAAGATATTATTCAACTATATAAAAATAGTGATCCCTCTGGTTTTCCATAACTCTCCAGTGTTACAATGCTAAGATTCTGTCACATATTTCTCTCCCACCCCTACCCACATCTCTTTATTGGCTTAAGGCTCTCTTGATGCTCTGTTTTTCAATGACATATAAAGTCTTCAGGTCTTGCTCCTATTCAGAGTAATATCTTTCATAAATGTATCACCCAGTGTGTAGTGCTTTCTTGTCATTTGTTGTGGATTGAATTATGACCCCCCAAAATCTGTGTATTGAAGCCTAATTCCCATTATCTCAAATATGACCTTATTTGGAAGTGATTCATTGCAGACATAAAGAAGATGAGGTATTATGGTGATCCCTAATCCAAATATGACTGGTGTTCTCTCAAAAATTTTTAAGAAAAAGAAATTTGAACACAAAGACAGACATGCATAGAGGCAATAAAATGGGAAGAGATATAGGAATAAGTGGACTAGAAGAAATCATTTTCTCACAACTCTGAGAAGGAATCATTCTTGCTTATACCTTGATTTTGTATTTCTAACCTCTAGAACTATGAGTCAATATGGGTTGTGTAAGCCACCCAACTCATATGCTTTGTTATGGCATCCCTAGAGACTAACACACCATTTTAAGCATTATACAGTATTTAAATTAAATCTGGAATTCTAGAACTTCACTCAACCCATATTATATTCAGCATTCAAGTAATTTTTCCAGATGAAAGATTCCTTCTTTTTAAAATATGTCTTCCTATAGAAATCTTTCTCTCCTCAGTTCTTCAGATTCCCAGTCCTAATTTGAAATGTTGATTTCTGAACATTTTTTGCTTTAATTTTCTTTAGAAATAGTATCTGGAACTAATTGTAGAAGCTTTGATTCAAGGATCAATCACTGAGCCTCAGTTTCCTCACCAGCAAAATGCATTAAAAGTTACCACACAGGATTGCTTTGAGGATTAAGTAAAACACCGTGCATGAAAATGTTTGAATTGCTACTGATGTTTCTGTGTCCTTTTCAATATCTTAACAATTCACAGAATTATAGTAACTGTTTTTGTCACCACAGACTTCAGGTAGAAGTTTCCAGAAATAGAAGATAAATAACAACACTTGAATCTTTATCCTGTGTCATCACTGCTGCTCAATGGTCACCATCATATACTGTGATTTATATCCTATTTTCCTATTCTACGACATTCACATATCCCTGGGTAAAGTTCATCTTCATGTTCTGACCTCATACACAAGCAGAAAAGATTTTTCTGCAGTTTATCCTTATCAGTCTGACATTTAATTACCCAGAGAAGCTTAGTGTCATCTGTGAACTTGAAGATTTTACTGGGTACTTCATCTTCCGAAACACTATAAAAACCTTAAATGAAGTCAGTCCTGGCAATAATCCCTAAAGCAGAGACTCTAAATCTGAGTGCTTGGAATGGGTTACAGATGTACTGAGGTGCAGATATCTCATGAGCAGCCTTTGCCATGTATGTGAGTAGACAATGACAACATTATCATTTTCTATAGGTGTTGTGTAAGAAAAATTGGGAAATGACACCTTAAAGATAGCTTCTGCTAAGATCATTTTATTCATAAAGGTAGCTGTTTTTCCTTTGCCTTTTTCTCTTTCAATAAACTAGGTGGTTAGCCATGAAACTATATTCTCCTTAATTTCTATGCGATTTGCTGAGTGTGTGTGTGTGTGTGTGTCTTCTATGTCTATTTTTAGTAGACTACAGCATAGATTGATTTCCTAATGACTTGCAGTCATGATAACTGAAAATCACAGAAGAGATAGAACTCAGAATCAGTCACTTGAATAAATAAATCAGAAGTGAAGGTCAAAGCACTCACATGAGGTATCACTGTCAGAATCAACAGATGGAAACATCTTATGTTCATTATCTGGAACTATATCATTATGGAGTCTATATACATTCAGAAGCCTTGTAAATGTTACTTTTATTTTATATCTACTGAATATTCCTTGGGCCATTCCAAAAGGTCATCTCAATTGAATGTTGTTTGTTTTACATAAGCCTGTCCAAAGCAAAGCTTTCTGAAAAGATAAGGAGTTACTTTGCAGATAACAACTCTTCTCTTAGATGATAATGAAGTTGGAGATGGGGGCAGTCCTTTAGTGTAAGGATAGGAATTCCCAGAATAAAAGTAAAGGGGGAACAAACCCAAGCAAGGCTGGACATTTGGTAGAAATCTAGCAGCCTGAACAGAGGAGTGGCAGACTTGTCTAATGGTTTGGAACCTAAACTTCCCACAGGAGGGGTTCAGTGAACAAATATAAATAAATAAATAAATAAATAAATAAATAAATAAATAGCAATAGTGGGAGAGAGGGGAAAAAGAAAAGAAAAATTAAAACAAGAATAAAAGTAAGAGACAGTGGGGGGGGGAGCCTTGGTGAAATAATCCAATTCATGTCTTGTAGTAACATCTGTTGCTATGTGAAGACAGCTGTTATATATGCCAGTACCAAAACTCAGTTTAAAACTTAAAAACTGTATGTGTGTGTATCCTCAATATTTTAGGTAGGTATCCTGTGTCTAGCAAAAACAATATAAGAATTGTTTAGAAAGTCAATGCATATTGTGCTCTCATAATCATTATACTTTTGCAATGTATCAACAGACCTGAGCATATGACCTCTCTGGGGTAGGATCCTCAGTGAGAAGAGGTTGAAGAGAAAAGGCAGTATTGAGTAACCTGTGAAATGAAGTCCCTGTCCTATGAGACTGGCATATGTGCCAACAGGAATTTTTTCACTACTTGCTTTTGTGGGAGTCTTTAAGATTCTCTCTCTGTCACTTCCTAGTACATGTAATACATAGGGTACCTGTATCATTCTCAGCCTCAGAACCCACAGACAGGCCCTTGCTGGGCTAGATCATGCCAGAATTATTTTGAATGGATTTCCTTTAAAAATGGTTCTACTCAGGCTCCCTCCAGGTGGGTGGATTGGGAGATCCCTCTAACACTCTTCCCACTGTAATGTGTGAAAGGAATCTGTTCTTCTGCCCCCATAATAGAAGGGAGAACCCAGTGGGCTCATAATCTCTCAAAAGAAAGCTTCCCTCATTCATTTTCTACCTCTATGCTTTTCTGGTTGGAGGTGACTGATCACTAGCATGACACAACCAATTTAACTATCTTGTAGTGCATCCTGGCTAAAAGGTCTGGCCCCTTTCTTTGAAACTTGTGGGATACTTGACATTGACTGCATCATTCCTGGACTTGAGGGCTTCAACCAAAAACAAAACACAAGGAGTTCTTTTTAATTCAATTTTAAATGGCTATATTTGAGGTTAAATATGGTCTATTTAGGTAATTTCACGTTTCAACATAATGAACATCTTGTGTGTCAGTTTTCCCCTGTCCTACTCTTACTGCCTAACTTTGTCAAAATAGGACTTGTTAGGCAGCTCTTCTCTGTCAACCAGAAAGTTTTAAGAGAGACCCAAAAGAAATATATATACTAAATTCAACTCTTTCCCATTCCTGAAATAGTGGCTCTTCAAACAAATGAACAAAACACATACCTCATTCAAACTTCCAATCTTCTAAGCTGTCTTTGACGGTAAAATAAAAGAACAAATTGTTACTCACTGCCTAACTTGGAAGGATGACCAGACACACTGGGAAGAAATACGTGTTCCTACTACTTACAGAGAGATGTGGCTTTTCTGTCTGACTAAAAGAACTTTGCTTAGAGAAGCCCTGTGGTACTAAGTCAGATGCAGATTCCAACGTTATGAAGCCACTTATGGTGATGCTCACAAGAGCTGGTCTATGACTTTTACCTAAGCACAGCTATCTTCAAACAGGTCTTTAATTCTGTGATCTTCTATAATTTGTATTATTTGTACCTCTCATTTTTAGTACATTATGTTTGGTAAACATATAAATATGCTACTTATTTTCTCTTTTTGACTTATATTGCAATTAAATTTCATGTTTATTTCTGATCCTCTAATTTCTGTAGATTCTGTGCTCTTTGGATAGGGCAACCTGTAACACTGCAGTACATATAATTCTCTGTTCCCTCTTGTGCCTCTCTGGCCTTTATACAGTGGAAAAACTCAGTAAGTACATGTTGAGTGAGCTAATGAAGGCTACTGCTCTTGAATGCTGAATTTCCAATGCTTGCATTATTCTATTTAGCTGTAGTATCAATTTTTGAGATTATTCAAATAAACCTATCACAATAGCTGGAAAAGGTTGCCTTTTATTATCACCTGGAGAATAATATGCACTGTGTTTAACTTTAGGAGTTCTTTGATTTATTGTTCTGACCTTTTAATTCCTTGCAAAAATGAGATCTTTTATTTATACTCATCTTAATCTAAAAGTAATAAGAGAATTTGACTAATGTTTAGCTCAGAGAAAATGGAAGTCTTCTGTAAAGAGCAGTATGGTCTCACCTTTCACAATATATAAGAAGTTGAATAATCATATCAGAATAACAAAAAAAAAATAAGTATAGGATTGTATCACAGTTCTTGCAAGACAAACTATTCCAAGAATAAGGAGAAACTATTGTTTGTTCTCTCCCTTTAACTGTTATTATGAAAGGAACAATTTAAAGAGCAAATACTGTATTGTTAAATTCCAAAAGTTTATCTCATACTTAAAGTAATTTGTGTGTTCATTTAGAATCAAACTACAGATTTTCCCAGAATGAATAACTACAATATAGAAATAGAGACAATCTTATAAAAAGACTAGATTAAAAACAAGATACTTTATTCATGATTGCTGGTTATTTTCCCAATTGATGTTCTTATTCTTCTGTAGCTCAAAGGAGAGTTAGTCAAATTGTTTCATCTGTATGGTTTTAATGAAATTTACTGATTGAGTTGATGGTTATATTTTCAGCAATCAATGAGTAGTAGATAATGTAGGCCTCAATAGCATCTTCTTTGCAAGAACTCCAGGGTCTCTTATAATTCTTTACAGAACATCTGTGCTAAATGGTAACTGAGCAAGAGAAAAATGAAGGAAACTTAAATATTCACAAATAGATGAATTTTTATAAAGGCAAATGTTTGGCAGGACTAGTAGAACTTTGCTTATATTTATAAGGAAACATGCTATCAAAACATTAAATGCATTAACATTGTCTTTATTATCCAAGCAATAACTTCTTTTGTTGGTAAGTAGATGTTTAAAATAAGACAAGGCAGAAGAAGTTAGAAATAAGAGAGATTAAACTGAGGAGCCCCACTAACAAATCCACTCAGAGGAGATCAAGCAGAGATAAGTAATGTTACATAAAAAAAAAAAAAACAAATTCTTTCAGGTGCACAAATCCAATTATAATCAAACTGAAGTTGTGAGTATATAAAAAAATGAATGTCAATCAAAATGGAGTTGCAATAGAAAATGAAAGTCATGAAAAGGTAAACATCCAAAGTGAAAATTACATTTGCCAATTGCATTCAAGTATGCAAGGAAGATTGCCAAGAATATTCCTATCACTGTGTAACTAAATAAATTGGTATTAGCTTTAAACCATTACACATTTAAGTCATTAACTAACTGTCCCTGTTCTAATTCTATGATCACAAGAAATTCACTTTATATTGTGGCTTCCCAGAATGAGCTAGTTCTGCTCTCCTCAATACTGTGGTCCATACAATTGTTATTTGCCTATTACAATCAATCAATTGACATTCACAGTTTATTCACCAGTTTCAAGGACTCTAGTAGATTCACCAATATAATACCTATTCTTTTACAAAGCCTCTTGAAAGCCAGGCAGCAACATTTTCCTGGTTTTTATAAACTTGTCTAAAGTGTTATGGAAAAACTGAGGCTTTTAGACATTTAAATTTCTATATTTGTATTCTAGTCTAATCTATAAAATTCCACAATATGTTGTCTATCTAAAATGAAGAGGCAACTGACGGAATGGGAAAAGATAGTTGCAAATGACATATCAGATAAAGGGCTAGTATCCAATATCTATAAGGAACTCATCAAACTCCACACCTGAAAAANACTATTTAAGGAAAAAAATAAAATAAAATAAAATAAAATAAAATAAAATAAAATAAAATAAAAGAGAGTAATCACAATTACTCAAGGAGGGCACTTCTTGGGATGAGCACTGGGTGTTATATGGAAGCCAACTTGACAATACACTATTTAAGGAAAAAATAAAATAAAATGAGAGTAATCACAATTACTCAAGTAATTGTGTACTTTTAGAGTACAAGTGCTCTAGTACTCCATATTCAATTTAAGTTTTACTTTATAGCTCTTCTGAAAACTATTGTGTACCATTTTTAGAATTGTAAAAATATGTCATCACATCAAAACAGTAATGAGCTTAAAAATTATCAGTTTGTGAATGTTTATATTTTGAGGTAAATAAGAATACCAAGAACAATTCAAATTCAGGTGTCCATTTGTTACACTGGAGCAAGAAGAATGTGTGTGCAGACTATTATGTGTAGGTTGTCCACAAAACATGTCTAAAATTTAATAATCATTTGAATACATTATGCCTTAGAACAGAAGTGTGGAAAAGGTGAGGAGTCTGTCAGGTATATCTCCCATGAAACAAGCATAAAAGATGTTCATAAAGTAGAACATGATTTTACTAAACATAAAATTTTGTACCAAGATTGAAAAAAAATGGAGAAACTTAAAGTTAGGTTTGTAGTACTTGGCATAATGATATAACATAATTGAAGAAGAAAAGCATTCTAATATTTGAACATTTTAAGCCTCTGTTCAGTCCATATAAATTGTATATATTAGTAAAGTCTACTGAAATCATGGAATGGTTCTAACAAACCAGACACTTAAAACTGCCTGGGCCATGTATAAGCCAGGATAGTCTGAATTATGCTACAGTAACAAACAAGCTCAAAAATATCAGCATAGGTAGGGCTGACAGCTCAGAGCCTGGAGCTTGCTTCGGATTCTTTCTCTCTCTCTCTCTTTCTGCCCCTCCCCTGCTTACACTCTGTCTCTCTCAAAAATAAACAAACATCAAAAGGAAATTTTTAAAAAATGTCAGCACAGGTATATTTCTGATGCAATACATCCACAACAAGTTGTATAGAGCTTCTGCTCTCTACAATTGCCTTCCTTAGTTAGTCTATGGCTCAGACTGATGGAACAGCCATTTCCAGATGGTAAGGCAGAAGAAAAGAACACAGCACAGTAACATCTATTGATGTGAAAGTGAGATCCTACCATGTGCCCAGAAGGAGAAAAAAATCCCCAAACACAGCATTTATTCCCAGATCTAATGACAACGAAAGGATAAAGAGTAATGATAACATATAATTACATGCCACAATTTCAACAAAACTGTTGAACTAAATGGGAAAAGCTCTAGGAAAGAAGAAAGGCCATTAGTGTGTAAATAGAAATAAAATGTGAGCAATATGTTTCTTGAGATGAAACAACTTACAGTGTTAAAATATTTTACTAGGTGAAAGCAAAATGTAAGCAGGGCCAAATATAAGGCTATTTATATTCCCTGCACAGGATTACACTAGGATTCTTATAATCACAGTAAGGTAGAACTTCTTGGATGTCAAAGGACAGGGGCCAGCTATGTCTCCTTCCCCCTTTATCCTTTACAACATGAAATGCCAACATTATTCTCCTCTCTGCTGAATGTCCTCGCCCAAAGTGATCCTCAACAGCGTTTACAACTGTTGGGCCCCAACTATGTACCTTGTTTGGGGGTTGGAAACACATGGGGATATTGTCTAGGGCCCAACAAAAACCACTGTGAGGCTGGCCTTTCTAGAAATGGAGGGCAGCAGGTATTCTGACCCCTATTCTGATTTCTGCCATAACAGAAATTATAAGTGGTTTATGAGTGGCATCTGATTACATTTTATTTCTCTTTCTGTTTGAGATACAAAGGGACATGTGTGTTAATTTTCTGAGAGGAAAAAAACAAACAATCCAGTATAATTTCTATACAAAAGGACTCTCTCAGTAAAGAACTTGCAGGTGTTTTCCTTACTCATACAAATATGTAGTCCCTCATGAGGAAAGAGCACATAAACTTGACACACATACCTAGAAGTATAGACAACACTCAGAATCCATTTATCCTATTTGCTTTCAAAAAATAAACTGCTAAAAAAGGAAATTTGTTACATAATAATGGTGTCTCAAATTCCATTTATGGTATTTTACTAAGGATCTTCTTTAATGTAGTTCAGGGAAATATAATCAGCTGTAAGAAAAAGACCTTAGGTATGTTCAAAATGCTCAAAAGAAGGTAGTGTTGATTCTATCTATAAACAACTACAAGGTTCAGAAAATGAGATTTACTACTGAATTTTCTATAAGGTACACAATAAAAGCATAAAACCTTTGCTCTGAAACACCTTCGTATATCTGTAAAAGAATACACAATAGAAGCATAAACACCTCTGCATAAAACACCTTCCTACATCTGTTACTGCACATATGTATGGGTTTCTGGAGTATGTACCTAGGGTAGAACTTGGGATTTACAGGTCACGCACGCATATGTTCTACCCATAGTGCTTCAGGGTAGTGATATCACTATCTACTCCTTCTAGTACCATATGTGTTTCCATGACAACATCTTCATGGTACACTTGGTATTTTTATATGTACAATGATCAAGAAGACCATTGCGATCTATGACAGAATTCTAAGACGGCTGCAAAATCTCAGTCCTATAATTTTGTTATACTACATGAGAAGGGGTATTTGACAGATGTGATTAAGGTTACTAATCAGTTGACCTTAAAATAAGGACATTATCTGGGTGGTCCTAAACTAATCACCTAAGCTTTTTAAAAGCAGAGCATTTCCTCTACGTGGCTACAGAAGAGGAATTCAGAGAGATTCAGAGCATAAGGATTCAACAAGAGATACTCTATTGCTGTCAAAGAGTTGAGAGTGGCCTCTGACTGATATCCAGTAAGTAAATGGGGACCTCAGTCCTACAACAACAGCGAACTGAATTCTGCCAACAATCTGAGTGAGCTTGGAAGCAGATTCTTCCCCGGAACCTCCAGACAAGAGGCCAGCCTGGCTGCCACCTTGACTGTGGCCTATGAGACCGTTAGCAGAGAAACTACCCATGCTTAATAAACTTTTGACCAATCAAACTGTGAGCCAATGAATGGGCATTGTTTTAAGTTGTTAACCTTGTGGTGATTTGTTATGCAGCAATAGAAAACTAATACACTGTCTGCAACTAAGTAGGTAGTCCCTAGGGTAGATGAGGTCAGTAGGTAGTAGCCACCTGACCTAACCAACCTCTACTCTTGTCTAATTAATTGTTATCATAGGAATGTAGGTTTGCGGTTTTCCCATGTTCCACTTCTTAGGAGATGCTGGAAATTCATACTTTTATATTAAATTTTCTAATACTTTTTAAAACTGGCAAGTAATTCAATTAAACCAGAAAAAATAAGTCACCGTGCAGGCCAGTTGAAATTCTGGCTTAGCAGGTCCTTTCAATGCCAGTGTTTCATGATCTACTAAGTGAATGTTAATAAAGCCTTTTCCTTTTTGTTTTAAATAATATATATTGTAAATGTTGTAATACTCTAAATGGCTTCTAACTATTCTTCCAGATGAAAGATTTATGATTATTAATGCATTATTCTTCCTTTTCTAATGAGATCTCTTCCTGTGCAGAGGATTACAGGAATTAAAGTTTTGCTCAGGATCCATTTAAAGAAGTTTCCATGCACCTAAGATGATATGATTGAACTCCTGGCTAAAAACCACCATGAGTTAAAATCCATCAAATACATTTAAGTCCTTGAGTTTATAATGATACAGAAACCAAAAATAAAAAGTAAAATCTAAAAAGATAAATAAATAATAAAGTTTTGCTACAGTAAGCGATCAGACAAATAATTCAAAAATAAGAAATTTTCCAGCACCTGGGTGGCTCAGTCTGTTGAGCATCTGACTTTGGCTCAGGTCATGATCTCATGGTTCATGAGTTTGAGCCCTGTACCAGGCTCTGTGCTGACAGCTGGGAACCTGGAGCCTGTTTCAGGTTCTATATCTCCGTCTCTCTCTGCTCCTCCCCGACTCGTGCTCTGTCTCTTTCTATTTCCAAAATAAATACACATTAAAAAATTCAAAAATAAGAAATATTTACATTCATGTATAACCTTTTTTCCTTTAATAGAAATATGAAAATAATGTGTATCAAGAAGGAATAGATGTTTTTCCTTCCCATCCACAGAGGTGGTAGTTAAGAATGTGATCTTGGGCAAGTTCCTTAACCTGTGTCATATTTCTTGATATATCAAATGAACTTACAGTAACAGGCAACTAATTGGGTTTGTGTAAGGATTATATGAGTATGTCTGATATACTTAGAATGTAGACCAGAACTTAATGTTCAACAAATATTAGTAATTTGCAAAGAGGGGCATGAGAGTTCTAAGTAGAAAGGAGATCATGCCTTGGTCAAGGATATTCAGTAGCTTGATGATGCTACCATACTCCTTTGTGTGGCTTTCAGTTTGGCTTTAGTCCACCTTTCCAGATCCCTTGTCTGTTTTCATGCAAGCTGTATAGTCCAAATCATACTACTGCTCAACATTTCCTAACCCCTCTCCCTTCGCTCCCACAACATGGAATACCAAGAGTCCTTTTTCCCTTTGTTTGTCCATCCTCGAAGGCAAACCTGTAGACAAGTCCTCCACAAAACCTCCCCAGACTTAACAGTCAAGTCTGGTAAGTGTTTAAACTTCAGGTTAAAGTACTGGCTGATATCTTACATTATATTCATTTCCATATCAATCTGTTTCATTTATGGATGATAAATTCCTTACAAAAAAGTACATTTTATTTGTGTCCCTACAGAGCCTGGTATGAGGACTTCCAGCAGACAAGGGCTACTCAGTTGGGTTAGCAGTGACTCAGTCATTTTAGCATCTGACTGGGGCTTAGGTGATGATCTCAGTTTGTGAGTTTGAGCCTCACATCAGGCTCGCTGCTATAGACACAAAGCCCACAGGGAATCCTCTGTTCCCACATCTATCTCTGCCCCTCCCACATTTGTGTGTGTGCACCCTCAGACACTTGTTGGGATGAGCACTGGGTGTTGTTTGTAAGCGATGAATCATGAGAATCTACTCCCAAAGTATACACTTTATGTTAGCTAATTTGACAATATTCTTTTTTTTTAATTTTTTTTTAATGTTTTATTTCTAGGAGAGAGAGAGAGACAGCGTGAGCAGGGGAGGGTCAGAGAGAGAGGGAGTCACAGACTGAAACAGGCTCCAGGCTCTGAGCTGGCAGTCAGCACAGAGCCCGACGCGGGGCTCGAACCCACGAACCGCGAGATCATGACCTAAGCGAAAGTCGGACGCTTAACCGACTAAGCCACCCAGGCGCCCCTAATTTGACAATATTCTAAAAAAACCAAACACATTTAGCCTCTCTCTCTCTCTCTCTCTCTCTCTCACACACACACACACACACACACTCAGACACACACATACACAAATTTAATTTAAAAAAGCAGCCGGCAGACCATTCAATAACTAAAACAGATAAAAGGAGAAAGAGATCATTAATATTTATATATCATAAATTGAAACAGGTTTTGGTCTGCCCATTTTTAGAATTTATTGTTTATTTTATTGTGTATTCACCTTTACAGGATAAAAAGTAAAATAACTACTAGGACGAGAAGTCTGAATGAAATCATTCCAAACAACATAATTATTTTTATATCCTCTCAAATTTAGCAATTTCCTATCCTTAAATAAGTTAATTAGACTTCCATCACAGAACAATAGCCTTGTAGCAGTGACTACTTAACTTGGGATTCTAATGTGCTACCCTATTTGGCCAAAGCTATTACTAAATTTCTGCCTCTCTGAGGCAATCACATGGCAGAAGAGTATGCCAATTGAGACATGGATGGTTCTGCTACTCATTTTCTTTGCCCTCTAAACATTGCAGATAAAAATAACAGACTTTCACTTCATGGGTCTTACTTACAGCTAGGTTACAGATTTATAAGCAGTACTGGTCAAGGGGACCTTGTTGTAAGTCTACTGGGGGTATCTGGGAAGATTTCACCCACAATAAAAAAAAAAAAGACCTCTTTCAGCCTTTAAATATGTTCTGTGAGGATATGCCTTTTGCCCAGCAGTTATTTTTTAGCCACAAGAGGACATATCTGAAAACTAAAACCAAGTCACCAAAAATAGAAGTCAGAAGGACAGGAAAACATCCTAGTCCTGAATAATACTGCTTTGCCAGAAATTAAATCCCAAGACCTGTCAGTTCTGGAGTTCTTTTTCTATTAGATCATAAATCCTTATTGTTTGTCATTTTGTTTAGTTTGTTTGGTCCAGATCTTACAATAAGAATACCAAGTCTGTGGTGTCTGGGTGGCTCGGTCAGTTAAGAATCCAACTCAGTTTTGGCTCAGGTCATAATTTCATGGTTCATGGGATTGAGCTCCACATCGGGCTTTATGCTGACAGCATGGAGCCTGCTTGGGATTCTCTCTCTTCCTCTCTCTCTCTGCCCCTCCCCCACTCACACACCTGTGTGTGCATGTGTGCATATGTGCACACATGTACTCACTTTCTCTCAAAATAAACACATAAACATTAAAAAATATAACACCAAGTATAAAGTTTTTCCCAAATGATATAGTATTCATCACAATTACAGCAGACTAAAACTTGTGTTTCTCAACTGGAATATTTTTTTGTTCTAAAGTCTACATTAACAGTAATATTCAGTCATAATAAAAATGATGACTTAAGGGACATTTAAACTGAAATTATGTGACTGTCTTTATAAACTGTAATACTTGAAAGATAAAACTAATGGCAAGCTTGTGCAGTTAAACATTAATATCTTGCTAATCTGGACCTCCCTGGTGATTTACAGCTCACTGAATAGTGCTAATAAATATTCTAGTGCAATGCATGTCGATAATACTGTGTGAGGACTGTATCAGCTTACCTCCAAATGAAACAGCAAGACATTTGAGCTAGAATTTTTTCAATTATTTTGTGACAAAGAAATTGAGGAAGTTTCTATTTCAAAACTCATTTGATGTATACTGCTCACTTTGGCTTGTTTTCCCTGAGGACTTATTCTGTGTGTCTAGAAATATATAGGGCAGCTTTTTATGTAGACAGCCATGCCTATACAGTCCTGCTCACTTCAGGAGAATTAGCAAGATTCCCAACTCTATCATTCCTAGCCTCAAAGACAGGTATCACCTACCTGTGCCAATACAAAGCAAGATATCCTTTAAGAGGTATAGTTAGCAATATCAGGGTTTGTTGTTTGCATATTTACCAATGAACAGACCTTATTTCATCCTTTTAAAATGAGAGTTGTATATAATAACTGATTACAATAGAATGGGGGGAGCAAATAGTGGCTAACTGCACATTAAAGTATGCAGACTTCACTTACTCTTTTGGAAGAGAGGGACAATTAAAATATTAATGACAGAAATTTCAACTTAGGCCAAGTTAAGCTAAAAAAATTAATAACAGAAACCTATTGGCTCAGGTATCTGAAGAGACTAGGCTAATTTCTTATTCAGTTTGATCCAAGAATGCACTCACTATCATTTGAACTTGGTTTCTCTGTTTGAATTTGTTCTCAGGCCTCCCCTAGCTCCAGGGTCATATCCTCCTCATTACTAACAAGATCAGGAGAGACACACCATGCCCTTCTTACACTGGGTCCAGAAAAAGCCTCCTTGGATTTCATTTCCTCTTGTTGGATCTTGGACCATTTATAAGTCAGTGACCAGAGCAATATAGTTCCAATGAGCCAGGAGCCAAAAACAGAGATTTCTGCAGTGAATTATATAAATTGTATAAAGTGAGACTAAAAGAGAGATTGTTCATCAGATTCAAACTGTGGATTTATTACCAAGAGGAGAAACAATAGTTGCTGGGTATCAAAGACAAAGATGTCTACCATCATCTTTTCTTTTTAAAAAGAGTTAAAATTAAACTAAATTGACATATTGACATATTCTCTTTAGATACACAAAGAAGTAGTCATTTAATTGTCAAGAGACAAAAATCACTTTAAGTTTGATTGACATTATTCATTATTCCCAAATCTTCCAGTAGAAAACTAAATATAAAATATATTTCATACATATTAATATATTTACATTATTTTTACTAAACAATAAATTATTCACTGTGGTGAAGTCTACCATGAGGACAGCACTGCAAAGGTGTCTTCATAGAGTTAGAGAAGACATGACTCCAGATACCAGATTACCCTGAGATAAAAGGACTTACTTACGTGAAGTGGTGTTAACCAATGGAATGGAAGACTCGGTGATAAAAAAAAAATTATGTGTTACTGCTGTGAAATAAGTGTGAGGAATATAGAAAATGTTCAAGATTGAGGGTTAAATTGGATTCCTCAAGGAATTTTAGAATTTAATGATATGAGATCAGATAGTCTAGGCAGAAGGAACAATAGCCACTCCCCAAACCACCAAAAATAAACAAAACAGTGAAGAAAATAAAATTGCTTTTTAGTGAGACAGCAAGGATGTCAGTGTTATAAAAACGGAAGAATAAGTGAGACACAAAATTCTACATCAAGGAATTGTGGAGTCCAGGTAAAGAATGACTGGCGAGAGGGAAAAAAACCAAAACAGAGTGACTGGCAGAATATGCTAAAAAAAAGAAAAAAATGGAATCATGCAGACCAGAGCTCAAATCCCAGGGCTGCCATTTAACAAGGGTGTGACCTTGAACCAATTACTTAGCCTCTCTGTGCCTCATTGCTTTATCTGTTAATGAAGGTTAAGAAAACCCATTTGAAAAGATTGTGAGGACTCAATGAGAGAATGCATTTGAATTTAGCACAGTCCCTGGCATGTGTAGTATATGTGACAATTGTCAGTAGCTACTGTTATTACTATGTGAGTTAATGTGATGAAAAAGCAAAGATCCTGTGTTTGGCTCTTTAAGGAAAACAAACAAACAAACAAAAAACAGCCTTACACAAATCCTTCAAGTAACTTGGAGTTGTTTGTTTTTAAGGAATAAACATAGAAAGCAAGACAATGTGTAGCAAGGTCTCAAAAGAGCTGAGGGACCGCCAGAGAACAGAAACTATAGTTGACATGGCTTCATAGTAACCAGCCCATCATACCCCAGTGTGGTCCAGGCTCCAGGGCTCTGAGGAGACAAGAGTTCAATGTTTCCTTCTCCTAACAACCTGATCACAATTCTCTGATGAACCCTTTTATGAAGATTCTCTGCTTTTCTCTACCTTTCAACTTCCCCTACCTCCAATGAACTGACTCTTCTCATGTGGCCAGTCAAAACCCAGGAGAGAACGCTGATTCAATAAGCAATTCTTTGGGTAAAGCATTCACCCCTTCACCACACTAGCTGCTGGACTACAGTTTGTCTATCCTTGGAGTAGATGTTCATCTAGTTAGCAGTTGGTGGCACATAGAGAGAAGGCATTTGTAGCATGGAGGAATTTGCAGAAGAAATCCCACCGATGGGACTGTACATCGAAACTGGGATATAAGACTTAGATTGTATGAGGCCTGGCTTATTCAAGACAGATCAATTTTTTAAAAGTTAACTAAGGGGCACCAGGGTGTCTCAGTCAGTTAAATATCCAGCTCTTGATTTTGGCTCAGGTCATAATATTGTGCTTTGTGACACTGAGCCCTATGTTGGACTCTGTGCTGACAGAGCAGAGCCTGCTTGGAATTTTCTTTCCTTCTCTCTCTACTGCTCCCCCACTCATTCTCTTTCATTCCCAAAATAAATAAATAAACATTTAAAAAATTAGCTAAGAAAGTGATAATAAAAATAATCACTTAGGGGCACATGGGTGGCTCAGTCAGTTAAGTGTCCAACTCTGACTCAGGTCATGATCTCACCATTCCTGAGTTCAAGCCCTGCATCAGGCTGTGTGCTGACAGCTCAGAGCCTAGAGCCTGCTTCCGATTCTGTGTCTCCCCATCTCTCTGCCCCTCCCTGCTTGTGCTCTGTTTCTCTCTCTCAAAAATTAATGGATATTAAAAAAGTTTTTCAGTGATCATTTACAACAATTATTCAGGTATCAATATGCTAAATGCACCAAAGGAAGTGTGCTTGGGTAAGGCAGGTCAGTGAGGAAGCGGTTACATTTATCCCTGTATGATGTGAAAAGACCTGATCCAGGACCATAGGAATAGAAATGCAAAGGACAAGTTGACTTGAAATATCTCAACAACACTACTATGACTTGATAACTCATCAGTTAAGTGGTGAAAGGCTTTTAGAAGAGTGGTCAAGGGCCTAAACTCAGTGCTTTCAGAGTCTGAACAACATTGTTTAATGTTCATATTTTGTTATTTATTAATTGTGACTCTAATTGTTGTGCATCTACTCCAAACCTCAGTTTCTTCACCTGTAACCAGGGTAATTCACAACAGCAGCTGTACAGTCTCCAGGTGTGAAGTGAATAAGATCATGCAGGTGAAATGCTGAACACAGAATGTCACTTAGTAAATGTTCAACTCATGTTATCTGTTTTCAGTAACTCTCTAAGAAGAGAAGGAGCCTGAGGACTTGAAGAGATTTAGACTGAATCCATGGAAGTGTCAAAGGCCTCAGGAGGGAAACTGATCTTAATGCAGCAGAGATTGGGTTCTGCTTTGGATGTACTGGCTCTAGCTGAAAAGGCCAGGAGGGCACTGAACACACGTAGAAGGTCATTAACTTAGAAGAAGAGACAGAACAAGATGATGATACTAGGAGAAAAATAGGATGATGTTGAAAGGCTACAGGTAAGCTCCCTAGAGAAAAAAGCAGAGATCAGAGAGAAGAAGCCTGCTCCTTCTCCCAGCCAGAGGTTGAAGAGGAGACGTGCCAGGAAAGAGAAATACAGAAGGTTCCATGGGAGAAGGTCCCAAGATTCATTTATAGGAACGTGTAATTTAAGTAATTTGAACTAGACTTAAAATTATGTGTTTGTTGTTGGCCTTTTATCTCACTGCAAGAATATAATACTCCGTAATTAACTGGAAAGTTCAATAAAAATGATTTTAATTTATATGAAGTGTTCTGTGAACACTTTCCTTCAAAAGAAATTACACAGAAGTAATGTTCCTTAAGCACTATGTTATATATAAAAATATTTAGGGGATTATAATACTATAATACATATTTTGAATTTGCTTATTTCTGTATATTGTGTCATTTAATGCCATAACAGAAAATGGAATTCATTCTCACTGGGATCTACTAATAATTCTGTAATATTTGCTAAAGAACACTACCTTGCACTTATTTCTCAAGCCATAAACTTGGTAAGGATTTCCTTCCTTTTTTCTCAATGATGCTACCCAACACACACACATACACTCACAATCAATCATCAAAACTCATTGCTTCTATAGTTTAATTACCTGTCAGAATATCCACATTTCTATATTCCCACTGCCAGTGCCCGAATCCAAGCCAAGCAGCCATCTTCCCTTATGAGGACCACTGGCCATGGTCTCTAAGCCAGTACTGCCACTTACACTCTTGTTCTTTTCCAATCCTTCTTGATGTCATTATCTAGAGATACCTTATGAAACACAAATATAATCACAAATGTCCACTACTTACAACCCAACAAGTTCCTTCCCTAGGACTCAGATGAACACAAGTGTCTTTGACACAACCTATATGGCCTTTCACATCTAGCCCGCATCTACTTGTAAAGCTTCATCTTTTGCCACTCTCTGATTGACAATCTATGTCCCAGTCACACATGACTCTTTCCAGTTTGCCTCATCCCTACTTATCTCCCTTACCTCCTGGATTTAGGTACACCTAAAACAACTCTAACTATTCCACTTAGGTATTCTTCAAGTCTAAACTTATATTTCTATTTCTCCAGTCAGCCCTGACCCCTAAATAAGGATAGGTCTACAACACTATCTATTCTATTTTTGCTTCTCATGACACCCATCACACTTGTAACTACTTGTCTATTATTTTTCTTATTAAGCTGCACACTTATTGAAGGCTGGGACCATATCAGTTTTGTTTGTAGTCAAAGCTACAATAATAGAATCTACTGTTTATAAGGTACACAATAAATATTTACTAGCTAAATTGAATTTTTGGAAGAATCCTAATAAACTAAATGGTAGTAAACATTTATATTATTGCCGAGTAATTCTATTAATCACTTCAGTTATTTGTAGAGTCCATTTATATATGATATATATATCATAAAATATAAACTAAAGGTCATATACATATATATACACACATATATATGCACACATTTCAAACAGATAATAAATATTTACATTTTTAAATGAATATTTTTAAGATTATGATTTCATACTCACATTGGTTTCATGACCACTTACATGATTTTAGAAATATGCAAAACTGTTTTCTACAAATATATCCTCTTTATTACTAATTTCCTGGACAAAAAGAAACTTGGTAGAATTTCTTCTGGATTCTTTCCCCCAAACTTCTATGATTCAAATACTCTCTTTATAATCATAAATTACTATAATGTTTCCACTGTAGATGTAATTTCTTAAGAGGGAGAATAAACTGTGTGATTTGATGTTTGGATATTTCCACTTATGCTAGTAAAACAGAAACAGCAGGGAAATGTCACAAATGAAATGATGCTTTATTTTCAAATGTGGCCTGCCTGGTATGACAAGTATAAATGTTTGAAGCTGAGAGATAGAGGGATTTCCTAGGAAATACATACCCCAGATATTCAAAGGTTATTGCAATTGAATCCTAAAATAATGGAGCCTGAATTATTAAACAGAATCTGTCTCAGACACCCAGAATTAGACCAGAAGCCAATTAAGTGTTTAATGCTATTGGGTATCATGAACTAATTCTTCCAAACTCTAGGGACAAGCTTCATTCTAACCCTGACCTAAAAATAAAAAGCCAGAGACAGTCTCAGAATATTTTATTTTGTCTCAGCTTATTAAATGACTTCATTCCTGCCCATGTGTGGGGGTGAGGGCAGTCGAGTACAGGCTATTAGAGGGTAAAAGGGCACTTTAAAATTAATGATTTTCATACAGCAGTCAATGGGAGGTGTTTCTTCAGAACATTCACTTCAAAAATTAAAGCTCAGTAAATTTTCATAGTTGGTATTTAAAAAAAAATAGGAATACCATTTCTATTAACTCCAGTTAATGACCACTGGTACCAGGAATCAGGAGCAAGAGTCCAGCAAGACCCAAACCTCTTGGCCAGCCAGGTTTTCCAATTATGCAAGTCATTCAGTTTAGACTAGAGTGAAATTTTGAGACTGAGTTCAAGGTGAAGCTAAACATTCAGGATCATGCAGAAGAAAGTCAACATCAGAGAACAGAGGACCTATTTATCTTTACCCCATATTTTGGACTCATCTTAGGGAAGGGATTAAAGTCCTACCTTTGCTCATTGGGAATGAGACAGACAAATGAAAAAGTGTTCATTCCAAACACCTTTCTCTAATGTATGCAGATGTCAACTTTTCCTGTTACCACCTGCCAGAGCTTCTCACATCGCCTCGTTGTGACTCAAGATGAGGCGTTTTAATGTCTTAAGTTTACTCTGCTATAATGTTAGCTCTGCCTACTGAGGATGTTGACTCACTTACCCCTTCATCTCACTTTCCAATGCCTCCATTCCACTTCTTTTTTTTTAATTTTCTTATTTTTACATTTATTTATTTTTGAGACACAGAGAGAGATAGAGTGTGAACAGGGGAGGGGAAGAGAAAGAAAGAGACACAGAATCTGAAGCAGGCTCCAGGCTCTGAGCTAGTGGTCAGCACAGAGTCCAACACGGGGCTCGAACCCAGGAACCATGAGATCATGACCTGAGCTGAAGTCAGATGCTCAACCACCTGAGCCACCCAGGCACCTCACCTCCATTCCATTTCTCTCTGGAAGCAATTATATCTTCCTTAAGTACATGCCTTCTCTCTAATTTACTTGGTTCAGTTGGCAATTTCACATGAATACTGAACATTGGCTTCATTACTCCTCCAGTGATTTAAGAAGTATATAAAATTGGCATCTTATTCTAAAATAGGGAGTCCCTGATGGGCCAGAGATTCAAGAAAAAGCATCCTCTCTGTGCCAGAGAAACTGTCTTGACCAAGGCTGCCAATGATCCCCCAAGATCAAAATGAAAATCTTCTTCTGGGATTTCAGTTTTCCATAATATATCACTGCTGACCAATACTTTACACCCAGAATTCTCTCCTTCTCTGGTCTCCAGGCTCACACACTCTCCTGGTGCTTCTTTAACTCACCAATGGTGGACCATTTATTCTCAGTCACATGTGAAAATTCTTTCCTTTCTGTCTAGCCTATAAATGACCCTGAAGCATTATACTGGCCCATCTACTGTTTTTATCAAACATGCTGTCTTTACACATATGTTGTCAGTTACCTAGAAGATCTAGGCTTCCTCATCTCTATTGTCAGGACAGACATCCTTCTAGAATTCCATGCTTCTATACCAAACTGTCTACTCAATATTTTGCTCAACTGTGTAACAAAAAATTCAATGTCAATATATTCAAAACACTTCCTTCCCCAATTCTGCACTTCCCATCTCCTGAATGGCAACACTTCCCACCATCAAATCATTAAAGGTATGGCAGATTTCAGGGTCTTCTCTTTTCTTTTAATCAAATTCCATTCATTCGATCTTGTTAAATATTGTTTGTGACTTCTCCATCTCTCTCTTCCCTTCTTGATATTTCATATGGACATGTCTTCATGGTCTCTTGACCATGTGATCTTAAATGGTCTCCCTGCTCATTTTATCTTCCTCTAATCAAATCTTCCCTAAAATAATCTTTAAAAACACAGATCTGAACTTATTATTACCAGCTTAATACCATTTGGGGACTGTTAGCGCAGTGGCTTTCGAACTTTATCTGCACTGATCACCTAGAAGTCATGTTGAAAGAGATTGTTGGGCTCCACCCACAGAATTTCTGAATAAGAAGATTTGAAGTGGGCCAGAAAATGGACATCTCTAACAAGTTTTCAGGTGGTGATAGACTTTGAGATCACTGTATATCACACTTTAAGATAACCTCTGTATAACTTATACATTTTAGATGTCACAGCATGGTGTACAGGGCTTTATTAACCCATCTCTAGAGCCATATCTCCTTACCACCATTATATTGCTCTGACAGATGAGCTACAGATTTGTAAAAGTGCCTCACTGCTTCTTACCTCTTTGCCTTTGCTTAGCTATTCCCTCTTCTTCCTTTCCTTTCCCTCTGCCTGCCTATTTAATATCAACTCATCTTTCAAGAACCAGCTCAAGTGTCATCATCTCACTGAGATAATTGCCAGTCTCTACTCCCCTATTAGACACAGACACAGACACAGACACACACACACACACACACACACAGAGGTAAAATTGGCTACTCCCTTCCTTGGACCTCATTTATGAGTTGAACCTCTTGTCACAGAACATGTATCACTTTATCGTTCTTAACTGCTTGTCTTCCTCTTTAAACTCTAAGCCCTTAGAAGCAGAAAGTCTGTTAATAGTATGAATACCTCCAGTACATAGCAGACCATCTATACAATTGTAGAAATGTAGCATTTGATGGCTGAATTAAAACAGATTAATATATAGAAGTTAAACAATCTTACTTTTTTAAGTTTATTTCTTGAGAAAGTGAGCACACAATGGGGAATGGGCAGAGAAAGAAGAAAGAGAGAATCTCAAGCAGGCTCTACTAGGTCATTGTGGAGCCCGACAATGGGGCTTGTACTCACAACCAGTGAGATCATGACCTGAGCCAAAATCAAGACTTGTTTGTTCAACCGACTGAGCCACTAGGCACCCCAAGTTAAACAATTTTAAAAGCCTATGCACATTCCCACAAAGATTACTTTGTATCTTTATGTAAGGAAAACTTATGAATTGGAAAAAATATCCAAGAGTAGTTTATATTTTTAGTATAAGACTAATGTGGAAAAGAGAAGCAGAGCAGATTAAACCTTCTTTCTTCTATTTAATGAATATAGACACTAAGAATAATTTGGCTAATGGAATATTAGGCCATACAACTGACTACACGGCAACTCCACAAGAATAAAAAGACTCCAGTAATTTTATTGTATTCTTGGCTATACTGAGTAAGGCCAGAATTAATTTACGATGCATTCAGCATGCTCAAATAAAAGGATCTAAACCATCTTTACAATGAAGAAAAACAATTCATTTTAAACAGGGCATGGGAGTGGGTGAAAGGATTGGTTCAGATGATAAATTATTGAATGGCCAACCAAAAGGAAATCTTTATGTTCCTATTGGGTCACTGGCATAAGTTCCTGCATGTTTTATCACACATTACCCAAATATTTTGAATAGTTCATTTATTTATACATTATTTTTAAAATAAAACACAAAATATAATAGCCAATATCTAGAGTGTAAAACATTGTGCTAAGTACACTGAAAGATTCAAAGGAAGGTAAAAATCATCCCCACCCCATATTTCAACAGGGGCACATGTGGTATTTTGGACAGGACAATTCTTTATTGTGTGGGACAGCATTCCAGGATGTTTAGGACTCCTGTTATTCATCTACTAAAATACCGGTATCATCCCCCAGTAATGTAACCAAATACCCCTGTGCATTCCCCAACACTTCCTGGGGGGGGTGGTATCAGCTACAGTTGAGATTTACTAGGCTAGAGGTATCCTGACAAGGAGGACCTTTGTGAAAAGTTGTGACACTTTCACTCTCTGGCTCTTGCACCCCATTTTGAAGGGAATAAGAAGGAAATGATGACTGCTTTAAATTTTCTAACTTTTTGTTACAATTAACACTCATTTTGCTCCTGTAACTCACTAATTAATAAGTTTAAATGTGAATGGTAATGGTAATGTCTAATAATTAGTCACCAAAGGAATAAATATTTCTTGCACTGATGCCAGCAATTATAAACTGTACAATAATTATCATCTGGTCTATACTCTATAGTTGTCTACTGTTAGACAACTATCACACATCAGGTAAATCATATGTTTTGTAACAAAATACCACAATAAATTTCAAAAGGTTGAAATCCTGGATAAAATGTTCTCTGAACAAAATTAAATCAAACAAGCAATCAACAATAAATAGATAACAAATCAAATATCGAAAAATTAAATAGCATACTTATCACTTATAAAAACTACAGATCAAAGGAGAAATCAAAAGAAAAACTAGAAAATGTTTTGAAATAAATAATGGAAATAAAGGTCAAAATTTATGGATACAACTAAAGCAGAGGAAAATATATAGCTTTAAATGTCTACATTGAAAAGGTAGATTTAAAATCAATGATCTAAGTTTCTATCTTAAGAAGCTAATAAAAATGGGTAAATTATGAAGAAAAACAATCACAAAAGTAAGAGCAGTAATGAATCAAATATAAAATAGAGAAAATGGGCTATATTAGAAAGAATGCCCCTCCCCAAAGATGTCTATGCCCTAATCTCTGAAACCTGTGAATGTGTCACTTTATGTAGCAAAAGGGATTTTGCAGATGAGATTAAGATTGTGAACTTTAAAATAGGGAGATAATCCTGGGTTATCCAGGTGGGCCCATGTGTATTTAATGAGCCCTTAAAAGCAGAGAACTTCCTCCAGCCACAGTCAGAGAAATGTGGCCGTGGGAAAGTCAGAGGTGAAAGGCTGAGAAGGCTGACATGTCACTGCTGATCTGAAAGAGGACAATATGCAAGAAATTAGGCACCCTTGGGAGCTGAAAAGAGGCTCCTAATAACAGCCCACAAGGAAATGAGAGCACCTCAGCTGTACCAAGTACCTAACTCTGCAAACAAACTGAATGACCTTGGGAGTGGATTCTTCCCCAGGGCCTCCAGAGAGGAGCATGGTCCTCCAGCACCTAAATTCTGTCCTTGTGTGACCAAGCTGAGAACCAGTGGAGGCATACTGTACCCAGAATCTCAACACATGAATACTGTGAGAAAAAAAAATGGGTGTTGTTTAAGCTACTCTGTGATAATTTGTTATGACAGCAGTAGAAAATTCATACAATTAACGAGTACAAAAGCTGGTTTTTTGAATGATGAATACAATTGACAAATACCTAGGAAGACCAATCAAGATAAGAAAGAGAAAATACAAAGTGCCAATAGGAAAAACGAAAGAAAGGGCATTACTACAAATTATATAAACATTAAAGTGTAATAAGGTAATCTTGTGTAAAAAATTATGCCAAAAATTTACAAACTTGGATTTTAAAAAAGTGTCATGAAATGCACAACTTGAAAAAAACCAATATGAAGTATATATGTGTGGGGACTTTTTTATATATAAAATAATATATTAATATACAATTATGTATAACCCTATATTTAACAAAGAAAGTGAACTTGTAGTTAAACTTCTTCCAATAAACAAACTCTAAATCTTGCTAGTTTCACTGGTGAATTATATTAAACATTTGAGAAACAAATAATAACAATATTACTTGAATTCTTTCAGAAAATAAAGAAGTTTGTAATGTTCTCAGATTCATTTCAGAAGATAAGCATCAACCTAAAACCAAAGGCTAACAAAGGTAAACACTAGAAAAATTATTTACCTATAATTTGCATATAGATGAAAAAAAAGTCTTAAAAAAATGTTAGCAAAAGAAAACCAGAAACACAAATAAATAATACATATAATAATCAGATGGGACTTTTCCCAGGAACACAAGAATCAATAAGTAATTCACCATGTTAACAGAGTTTTAAGAAAAGAAAAGCCATGTTATCTTCATAGATGCAGGAAAAGCATTTAAGAAAAAAAATATTCATAATAAAAATCTAAACAATTAGAAATAGAAGAGAACTTCTTCAAATTGATAAAAAGCATCCTTAACCTATATCTAACATTCATATTTATTTGGCTAATAACAATACTCTTTTCCTAAGATTGGGAACAAGGCAAGGATATCTACTGTCACCACTTCTATTCAACATTGTACTAATTCTACAGCTTGTTTTTATTCAGAAATGACATGATTATGTTAAAAAAACAAAACAAAACTCAATAATCAAAGAAAAAGATAACACTAAGTGAATTTAGTACAGTGGTATTCCAAAAGGTCAATTTACAAAAACCAATTATATTTTTATACACTAACTTCAAATAGAAATGAAATTAAGAAAACAGTACCATTAACAATAGCATCAAAAAGCAAAATCCTAGAAATAAGTTTAACAAGGAACAGGTAAGATCTTCACACCAAGAACTATAAACCATTCAATGAGACAAATTTAAAAATACTTATATGAATGGAGAGTTCTACCCTGTTCATACCTCAGAGAAACCAATATTGTTAAGAGGTCATTTCTCTCCAAACTGACTTGTAGATGTAATGTAATCCAAACAAAATTCCAGTGAGTTCTTAGCTGAAATCTGCAAAGTGACTCTATGGAAGTCAAAGGATTTGGAATAGCAAAAACAAAACAAAACAAAACAAAACACTGAAAAATAATAATGAAGTTGCAGTTTTTTGTTTTGTTTTGTTTTGCTTTGCTTTTTATTTCTTTTAAATTTAAAAAAAAACTTATTTCTGAGAGAGAGAGAGAGAGAGGCAGCATGAGCAGGGGAGGGTTAGAGAGAGAGGGAGATACAGAATCTGAAGCAGGCTCCAGGCTCTGAGCTAGCTGTCAGCACAGAGCCCAACACGGGGCTCAAACCCACGAACCATAAGATCATGACCTGAGCCGAAGTCGGATGCTTAACCAACTGAGCCACCTAACCCCTGCCCTCAAAGATAATACTTCAATGGGATGTCCTTTCCTAGTGTTATCAGGCTGAGAATATTTGGGAGAATTTTCATCTGTGTCATCAGATGCTCTAGCATCAGAATCAGAAAATCAGCTTAGCTGGCTAACAGATGCCCTTTAGAGTTCAGTCTCAACAATGCTCCCTATGGAAAGGACACTGATGCTGAGATAATGAAATCAGCATGAAAAATCAACTGATAAGGAGAGAGAATAGGTGGGCAGGCTCAAATTCTAATTTAAAGGTATGCCATTTAGAAGTCTGTCCAATATGCAATATCATTTTTATCACATGGTATTATGTTGGTAGAGTCTTGGGGGAGCTACGTAAAAAAAGAAAAAAAAAACATTCTTCCCATAATACTCCAGAGATAGGGTTTTTCTTTTTCAGCTCAGAAATTCATATTCTGATAAATTTCAGTTTAGGTATTTGCAGCCTATCAAAGATAATGATTTCATCCTTTGAGCTCTAGGCTCACTTTCTTTTTTAAGTCATGAGGATATTAATTTTCTTTTGGAAAGAGCAAGAAAATTGAGAATATCTTATGGTCCCTTGAAAGTGATACCTATTCTCTAGCAGAGATGCCGGCTTCTGTCTTGTTTGAGCAATAACTTACATAGTCTGGGTTTGACTTTTCTCATTTGAAAACTAATATCAGTAGAATCAAATGGCATTTTTCAAGGTAGGTGTGTAGATGCCAAGTCCTGTGTGGTGCCGAATAATCAGCTGCATTGTCAGAATTTTTTTTTAAGAAGCTGCTGTTTATAAGACCTGTAATATAGAGGACAAAGGATGAGCATTTTTTACCAAAAGCTGGAGACTCCATACTCCACTTCCTTACCACACCAGAATCAGGATCTGTTGTGTATACGAGTATAACTTCAAACCTCCACCCACAGCCAGCAGTGAGCAGGGCACTCTTCTCTCAGCAGCAGAGGGGAAGGTTGATCTTGTAATCATAAGTCAGCAACTTAGAAAAGGCTATTTAGAAAGGGGTCTGCTAAGATACACATGAAAGACACCACACCATCTATAGTAAAATATTAAAAAGTAAATTTTCGTTATCAATAAAGGGGCCACAGTATGTTTCTAGGAGATAATAATCTTTTTGTTAGTTGAGACTTTCATGTTTTGAATATGTGACATAAAGTTCTTCTTTGGAAACCATTTATCGCTTTAGTGATTCTTTATGTGTAAAAGTCAGGTTCAAAGAATTCTGATAAACAATGCTTCCTACCTTGAAGAGTGTACGTTAGCAAACTAAAGGCTCTCTGTAAACTGTGTTGACCTCAGTGCCTCCCAAACATGTTCAACCACACAACCCATAACACGTACTTGCCTAACATGGAAATAGCCTCCTTAGAACCATCTTCGGAAAGCAATTTACCTCAAGCGATTTCTAAGATCAGATATATATTCTGAAAAGAGGCTAACCCCTGAGTAGCCTTTGATCTGCAGCCTTCTAAATGAGTGCAAAAATAACTGAACAGTATTTCAATGGTTCCTTATATTTTTAAGATTTCCTTTCTCAAATATGTTTTCATCGATCTCCACAGCTCCACGAAATGGGTTTTATCTTAAAATTGAGTTTTACCATTCCAACTTGATGCCAGGAAACCAAAACCCTCCTGCAAATGATTTCGGTGAAAAATCATCTGACATCAGAAAATAGTGACAATGGTTCAGTTCACAAGACTGTCTGGCTAGAGCCATACCACTCTTCCAACTCCTTGAAAATTGCCACCCAAGATCTCCCCCTGCTTCCCACACAGGCGTGTGCAGTAACTGCCTTTGTGCTCCAAATGTCTCCTGCTTCCCTCACTCCCTCAAGATTTGGAGAAGTGCTATACTATGGGAAGATCACTAGTTAGAATTAGGAACTCCTGGAAGCCAACCTTACTCTGTAAATTATCAACCTGAGGACATTGTTGGCTTCTTTTTGGAATTTCATGTACTTTTCTGGAAAAGAGAAATAGGACATTTATGCCTCCCAGGGACAACAGTGTCTTGATAAAGAATTGAGACATTCAATAGACTGATTTTCCCTTCACCATCACCCCCTCATTTTCTTACACCATAAGTAGAACTGCAAACAACTGAAAATAAAGATGACACTGATATTTATTGTAACAAAACCTTTATCTTGGAAAAGAAGGGTGACTAGCTTAAGAAGAAGAGCCAACATCTCCGCACCACCATTACCCACAGCACTTTCTGCAAAATGTAATCTTCACTACAGGACAAAGGCAGTATTTTCCAAGACTCTGTAGAGTTTTTGTGACTATAATGGCATAGAGGGCTTTGCAATGGACTCCCATTACTGAGGCAGAGAGCCCTTTGGACTGTCTTTAGAAAGGAGTTGGTAAGTGAAAAAAGGCCAAAAACCACACCACTCCAGTGAACCCCAGTAGCACTGTGTGGTGGTATGTTGAAAAACAAAGGGTATTCATTCATTCATAAAATACATATTGACCACTTATCAGGAATCAGGAGTAAAGGAAATCATGGTTTATCCATTTATATCCTCATTGCTGCCAGTTCAGGGGGTTGTCTTCCTATGCCCCTGGGAGCAGCAGGGTGGCCAACACGAAAGTGAACATGGGGGCACTGAACGGTAGAGGGGCATGTGGACTGGCATGGATGTGAGACCATCTCCCTTCTTACTGAATAAGCCAAGGGGTTAGTTTTTCTCTCTTGAAGAGGGGCTTACAAATTCAAAAGGATTTTTAAAGAATGAGTCTGGGTGATTGATTTTCTTTGTAGGAGAAATTCCAGAAAATTAAGACTCACATGCTGTGTATTATTTAGCAAAAGATGTTCACTTTATTATTATTACTGGATGTATATTGCACTTAAAATTAACCATTTCCTAGGATAATTATGTGGCATATCAAGGAATGCTAGGTGTCAGAAATGTGAAACTATCTGTTTTATTTATGTCAAACGTATTTGTCACAAAAGCTAAATCTGAAAGAAAAGATTTTCGGTTCTTTCTTTTGATGTTGCATAGAAAGAAACTTCCCCCAAATTACTGGTGGCTTGGTGTGTAGGCAGTGCAGTCATGAGTGTTTAGTTAATGTATGGTTTGTTTTGCAAAGACTTTTGAGCATTTAAAAGGAATGTTCATGAATTTCCAAATGCTATGTTTGCTGTAGCAAGACACTCAGAGTAATCATTACCTCCAGCTGTGATTTCCATCTTCCCCACCACTTCTCCCCCGTGTACTTCTTTTCTATTTGACAGACATTCCACATTTTTAGTCTCCCTGACGATAATTATGTAGTTGGTGAGCAGCAACCATTAAGTTTAGGTGCATTTAGTTCCTACTTAGCCCCAATTATATGATCATGAAGTGCTTCATGAGGTAACACAAAGTCAAGCATTATGACAATGTAAAACTAGGAATTTAAATGAAAAAGGAGGGAAAAAAAAGTTATTTTGAGTGAGGTAGAAGAAAAAACACATTTTTATGGAGGTTCTTTCTTGATAGAAGTTACCTTAGAACAAATTATTTGAACATAATTTATGAAATTAACATTTGATCACATGCATAAGCTATAGCAAAATGTGTATGAGACTTTTGCCTTTAGAGTCTTCTTCTTTCTTAAATATTAAAACATTTTAAAAATATTGTCCCCCAAAAGTTACTACTTGTAACTCCAGAGTTTATCTTGTTTTTTGTTTTTTTGGGGGAGATGCTCACAGTGCTTATTAACCCATTTTAAGATCTATGCAACAGCTCCTTCATAGCAGTTTAGGAATAAAACACAATGTAATTTAAATGTAATTCTATATTAATTTACTTGTGATGTGCAAATAAAGCCAGAACTGATATATTAAAAATGTATAGCAATGTCTTCAGCCGACATATTAGGTGTAACTCTGTGTTTGTGTTTGTGTGTGTGTGTGTGTGTGTGTGTGTGTGTGTATTTTAGCTTACATTCTTGGGAGCCAGACGTAGTTGATCCAATAATGATTATTTCCTTACTTTTCATTGTTTTTTTAATAAGAATATTGTTAAGGAAACTCTTAATAAGGAAAACAACAGGTAGTGTTTTTTTAATCCATTGAATTCCAAATTAACTTAGGGAGTTGTGAGAATGCATATGATATACACACACAAAGACTCTTCCTCAGAAAAATATTAGACTGCCATTCAAATGTCAAATGAGACAGAGGATCTAAAGTATTTCTTATTAGTCCCTCACTAGTCTCATTAGTTAAACAATTTGGAATTTGGTGGATAAAAAATACTACCTGTTGTTTTCCCCCTTTTTTTAAAAGTTTATTTATTTATTTTGAGAGAGAGAGAGAGAGAGTTAGAGTGCAAGCAGGGAAGGGGCAGAGAAAGGGAGAGACTTAATCCCAAGCAGACTCTGTGCTGACAGTGTGGACAGCACAGGGCTTGAATTCACAAACTGTGAGATCATGACCTGAACCGAGATATCAAGAGTCGAATACTAAACCAACTGAGCCACCCAGGTGCCCTGATACCTGCTGTTTTTCTTATTAAGAATTTTCACTGAGCCTGGGTGGCTCAGTCAGTTAAGCATCCAGTTTCAGCTCAGGTCATGATCTCTTTGTGAGACTGAGGCCCTCATCGGCCTCTGTGCTGACAGCTCAGAGCCTGGAGCTGCTTGAGATTCTGTCTCCCTCTCTCTGCCCCTCCCCTGCTCACTCTCGCACACACTCTTTCTCTCTTAAAGATAAAGAAACAATAATTTTTTAAAAACAAGAGCTTTCATTGAGACAGTTCTACCAAAAAAAATGCAGAACAAGCAAGGAAATAATCATTACTACTATCAGCTATGTCTAGCTCCCAAAAACGTAAGCTAAGAAGAAGTCTGATTCTATTATGTAGCGCTTGGTTACATAGAAGTCAGATATTAATCAGATAGAATGGAAAAATCTATATACATATCTTATTCTCTAGATAATAGGAATACAAAGACACAGCTTTGGAAACAAAAAATTAGAAAATAAAAAATAATATCTTGGTATATTGAAGTTCAAAATTATAAAGAAATTTCATGGGAATAAATGTGCTCTTGAATTGTTTATTTCTATTAATTTCTCTATATAACTGTATATTTCTAATTATTTATATATAAATATAAATGCCAAAATATGGAGTTTGGAATTAGAAGACAGGTCAGAGCATGAAACAGAGAGAGCCTTTTGCCTCTCTTTTGCCACATTAGTATTTTATACAGGAAGTATGTGAACTTGGCAATGACTATCTTTGCCAATAAATGAAATAAAAAATATATTATTCAGGGGCGCCTGGGTGGCTTAGTTGGTTAAGCGTCCGACTTTTGCTTAGGTCATGGAGCCTATTTCAGAGTCTGTATCTCCCTCTCTCTCTGACCCTTCCCTGCTCATGCTGTCTCTCTCTCTCCTAGAAATAAATAAAAATATAAAAAAAAAAAAGAAAGAAACTGTCAAACAGAAAAAAATATATTATTCAGTCAAGATCTTCCAATACATAAGAAGCCCGGGGCTTCTGTACGAAAATTATTATTATTTACTAGACATCTTTCTGTCCGTAACACAGTAAAATTCTCTTCTTCTGGGTCCCTTCTCAATGGCAATAGGAAACTGGCTGACTAGAAAATAGTGGGAGGAGCCAAAGTGAGATGAGATCCAAGAAATCATTATTGATCCATTTTCTTTTTTAATGTTTTTTATTTACTTCTGAGAGAGAGAGAGAGAGAGACAGCGTGAACAGGGGAGGGTCAGAGAGAGAGGGAGACACAGAATCTGAAACAGGCTCCAGGCTCTGAGCTAGCTGTCAGCACAGAGCCCAACACGGGGCTCGGACCCACGAACTGTGAGATCATGACCTGAGTCGAAGTCAGACGCTCAACCGACTGGGCCACCCAGGCACCCCTTGAACCATTTTCTAATGGGAGTTAACGTGTTATCTCTAATAACTTTATCCTTAAATGACATTGATGATCTCTTTATGCCAACATCTCTACCATTCCTTATTATATTTATATGTATTTATAACTTCTCTAGAATTTAATTACGGTTGACTTGTGCTCCTTTTCAGATATGATGAGTTCCACTTTCTTATTAGTTCCACGACCTTTCCATTGTAATCTCAAATGTAAGAGTATTTCCTTCATGAGCAATATTAGTCACAATTCAAAGCACTTAAGTTAATCTCATACCTCCTATAGCTATAATGCTATCTGGGGGATTCACTCTTAGAAACTTACTTGCCACCAGAAATTACCAAAATGGATTACTAAGATGAATAGAGAGAAAATAGGTTAGGAATTTGAAGTCAAAACCTTTTCTTAAGTATATAAAATTGACCATACTACAGTGAAATCCAGCTCAGGGTGCTTCCCCCTTCCCCTGTTAGATCTCCCTATAGTAAATACCACAGTTTTTTTCTTACTCAAACATACATTCAAATTTAGAGCCATCCATCTTAAAATTTCTATTGCTGATATACATTAAAAAACAAAAAAAATCTCTGAAGGTAAAACTGCAGAATTAGTTTATCTACTGTCCTTTGTGTTGCTAAGTGTGAATGTATCACTGAGAGCTTGGTGGTGGACATTACTGGGGAGAGGAAGACCAGTACAATGAACAGCTCTCAAAATTGATATCCACAAGTCAATTTTTAAAGTGTACTTCATGGTCCACTATATTTCACAACTCAGAAAAAAACTTATGGTCGGGACTTCAAAACTGGCTAAAATGTTAATTTTCTCTAAAATGTATGAAGTCCAAGGAGAGCTCCACTCAATAGGCCTGAGTCAGAAGTCTACATTTCTCACTGAAGTCACTAGGATTGCCTCATCTAGCCATTCCAAGAGAACGTCACTGAAGAGAAATCATCACCAGTGGGACTAAAGGACAACCTGATCTCTTCAGTCACACTAGCAGCCAGGAGAAGGAAGCAAGGGGCAAAATTAGGGTCACATACCCCACTCTAGGTTGTCCGTGTTCTCCTCGGGCTTTGATATCCACATTAGAGCTGTATCCTTCACCCTCATCTTATAGATGGGTACATTCAATTTCACTGTGGGGAAGAGAACTTCCACCTGAAATCAAGCCTTTAATCCTGGGCAAGTATTAAAACCACACCTGACCCCTCCCTGGGAACTATGCATTAGATTCAGGGAGGGACATATTTTCAGTAAGAGACTCAGTTCCACTCAAATTTCTCTCTGGACTAGCAGAAAAGTAAAAGTGTCATTTTTTTTTTTAGGGTTGCCATGATTTTGTTATAAACGCATTTTAATTTTTATGTAACATTTTATTAGAGAAGTTTTAAATTCGCCCTTTTTCTGACAGAAAACAAGCAGCTATGTTGTTTCAATACAAACTTACATAAAGTAGCTTTAGTTAAAGCTCAATATTTAATAATCCAAATAAAGGGAAGTCCCCTAAAAACATTTATCAGTGGGATATAGATTTTGTTTCCTTCAATTTCAGAATGGAAATCCTTACTTTCAATGAAGTACCACAGACCATGTAGCAGTATCTTGTACTTTAAATCTCTTAACTAGGCTTCTAGAGAAATAATGGCTCTGAATGCTGTGTCTTATCAGTAAAATACATTTCATGGTAAATTCAGAAAGCAAGCATTGAGTGGAACAGATGTACGGTCTTTAAGGGCCATTTATTATACCAATCCTATTAGAAATAATAATAATGCAGTTTCTCTCTCCTAATAAAATTTTGATCCTTGTCCTTTTGCTACACATAATACCATAAGTTAATACTTTACATGAAAATCCATTTCCAGAACAATCCTATTGGGCTGCTATACCGCAGTAAACTCTAATCTCTGGGAGAGAGGGAAATTGCCAGGAGGGATAACAAGGTCTACCCTTTAAATGTAGGCTGCTGTTTTCTTTTGCATTTAGTAGAGGAAAAGAAGGAATAAAGGGGCTGCCTTTCAAAAGATTTATTAGAGTACCAAATAAAAGAGTAAAAATAAAGATAATCCCCCTAAATAGGAGACCAAACCACCCAAGCCTGAGATAGTGACAATAGATGTCATTTTATTCCACTGAATAAATGAATTCTAAACAGGAATATGGCACATAATGAAAGATGACATTATAGCCTTAAAGAACCTTTCAATACAAGGCAGTTTATAAAAATATAGGTATATACATATTCACAGTGCAATATTTTTCAAAAATTTTTTTACAAATAGTTGTATAGCTTCCTCCTATACAAACACTCATAGGGCACAGATGAATCACATTAGCAGAAGAAAGTCTGTTACAAACAATGGTAAGAGCAGTTTTCTACTTCCCCAGTGTGTCCCTCACTCCAACTCTTCTAAAGAAGGGAGAAGCAGAGACAAAACCATTGCTAGAAAACAGAGCCCAGGGGGACATCTCATCCTACATGCACCCATCCCTCTGTCTCAAGCATTCATTCAGTAACTACTTACTGAGTATACACTATGCACCAGGCAGGCGACTAGGGCTGGGGACGATAAGGAGAATACAGTTCCTCCCTTCAAGGAAATTATTGTCTCGGGGGAAGAGAAATTTATACAGTATTATCATACAGCACACTAAATTCTCCCTGTTGTCCAAAAGCTGAGAGCGCTTGGAATTAGAAAAGTGTCTGCATGCAGAGGGAGCTAGGGGCTGGCATAAATGCTCTAATTCCACGTATTGTTTTAGATCAGAGAATGCAGTAAGATACTCCACAACCACCTGGCTCTCCAGGCCCTCTCCCCACTCCTGCCTTCTCCCCATCCATCCCTCACTTCCTCCTAACAAAGGCCCCAAGACGATTGTCCTAAATTTTTGTGTCCTACAGATGGCCCTCCAAAAATAAGCAGATAAAATTATTCTGAGAAAAATTCAGTTGAGTGCAGCTCCTAGTCCCTCAAACCAGTAACACGGGGTAGTAAAGCACAAGTTTCATCTGAGACATTAGATTGGATAGACATCAGACACCAAAGCAAGATACAAGACCAACAAATAAATTTTCCAAGGAAATTGGCAAGTATAGTATAAATTCAAAATGGTTTTGCACTTAAATCCAAATTAAGAATATGAATGAGTCAAGTGAGAATGGGGGTGGGTGTGGGTAGAATTTACAGGAAAGATTTGTATAGCAAGAGGGATCCTATAGAAACCATGTTTCTCTCCCAGAGGGAGAGAGGGAAGACATTCCTCTTCAACTTATTCAGAAGGAAGGAGGTTCAAAGGGGCCTCTCTTCACAGTGACGGTGACCCAGTAAACTAGTATCTGCCTTCCACCTAAGACACTTAGTTAGCAGAGAGATGGGCCAGGGAGCTGCTTTGAAAGTGCAGAATGAGTGTTGCTTCTGTACTGGGATTGGTCTGCCCTCCCAGAATTTATATGGGCAAAAAGTATACAAGTGTTTTTTTTTGACCAGAAGTGGTCCTTACAAAAGAGAGTACAAACCATTAGAACCTAGGGGACGACAGACAACAAGAGGAAAGCAGCACTCACAGCAGGGGAAGTACCATCCTTTGTGCCTGACAAGGGCAGCATTGGGGGGCCGTGCTCTGGAAACCAAGGAAAGCACCCTTCCGAGAGTCAACTCTAGATAGCCCCCAAGCTACCAGGGTGAAATGCCAGTGCATGACATCACGAATCAAGAAAACCTCCTACGCAACCTCTTCCTCTTTCTTGAGCCTTCAGGGTGAGGAACAAAATAGAGCAAAAGAGGAAAAGGAGGAATCAATAAAAAGCCTGAAATAAGGATGCCAAGGAAATATTCACAACCTAGGGAAAAGGGCAAAAGAAAGACTGCTTCTCCTTTCAGTGTCACACTGGAACAGTGGCTAACACGCTTCCCCAAGGAGAAGCAATGTGTCACTTTCTACCTCTACTGATTACAGCCCAGACTGTAGAACTGTACATCAACTTACGATTTCTGTCCACGAGAACATATAACCCAAAAGGTACAGTGCTAGGACAACCTGTTAGGAATTTAGGAAACTTAATTCAGTTTCCTTTACCTTAGTGACCACATGTGTTCCAAAAACAGTCTTAAACCATTTTCATAATCCTGTTCATTTCCTCATTAATGAGTTACATACATTTTTGACATGTGCTCACTTTATAATTGCATGAGAGTCGTGTTTTAAACTCTTAAAAAAATATTTTGCTGGAGAGGGGTGTCTGGGGTGGCTCCATTGGTTGGGCATCCAACTCTTGGTTTTGGCTCAGGTCATGATCTTGCAGTTTGTGATTTCAAGCCCCACATCAGGTTCTATGCTGACAGTGCAGAGCCTGCTTGAGATTCTCTGTCTCTGTCTCCCTGTCTCTCTCTGTCTTTCTCCCTCTCTCTCTCTGCCTCTTCCCTGTTCCTGCTTGTTCATGCTTGCTCGCTCGCTCTCTCTCAAAATGAATAATAAATAAACTTAAAAAAAATACTTTGCTGGAGAGACAGCCTTTCTCTGTTTCTCATTGCCAACCACAGCCTGCTGCAGAACTCCATCCAACAAAGGAGAGAAAATTTAACTATAATTCAGCTCCAAAGTTTTCATTAGTACCTGTGACTGTTCCTTCTAATTTCTGAACTGAAGCCATATTAACAATAAAAAGTGACTTTAAGAGTTTCAGTAATCTGAGAGTGATCATAAATGTCACATATCTGTCAAAATGACCTTTCTAATGATAGAAGAATGGCGCCTTCAATATTTTTTTAAAGTAAAGCAATAACAGAAGATAAAAAGGCTGTCTTTGATAAAATCCCACAAGTCCTATTTGTTCTGCTTACCTTAAGCTACACTACATTGTAGTCTTCTAAAACCACAGAAGGATGATTGAGAGGTTCATATGCCCATTAGGAAGAAATCAGAATATATATTTCTTCATTTTTTTCTCTAACCATGACGTCTCATTTTTGGTTAAAAAACAGTTTTATATAAAATTGATGTGCATTTCTTTTAAGTACATATAGTGTATTTATTTTATATCTTTTTAAAAAATTTTAAATGTTTATTTATTTTTGAGAGGGAAAGAGAGAGACAGAGCATGAGTAGGGAAGGATTAGAGAGAGGGAAACACAGCATCTGAATCAGGCTCCAGGCTCTGAACTGTCAGCACAGAGCCCGATGCAGGGCTCAAACTCACAAACCATGAGATCATGACCTAATCTGAAATCGGATGCTTAACTGACTGAGCCACCCAGGAGACCCATTTTTATCTTTTTCTTAAAGTTGACTTATTTTTATTTTGAGAGACGGTGAGGGGGGGAGAGAGAGAGCACACTAGCAGGGGAGGGGCTGAGAGAAGGTGAGACAGGATCCCAAGCAGGCTGTACACCGACAGTGCAGAGCCCAGTGTGGGACTCGAACTCACAAACTGTGAGACCATGATCTGAGCTGAGATCAAGAGTCAGACACTTAAAAAACTGAGCCACCAAGGCACCCCTTATTTTATCTTTCTCAATGCTTATTTATTTTTGAGAAAGAGAGACCATCCATGCAACTGAGTGGGTGAGGGAGGGGCAGAGAGAGAGGGACAGAGGATCCAAAGCAGCTCTGCGCTTACAGCAGAGAGCCCTACACGAGGCTTGAACTCACTAACCATGAGATTATCACCCCAACTGAATTTGGGTCACTTAACCGACCAAGCCACCCAGGTGCCCCTACAGATAGCATATTTGAATTCAAAAGCACTATATGTGCTAGAAAATATATTGTACTGAATCAGGTATTCATAAGACTATAAAAAGCAAGCTCCAAAAGTAATAATTTTCATCAGGACAATTTCATTTGAATTTCACTTCATCCAAATGATACCAATAATGCATTTTTCTTGGGCAATTATAAAAGCAGATGGAATCTTATTATAGACTTTTGCATAGCAACAGTGAGATTTACTATAACTAAAGTTGAGATGACCTACAAAATCCGTCACAGCCTGTGCTAAAGATTTTAACATTTTAACACCCCAAACACAGACATTCACATGAAATAAAATGCAGAACTATGAATAAATAAACGAAATTTGTTGAAACACACTTTCATTAAATACAACCTTTGATCATACAAAAATTAATATGCTTAATTCAATAAGAGTAGCAATGTATAATAATCCCATGTTATGCATGGTTTATAGCTCACATAGAGATGAGTATGATCCCTGGAATCAAGTGTGAAATTTGGGGTCTACCTAGATTCAAGATTAACAAAGAGTCAAGGTCTAAAACTACTTCTCACTGGCTGTAGAATTTGGGGAGAAAAGTCACTTAGGCTATTTTAGCCCCCATTTCACCATAATGCCTGCTGCAAAGTGTTTTGAGTGGTAACTCTAACAAAAACAATTTGTGTGAATTACCTTATATACTTCTAAATCCTGTGTTTGTGTTAATTTATTGTTAGAGTTTCTGTTTAGTACATATGTTCTCTTCTTGGGGAAGGAGTACCATTATAATGTAAAGGTTCTTCCTGAACCCAAATAGATTATAGAGAGAAGACATAATGTGCCATCATTGAAAGCTCCAATACAATTAACTGAGACTTTAAATGTGAGAAATGAAGAAGGAAATGGAGAACCATACATGGAGGCCTCTCTGCTGCTGTTGCTTCAGCTCCTGCTCATTTCCGCCAGTGGAGTGGGAAGGCAGTGAACACAGGCAGGACTCTCAGTGTATGCAAGAGAGAGCCAAGTGCAGCAGCCTTAACCAACCCTGGGCAGTGGTTCCCGCATAGCAGAGCTCCCAGCGAGACTCGGGTCTGAAGCCACGCAGGCACTCCAGAGTTCTAGACTGCAGTGAAAGCCCTTCTCCCCTCCTTTTTTTTTTTTTTTTTAAAACTTCCCAGGGTCCACTACAGACCAGCACCAGAGCGGCAGAAATGTAGGAGCTGAAGACCCACCATTCCACAAGACTGATGTTGCTGAGGGTGACAGAGTAGCCTCCATCAGTATTTCGCTCTATGGTAACTGATAGAAAACAACTGGATAACATCTTACTTTTCCAAACTGCAGCACAGCATGGACAGTAAATAGAGAAAGAAATGAAAACTCAGGAAAAGATATAAAAATGAATACAAGTTTCCTCATATTTTAAGAAAATATCTTGTTCTGGAGCACCTGGGTGGCTCAGTTGGTTAAGTGTCCAACTTTGGTCTTGGTCATGATCTTGCTGTTCTCAAGTTCAAACCCCACATCAGGCTCTGTGCTGACAGCTCAGAACCGGGAGCCTGCTTTGGATTCTGTGTCTCCCTTTCTCTCTCTGCCCCTCCCCTACTCACACTCTGTCTCTCTCTCTCAAAGATAAATAAATTCTAAAAAAAAAAATTTTCTAAATAACAAAAGAAAATATATTTTTCTTTGGAACTACAAAGAAAAAAATGTAAAAACTTAAAATGATTTTGAGTCAAATTATTCCATTGCATAAGAAGATATTCTGTAGCTTCTGGAGTAAAAACTGATAAAATAACAAAAGCAATGGACATTTAGAGTATTTATAAGTAGCAAATGGTAACTTTGGACTGTTAAATAAGTTATTTATTGTGTTAAAGTAGTTTTTCCTGCACTTTCTTGTGCAGTTTAGAGAAACAGAATATCCTGAAAGGTAAACATTAAGTAATATAGCAGATTATAAGCTCATTGCAGTTTCATAACTACTGCTTATAACTTACTTATGTTGCCACTTACTCAATGTGTCATGTTGTTCAAGAAGCTACCTGCATATACACCTAGCTTTTCAGCTTTGGAGAACAGCTACTCTTTAAATGATCTGTGTGGCCACTCGGCAATTTAAGAAAAAGTGTACACATTGTATCTAGCAGTTTCTCTGTTTTTGGTACTAAACAAGGTCATATGAAAGTGATACATTCCAGCCTGCAGCTGCTGTGCTAATAAAGTTGCCAGTGAGTCAAGTTCCATCTAAATATATGCACATGTATTTCTATTACAATTACATTTACCCATATGACATCAATTATCTCAAGAGTTAAAGGGCATTTCTTCACACCCCTATAAAAAAATTACTCAGAGTAAATTATTCTTTCAACAAATCCCCAAATATATTCAATATGCTGCAGGATAACATTCAGATTTCATTTAAAAGGACAGCTTCTGGACCCTGAGTTGAATGTTCCCTCTAATCACAACTGAGAAAATAAAAGTTTTTACTGTTCAATACTATTAGTATGGGATTTTTATCTCTAGTGATTTTGGTGATCAATATTGAAAGGAAATGACATTTTGACCCAAATTTGTTCACAAATGTATCCATAGACCTAAGGAAAATACAGTCATCTTTCCTTAATACTTTATCAAAATAAAGATACTACCAGGGCACCTGGGTAGCTCAGTGGGTTAAGTTTCTGACTTCAGCTCAAGTCATGATCTCACCATGATCTTGTCATTCCCAAGTTTGAGCCCCGTGTGGGGCTCTGTACTGACAGCTTGGAGCCTGGAGTCTGTTTCAGATTCTGTGTCTCCTCTCTCTCTGCCCCTCCCCCACATATGCTCTATCTTTCTCTCTCAAAAATAAATAAGCATAAAAAAAAATAAGGATACTACCTAGTCATAATCTCTTCTTTCTGTGTGGGTAGATACAATTCTGAATTAAAAATAAAGAATCCAGCAAATTGTTATTTTCATCAGCCCCAGGAGAGTCCTGAAGATAACTATAATTAAAATAGCCACAGAATGCAGAAATCGCGATGCCACCTTGCAGTCATCTGTCGATAAAGCAACTACAAAACGTAAAGTAGCAAGAGCAATAAACCAGATCAGAGCACAGCACTGCCCATGAGGAATGGCCTGACCCACCTGTGTCATGTGGTGCATGGAGCCTCCACTGACGGACCTTGAATCTGAAAAGAGGAGGCAAGGTCATTTCAAAAGTTCTCTTAGTTCGAAAACCCTAAATTTGGGTAGAGACAATGTTGAGTTACAATACGACTTGCAAAGGTAGCAACAGCCACCCCCTCCAAAAATAACAACTTTTATGATAACTTTCCCCTCTCCCAGTAACTCACCTTCAAACATAGAAAGGCCATACATACATCTGTGAAAATGAAAACTGTCCTTTGTATTTGAACTTCTAGCATGTGCATAAGCACAATTTTAAAATTAAGTTAATCCTATACAGTAATTTCATATGTGTGTATAATTTATTATTTATGCATATATACATTACATATAACCTTCCCATCCTGTTGCCTGTGTTCATTTCTCCTAGGTATAAACCAAGAGTCAGATGTTTAATTGAATACACGTTGATATAGTAAATTATAGATGGCTGCCAGCCATATGTTTCATGTTACAGAATATAGTATCTACATGCTAATCCACTACTATTTCAAAAACGTTTTCTATTCAGACATGATACAAACACCTCCTCTTGTTTACAGGACCTACAATCTGATTATGAGTTATAAACTTGGAACATTTAATGTTTAAGCTGCCTGCATCTAAATGTATAGCACAATCTGAATAACTAAGTGCATCAACCACATTAATTTGCAGTCCTGGTAGGAACTATAAATTCAGCGGAAAGTAATCAATTCGCCAAGAAAATAATGTTGATCCCTTAGCCTTATATCATATTCATCCTGGAATTATTCCACTGCCATTTATCAGAAAGAGATATATAGCAGATGAAGCAGCAGAAACCATCAACCATTCTTAAATAGAAGCAATCTTTACACATGATTTTCTAGAAATAATGTACTGAACAGGTTGTAAACAGCAAGAAAACACTGAGTTACTATACTTCTCAGTTCAGGGAATGAAACAAGTTTTTTCTTGCTATTCATTCCTCTCCCAATTTGTGACAAGAGAAAAGAAAGGTGGGGAACCTTGGTGGCTCAGTAGGTTAAGCGTCCAACTCAATATGGGCTCAGGTCATGATCTAACAATTTGTGAGTTCGAGCCTCACATTGGGCTCTGTGCTGACAACATGGAGCCTGCTTGGGATTCTCTCTCTCTCTCTCTCTCTCTCTCACACACACACACACACACACACACACACACACTCCCCTGCTCTCTCACTCTCTCTTTCTCTCAACCCTTCCCCTGCTCACTCTCTCTCTCTCTCAAAAATAAATAAACATTAAAAGAAAGAAAGAAGAAAGGTTAGTGGGATACTCTGTAAGCTACTAAACGAGATCATTTCCTTTGCTAATGAAATGGTATTAAGGACTTATGTGGTGGTCACATCACCCTCTCCTCTATTACTAACACCATCAATGGCCTGTGGTTTTAGTTTTATCATTTTCTAACTTAGACAGATACTGTGCTAGCACATGTGAAGTAGGTGCATTGCTAGAGAAAGTCATGAACATTGAGGTATGACAGAATCCAGGGTAATAATGTATCAGGAAGTTTTCCACAGTCTTGCCATGAGAAGTAGGAGAGGAACCAGCCTCATCCAACCCCTCTTTAAGACTGTGCCTTGTGAGGATTTCTCCGAATGACAGCTTTCAAGATGCCCTTCTACATTGCTTTTAATCTGCATCATCTTTATCAGAAATCTGGAAATGTCATTCCTCAAAAAGTTTTTAAAAACTTTGAAGGAGCTGGGTTGTTCTTCAGGAAAACCAAGACAATATTCAAAAATAAATTCAGACGCAAAATGGTGGAGAAGTAGGGAGCTTGGTACATTTTGCTCTCCCCCATCTCTCAAACTGAGAAGGTCTGAAGCCATAGGACAGCAGGAGTTTGGGAGGAAAAGAGACAGAGTCCACTAAGAAGACAACCTCATAGGTACGTGAGTGCAAGCTGGGGAGGTATAAACGGGCCTAAACCTGGTGACACAGAGGGAGGGGAGGGAACCCCCTTTGCAGGGAACCATGGAGCGTTGAAGGGAAGAGAAAGAGCGGCAGAAGCTGCTCATAGAACTGTCCTGGGAGAAGGGAAAAACATCTGCTCAGGACAGAGAGGGATCCTAGTTCTAGCTGTGGCGCTGACTTTGGGTCGGGTGTCCCAGTCCCAGCCGGCGCCAGGAGAAACTGCTCCGCTGCTCTCCCAGCATGATCCTCGGCTGGGAAGCTCCGGGCCTGTGGGATTACATTTCCAGCGGTATCAATAAAGTGCATGGACTAAGACCAGAAAACAAGGCAGGGCTTCGGACATAGAACACAGCCCACCGTGGCTATGCCCGCAGCACACGGAGATCAGACCCAAAAGAGTGATTTGCAATGCTTGGATCGAGAATGGACTGGCGCACCACCATTTTTCTCCCCACAACCACCAATGCTGGACCTCAGAGAGCTGCCTGCTGGACCGCGCTGGAAGCTAGACCTGCCTACACCAAACCACACCCATCCCTGCTAGAGAGCTGCTTCCCCCCCACCCCCCCCAACCCAAGCCCAGGAAAAGAACAACATGGATGCACTGCCGTGATTAATTCTCGATCAATTCTTTCTATTCAGATATATTTTCCCTTGTCTCATTCGTATCCCTCCCCACTGCTGGACTGGGCACTCTGGTTATTGGTTTGCTTAAACAATCACATTTAATCCATTTTCTAGATGTATATTCTACACCTCCACCGCTACCTTTCTATCTCTCTCTCTCTGGAGTAATCAGACTATATCGTTTCTCTGAGTAACATTATCTTCGTCTCTTTCTCCTCGCCTCCTACCATATTCTCCTCTTTCTCTCTCTGAATTAAGCCTATTAGTCTCTCTGCCTGGTCATTGTCCAATTTCGAATTCTCTGTGTTCCTGTCATTTCTCTCTTTGTATATGCTTTTCCATCAGCACTGCATACACCTGGTTCTTTATTTTTTGCTGTGAATTCTGGTTTTATACTTTTAGGCTGTCTTTTGTCTTTTGGTTTTTCTCTCTTTTCTTTTTTCTTTCTCCTTTTCAGTTTGTTTATTTGTTGGGTTTGTCTGGCGTTTCTGTGCCTTTGTTCCCTGTGTGTTTGTCTATCTGTTTTCCTTTCGAGGGCTACCTCAAGAAACAAGCCAAAACACATGGTGGAGAGTCCCAAATATCACTACAAGTAGGGAAATAAAATAACCAAAGTCTCAACAAGAGAGACCAAGAGACACCATTCAAAGAACACTTCCTGAACAGACAGGCCCGGGACAGTCAATGAGCCTTCTTTAATACAGCAGTACTCACAGGTGCAGAGCACATAACAAGCTTTTAAAACTAACAAGACACAGAAAGCTAGCCAAAATGACGAAATGGAAGAATTCTCCTCTAAAGAAATTCCAGGAAGAAATGACAGCTAAAGAATTTCTCAAAACAGATATAAGCAACATAACTGAAAAATAATTTAGAACAATAGTCATAAAATTAATCACTGGGCTTGAAAAAGACAAGGAAGGGGCGCTGGGTGGCTCAGTTGGTTAAGCGTCCGACTTTGGCATAGGTCATGATCTCACTGATTCGAGGGCTTGAGCCCTGCATCAGGCTCTATGCTGACGCTAGCTCAGAGCTTGGAGTCTGTGTCTCCCTCTTTCTCTGGCCCTCCCCTGCTCATGCTGTCCTCTCTCTCTCTCTCAAAAACAAATTTGAAAACAAAGAAAGGAAGACATCAGATAAGCTATTGCTACAAAGACTATGGAGCTTAACAATAGTTGTGATGAATTTAAAAATCCTATAAATGAGGTGCATAATAAAACGGAGATGTCCAATGAATGGACTGAAGAGGCAAAGAGAATAGGTGAATTAGAAGACATAATTATAGAAAAAAGGAAGCCTAGAAAAAGAGAGATAAACCAATTTGGGAGCACAAAAGGAGAATTCAAGAACTGAGCGATACAATCAAATGGAACAATATCGGTATCATAGGAATTCCAGAAGAGGAAGAGAGAGGGAAAGGTGCTGAAGGAGTCCTGGAACAAATTATAGCAGAGAACTTCACCAATCTGGGGAAGGAAACAGACATTGAAATCCAAGAGGCACAGAAAACTCCCCTCAGACTTAACTTGAATCCATCTTCTACATGACATATCATAGTGAAACTGGCAAAATAGAAGGACAAACAAAGAGCGTTCTGAAAGCAGCTAGGGATAAAAGGGCCCTAACATACAAAGGGAGATCTATGAGATTAGTTACAGACCTATCTACTGAAACTTGGCAGAACAGAAAGGAATGGCATGAAATCTTCAATGTGATGAACAGAAAAAATACGCAGCCAAGAAGCCTCTATCCAACAAGTCTATCATTCAGAATGGTGGGAGAGATAAAAGTCTTCCCAAATAAACAAAAATTGAAAGAATTCATCACCACTAAACCAGCTCTACAAGAAATCCTAAGGGGGACTATGAGGGAAATGTTGCAAGGAACACAAGGTACCAGAGACACCACTACAAACATGAATCCTACAAAGAACACAATTACTCTAAATCCTATTTTTCAATATTAACACTGAATGTAAATGGACTAAATGCTCCAAACAAAGGACACAAGGTAGCAGAATGGATAAAAAACCAAAATCCATCTATTTGCTGTCTACAAGAGACACATTTTAGACCTGAGGACACTTTCAGATTGAAAGTAAGGGGGTGGAGAAATATCTATCATACTTTGGAAGTCAAAAGAAAGCCGGAGTAGCCATACTTATATGAGACAAACCGGACTTTAAAGTAAAGGCAGTAACAAGGGATGAAGAAGGGCATTATATTATAATTACAGGGTTTATCCATCAGGAAGAGCTAAAAATTATAAATATCTACACACCAAATATGGGAACACCCAAATATATAAAACAATTAATCACAAACAGAAACAATTTTATGGATAAGATGAGCTAATAGCAGGGGACTTTAATACTCACTTACAGCAATGGATAGATCAACCAGACAGAAAATCACTAAAGAAACAATGGACCTGAATGACACGTTGGACAAGACAGATTTGACAGTTATATTTAGAACTCTACATCCTAAGGCTATGGAATTCACTTTCTTCTCAAGTGTGCATGAAACATTCTTCAAGATAGATCACATACTGGGTCATCAATCAGCCTTCAATATATATAAAAGAACTGAAATCATACCATGCACACTTTCAGATCACAAAGCTATGAAACTTGAAATCAATCACAGGAAAAAGTCTGGAAAACTTCCAAAAACAGGGAGGTTAAAGAACACCCTACTAAAGAACGAATAGGCCAATCACGCAATTAGAGAAGAAATTAAAAAATACATGGAAACAAGTGAAAATGAAAATACAACAATCCAAACTCTATGGGATGCAGCATAGGCGGTCCTAAGAGGAAAGTACATTGTACTCCAGGGATATTTATATAAACTAGAAAAAGTGCACATACAAAATCTAACAGCATACCTAAAGAAACTAGAAGCAGAGCAACAAGATCACCACAAACAGAGAAGAAGAGAAATAATAAAAACTAGGGCAGAAATAAACAATACAGAATCCAAAAAAAACAGTTGAACAGATCAATGAAACCAAGAGTTGGTTATTTGAAAAAATAAACAAAATTGATAAACCTTTAGCCAGGCTTCTCAAAAAGAAAAGAGAGAGCACCCAACTGGACAAAATCATGAATGAAAATGGATTTATTATAACCAATCCCTCAGAAATACAAGCAATTATCAAGGAATACTATGAAAAATTATATAGTTATTGTCCAGCCAACAAACTGGACAACTTAGAAGAAATGGACAAATTCCTAAACACACATGCACTACCAAAATTCAAATGGAAGGAGATAGAAAATCTGAACAGACCCATAACTAGGGAAGAAATTGAATCAGTTTTCAAAAATCTCCCAACAAATAAGAACCCTGGGCCAGATGGCTTCCCTGGGGAATTCTACCAGACATTTAAATCAGATCCAATAACCATTCTTCTCAAGCTCTTCCAAAAACTAAAAATCGAAGGAAAACTTCCGGGCTCATTCAACAAAGCCAGTGTCACTTTGATTCCCAAGCCAGACAGAGACCCAGCAAAGAAAGAGAACTACAGGCAAATATCCTTAATGAATACGGATGCCATGATCAAGTGGGATTCATTCCTGGGTTACAGGGCTGGTTCAATATTCACAAATCAATCAATGTGATACATCACATTAACGAAAAAAAAGATAAAAACCATATGATCCTGTCAATAGATGCAGAAAAAGCATTTGACAAAACACAGTAGTCCTTCTTAATAAAGACCCTCGAGAAAGTTGGGATAGAAGGAACTTACTTAAACCTCATAAAAGTCATCTATGAGAAGCCCTCAGGTAACATCATCCTCAATAGGGAAAAACTGAGAACTTTCTCCCGGAGATCAGGAACATGACTGGGGTGTCCACTCTTGCCACTGGTGTTTAACATAGTTTTGGAAGTCCTAGTATCAGCAATCAGACAACAAAAGGAAATAAAAGGCATCAGAATTGGCAAAGAAGTCAAACTTTCACTTTTTACAGATGACATGATACTCTACGTAGAAAACCTGACAGACTCCACCAGAAGCCTACTAGAACTGATCCATGAATTCAGCAAAGTTGTAGGGTACAAAATCAATGTACATAAATCGGTTGTATTTTTATACACCAACAATGAGGCAACAGAAAAAGAAATCAAGAAGCTGATCCCATTCACAATTGCACAAAAAACCATAAAATACCTAGGAATAAATCTAACCAAAGATATAAGAGATCTGTATGATGAAAACTATAGAAAACTTATGAAGGAAATTGAAAAAGACACAAAGAAATGGAAAAATATTCCATGCTCATGGTTTGGAAGAATAAATATTGTTAAAATGTCATTACTACCCAAAGCAATCTACACATTCAAAGTAACCCCAATCAAAATTGCACCAGGATTCTTCTTAAAGCTAGAACAAACTATCCTAACATTTGTATAGAACCACAAAAGACCCCGAATAGCCAATGTAATATTGAAGAAAACCAAAATGGGAGGCATCACAATCCCAGACTTTAGCCTCTACTACAGAGCTATAATCCTCAAAACAGTATGGTATTGGCACAAAAACAGACACATAGACCAATGGAATAGAATAGAGAACTCAGAATTGGACCCACAAATGTATGGCCAACTAATCTTTGACAAAGCAGAAAGAGTATCCAACGGAAAAAAGACAGCCTCTTTAAGAGATAGTGCTGGGAGAACTGGACAGCAACATGCAGAAGAATGAAATTAGATCACTTTCTCACACCATACACAAAAATATACTCAAAATGGATAAAGGACCTAAATATGAGACAAGAAACCATCAAAATCCTAGAGGAGAAAGCAGGAAACAACCTCCTTGACCTCAACCACAGCAATTTCTTACTTGACACATCCAAAGGCAAGGGAATCAAGAGCAAAAATGAACTATTGGGACCTCATCAAGATAAAACACTTCTGCACGGGAAAGGAATCCATCAACAAAACGGAATTGAGAAAGATAGTTGCAAATGACATATCAAATAAAAGGCTAGTATCCAAAATCTATAAGGAACTCACCAAACTCTACCCCCGAAAAACAAATAATCCAGTGAAGAAATGGGCAGATGATATGAACAGACACTTCTCCAAAGAGGACATCCAAATGGCCAATAGACACATGGAACGATGCTCAGTGTCCCTCATCATCAGGGAAATGCAGATCAAAAGCACACTGAGATACAACCTCTCGCCAGTCAGAGTGGCTAAAATGAACAAATCAGGAGACTCTAGACGCTGGCGAGGATGTGGAGAAACGGGCACCCTCCTACACTGTTGGTGGGAATGTAAACTGGTGCAGTCCCTCTGGAAAACAGTGTGGAGATTCCTCAAAAAATTAACAATAGAACTCCCCTATGACCCAGCTATAGCACTCCTAGGAATTTACCCAAGGGATACAGGAGTGCTGATGCATAGGGGCACATGGACCCCAATGTTCATAGCAGCACTCTCAACAATAGCCAAATCATGGATAGAGCCTAAGTGTCCATCAACCGACGAATGGATCAAGATGTGGATTATCTATACAATAGAATACTACATGGCAATGAGAAAGAATGAAATCTGGCCATGTGTAGCAACATGGATGGAACTCGAGGGTGTTATGCTGAGAGAAATAAGTCAGGCAGAGAAGGACAGATACCATATGTTTTTTACTCAAATGTGGAACAGGAGGAACTTAACGGAGGATCATGGGGGAGGAGAAGGGGAAAAATAGTTGGGGAGAGGGAGGGAGGCAAACCATGAGAGACTCTTTTTAAAAAATGTTTTTAATGTTTTGTTTATTTCTGAGAGAGAGACAGAGAGAGGATCAGAGAGAGAGGGAGATACAAAATTCAAAGCAGTCTCCAGGCTCTGAGCTAGCTGTCAGTAAAGAGCCCGACGTGGGGCTCGAACCCACCAACCATGAGATCATGACCTGAGCCGAAGCTGGATACTTAACCAACTGAGCCACCCAGGCGCCCCAAGAGACTCTTGAATACTAAGAACAAACTGAGGGCTGATGGGGATGAGGTAGAGGGGAAGGAGAGTGATGTGCATGGAGGAGGGCACTTGCTGGGATGAGCATTGGGTATTATACGGACAATATAACTTGACAATAAACTATTAAAGAAAAATAAATAAATAAATTTAATGGTCAGTAAATAGGCTTTGCAGGAAAGAATAAGATACAGACTATTGATTGAAAAGGAGCAAAGATTCAGAAGTTATGAAGGCCATTTGTTTTAAGATGAAGGTAGGGGGCGCCTGGGTGGCTCAGTTGGTTAAGCGTCTGACTTTGGCTCAGGTCGTGATCTCACAGCCGGTGGGTTTCCTCCAGCATAACTATCAGTAATGATCCAATCCATTAATGAAAGGGCTACCCAGAAACAATTAGGAAACAAAATCAATCTCCTTTGGCTTACGATTCAGGCTTTCTCTTTTTTCTCTTTTCATTGTGCCAGTTGCTTCCCGTCACCATTTATGCATAAAACTGGTACAAGGATTAGACGAAAGGCTAGAGGTTAGCGTTTCAGTTTAGGTTCAGGATTGCATTCAGGAACTTGCTTTAGACCATGTTGATTCCAGCACCTACAAGTTTAGTTCAGTATTCTCAAAACCTAACTCATGATCTTCCCAAAACACAGACCTTCTTGCCAACTTATCCTCAGAGTTTCACCATTCACATTGTCTTCCAACCCAGAAACACTGGAGTTTTCCTGTCTCCCTCTAGAATTGTGTATCCTTAAGTCCTGTTGATAATTTGCCTAAATACCTCATAGTCACATCTCACCACTAGTCTTCCTTACCTCATTCCCAGGACATCCAACTATAGACTCTCACTATCACATCATGCACAGCATCTGCATTGTTAAATAAGCTTTTCTTTTCTTCCTCGATTTATTCCACACATGACCAATGGATGAAAGACATTATATATCACTGTTTTGCTCTTGAGTGCATACTACATCCTTGTTGTTTTTAAATCAAAGTTAAATCTCACCTGGTTTTGAAGGCCCTTTACTCTGTGCATCTCCCCTACCAAAGCTACAAGTGCTCCCACACGGCCTTGTTGCTGCAAAGCCATTGTTGGCTCAGGGAGAGGAAGCTCATCATAACACAATCACATCTGTGTCCCATTCAGAATTGCCACACTCTACCCTTGAAGGCTCAGTCTTTTCTACTCTGCTGAGCAACATCCAATTCACCTTTCTAGTCTCAACTTTAGTCACCTTGCACCCACCCTATCTTCTTAGAGGATCTTAACCTCTCTTTACTAGGATCTTGCTGCAGCTTACAACCTATACCTCCCCACGTAACCTTTTAAAGCTGTGGCCTTACTCTCATTGTTGCGTGTATATTGACATCCCCCAACAGCTAGTTCAATATGTAAAAGCTGTTCAATACCTGCTTAAATCATCAATCTATTAGTACCAAAAGTGTTCTAATACACACTAATATGGAGGCACGAGGTACAGATAGCAATGGAGATTGAGTGTTGACAAAAATGAGGCTATTTGGGGACAACAGAAAACATTGTCATTTTTCCATTTATACTTTGAGTACCTGGTAGGTGCAGGAATGCACTGTGTAAAAGGTCATCTCTAAATAGTGCGTCTTATTTAAACCCACTAATCACCTTGCTAGTTAGATAACTGTATTCATTTGATGGCAAAGAAACTGATTTTAGGAGAGGCTCTCTGACTTGCTCAAGACTCTCCATCTGGCAAAACCAAGATGCATCTCCAGGTTTGTCTGACCCTAAATCTGGTGTTATTTTCCCTGCCTCATGAAATAGAGTTTAAAGACACAAAAACAGAGTGGACTTTTAAAATGGAGAATATATATAAAAATTACAGCATGAAATACTAGCCTCTGTTATCCTTTTTTGTGTGTGAAAGGCAACTAGCCATGATCTTACCCAGGCACAAACTTTCACCCTTTCACCTCCTACTCCATGATTTTTGCCTGAACAAAAGAGGGTGTACTGCCCAGCCTGTGAACACCCCTATGGAAGAGCAGCAGCGGTGCTTGGAGAAGTATCTATATGTTAAGATGGTATCTCTGGTATTTCTTTTTTTTTAATTATTTGTTTAATGTTTATTTTGTTTCTGAGAGAGAAAAAAAGAGAGAGAGAGAGTGAGAGCAGGGGAGGGGCAGAGAGAGAGGGAGACACAGAATCCAAAGCAGGCGCCAGGCTCCCAGCTGTCAGCACAGAGCCCTACATGAGGCTTGAACCCACAAACTGGGAGATCATGACCTGAGCTGAAGTCAGACGCTTAACTGACTGAGCCACCCAGTCACCCTGCTGGTATTTCTAAATCAGTACCCCTTCCACAAAGATGTACATGGGCAAGACAGTTTTCTCTTTGAGAATTCCTTATAATTTGTAACAAAAGAAGTCCAAATGTGAATGAAGATACCCCATTTCTAACATTCTATGCCATCCACCTTGCACTCAGAGGCACGGGGCAGGGGAGGAACGCCACAGAGATGCTAGAGGGGCAGGTAAATAGAAAACTGGGAGGAACAGGACAAGAGATCATCTGTGGTCCTTCAAGCCCAGGCTGAAGAGTCTGGAATTTGTCTGATAAGCAACCAGGAGGCACTGAATTTACTGTACAGAAGGCTGAGATTACCTAAGGGGGTGGTATGAAAGCCTCTAAGTAGCCATAAATAAAAATATGTCATCTGTCCTTGTTGCAAACTCATATTACAGTTGAACTGCAAACTGAATCAAAATGTTTAATTTAAAAAGCATCAGATTTAACACTACCTATTTGACCTTGGACAAGACACTTAAGATGCCAGTGTTCTAGTTTCTTTATCTTAAGCACACACAAGAAATGATAAAGCCCGTCTCCCATTCCCTAGGGGTACTGTAGAAAAAGCAAACTAAGGTATGTGAAAATAAACATAAAACACACTTATAATCAGGGAGGGCCTACAGAAAGGCAAATATTTTGTACATTTTTATGAGTGACATGGAAAGACATAGAATCAAACCAGTAAAATAAAATCTCAAATATTTAGGAGGATTGAGATTCACTTTCTTTGATGCTCAAGGATATTCAGCGAAGGTTTATTACTTGTCATGATTAGGAGCATCTTCTTTATGTCCAGCCAAATTCCTTAATTCCACGGTTTTTATCCACTTTCTAATGATCTTACTTCTGTCAAGTTGCAAATGCTTATCATCTTCTATATAAACAGCTCTCCCATTCTTGAATAATTTTTAATGACCTTGTGCCTTATAGTCTAAATTAGTCCCATTTCTTGAGCCTTTCCTCCTAACATACAGTCTACTGCCTTTATAATTTGCCTAATCCAGAATCAGGAAGGAAAAATGTCTGGTTCCCTGACAATTATTAAACTGTGCTGATCTCTCTAAAGCATGTGTATTTTGATTAAATGAAGACGAATCCTATGCTGCCTGTTCAGATTAACAATAATGAACAGAATCAAACTATTCCACCGAGATTTTATATAACCAGCAAACATTTTCATATTCCATGTGGGCTCTTTAAGGACTGCAGCGATGGAAGGAGGGAGGCGTGCAGCCCTGACGGGACACGGAGCACCCCGTTGGAGCCAGCAGTGTTTTCTGCTGAAGTTGCACACACTGTCAGGGCAACAGCCCCAGTCACAGGATGTGGTGCAGAATATGTAACAAGCCTCATCTACTTTTCAACCAAATTTTTAATTTGCTTGTGCCTGAGGGATAATGTGTCTGCTTCTTTGTTAGGTTTTGCTGTTGCTCTGCTCTTCTGCCTCTGAATTCTGCCATTGGCTTTAAAATGTAAATTATTTGCCCACAGATGTGTCCATGATTTTGTCCTAAATTTCTATCTTCTGTGTGCATCACATTGCTCTCCATTTTTAATATCAGTAACTGCTCTGAAGCTTAAAATAGGAGTGTCATTAATCCCTGTCCAGAATCAGGGAGTCTGAACTCAGTCAACTGATCTTTCCCCAAGTACAGGAGGGAAGGATGCCCCATCACCACTCCCTATAAGAAGCCAGGAGTCCACTTTATTTTTCTTAGATTTATCGGTGCCCTGGAATCTGCTGAGTGAGAACAGAGAAGGACTGGGCCTATTCNTTTTTAAATGTTTATTCATTTTTGAGAGACAGAAAAAGACAGAGCATGAGAGGGGGAGGGGCGGAGAGAGACGGAGACAAAGAAACTGAAGCAGGCTCCAGGCTCTAAGCTGTCACCACAGAGCCCCACACAGGGCTTAAACCAATGAATTGTGAGATCATGACCTGGGCGAAGTTAGACGCTTAACCGACTGAGCCAGCCAGGCACCCCGTGGGGCTGGGCCTATTTTTAAGGTATGCATGGGGTATGCTTGTGAAAATAGCCCAGATTCTTCCACTGGCCTAGTCTAGCTCTTGACTTTGCAGCTCTTCCCACCAGGTGGTATTTATTCCCCCACCTACTGAATCTGAGTTGGCCTTCTGAGTTACTTTGGACAACAGAATGGGGCAGAACTGACAACGTGATAAATAGGAATTTGGGACTCAAGAGGCCTTGTGCACTTCCACTCTTTTTGATGGCTTCCACCACCACCACCATGACAACAAGTGCTGCTAGCCTGCTAGAAGGTGAGAAACCACATATATTCATCCTTGAGCTGACCTACCAGCTCACTGAAAGTGCAGGAGGGAACTCAGCCAGAATACCCAAGCCCAGCCATCCCCTAAGCTCATTAGAAATCATGAATGGCATTTGTTTTTAAATCACAAAGTTTGGGAGTGATTTGTTACATAGCATTATTGCAGCAATAGCTAACTAATATAGCATGGACAGGCATCCTTCCTGCTGAGAAGTAAGTAAGTGAGGTCTAGATGATGACAAAGTACTAGTCCTTTATGAACAATGGTAGCAAAAAGATTGGCATGGCTTTGGAGCTCAGACTATGGAAGGTGTTTGTGAGGGCTAGGGAAATCCAAGAGTATTGTCTTAGTCCCACTGAGCTACAGTGAATTTGAACAATGCAGGACTTTACTTCCCAGAGCTCATCAATCCATCTATCTTTTGGGCCCCTTCCCTATCTTAGAATGTCTCTCAAAAACAGCTCCCAGGATCCTCAGGCTCTCATAGTTAATCCCTCCTTCCTGTGAGCTCTCTTTAGAAAATTATTTTTCTTTTCCTGAGAAAGCAGTTCTTTCTTTTACCTTCTCAGGTCTATTCTTTCCTAGGTCTTTCACAGTAGGAATCAATGGCCCAATAATCCCAGATCCCAAATGATTGAGAACTCAAAAGGGCAGGACCACTTCATCTTCAGATGTTGGGGCTCTACCAGTACAACAAAGAAAGACTGGAAAAAGAGAAAAGACGTTGTATTAAAGATTTAAGGTTCATATCCTGGCATTTGGTATTAAAAGTTGATTCCCAGAGAATACATTAGATAACTCTAAGATAATGTCACCAAATCAGCTTTCTTAATTTTGCTTGGTGCACACATGCCTTTAGTATGGTTTATCACATTCCTTCTGGGCAAAGCGAAACTACATAAAAAACACTGAATTTTCACTGTGACTCTATGACACTTGGATTGTACTTTTATCTTCTTATATCACAATTATAAATTTCAGCTTATTTATTCCTTTAAAGTCTGTAAACATGTCATTTGTGATTCATTTTGGATCTCTTTCATGTTCAGCATAGTACCTAGAATACAAAGGTGTATTTTATGTTTTCTGACTGTCCTCTTCCATTCTTGCCTTGCATGATACTGTGACTCTTTTCTTCATAACTTCTCATAACTTGATTTCTGTACTTTTCCTGAGTATTTTTTATTAGACTTAACTTCTCTATTTGATCGTCCCTACTAACTCATAAACAGAGTTAGGCTGAAAGTGTTTTATATAACATCTTTTAAAAAAATAAAAGTTTATGTATTTATTTTTAGAGAGAGAGAGCCTACAAGCAGGGGAAGGGCAGAGAGAGAGGGAGAGAGAGAATCCCAAGCAGGCCTTGTGCTGTCAGGAAAGAGCCCAACATGGGGCTCAATCTCACGAACCATAAGATCAAGAGTCATCAAGAGTCAGATGCTTAACTGACTGATTCAGCCAGACACTGTGACTTTGTAGAACATCTTACATACCTACTGGGTCCAGGAAATACCAGTTGGGAGCTATATTAATTTTTCTTTTTAAAAACACTCATCAAATGACTATGTCCTAGGACTTTATTGATCCTTTAGTTAGATTCACACTGTGAATCTTCAAAAGGAGATCACAGTTTGTACAAGTTTCCAAATGTATTAATAAGAGAACTTCTGTTATAGAACAGCTCATAAACTTGTCTTCTTCAGAATACATTCTGAGTTGCACTGCTCTGGACTCTTATTTTGCCCCTTGTTCTAAAGTTAGATTCAGGACTCACACAACAATGACTTCGTTTGCACAAATGCAATACTGGACAATAAAGTCTCTAGTTTCAGACATTGGGAAAGAAGTAGAACTACAAAGAATAGCTCAGACAGTTGAAAAAATATAGCTTTTAAGCAACTTTTTATTCATATTGAAGGCTTTTCATTAACTTTTTAATATCTCATTTAAAAATGGGCACCTGGTGGTGGTTCAGTTGTTTAAGCATCTCTTTGTTTCAGCTCAGGTCATCATTTCATGGTTCATGACTTAGAGTCCCATATCAAGCAGTGTGAAGCCTACTTGGCATTCTCTCTCTTCTCTCTCTGCCCTCCCCCCCTCAAAAATAAAATAAAATAAAAAATAAAGAAGTCAGTGACTATTAAAAAAGATTGATCATCAAGTTACTAGAAAATTTCAAAACCTTTTGCTGAAATGGAGGTACTCTGCATACTTCCATAGTTTATAATGATTAGTTCTGGGTATTCTTTCTCTCTTTATTCTTCCTTGCATAACATGATGCTTTGTGTTTTTAACTGACTGAATTCATAAATGGCAGTAATTTTATACTAACATTACAAATAAAACAGAGACCTATATTCACCTATCCTTGCTGACACGGCTATATAAATATGAAAACTTGGTCTCTGAGATAGTTCATATCCTGATGGCAAGTGTCATGGGCTGAATCACATACCCCAAAATTCATATGTTGAAGCCATAACCTCAGCACACCCCAGAATGTGACCGTATTTGGAAATAAGACCTTTAAAAGCATAACTAAGGTTAAATGGGGTCATAAGGTGGGCCCTAATCAAATATAACTGGTGACTTTATATGAAAAAGAGAGGACCAGAGATGGGCACACACAGAAAAAAGACCATGTGAGGATACAGTAAGAGGGTGGCCAACTACAAGACACAGCTCAAGAGAAACCAAACTTGCTGACACCTTGATCTTGGAATTTCAGCCTCCAGAGCTGTGAGAACATAAATGGCTGTTGTTTACGCACCCAGTCTGTGGTATTTTGTTACGGCCACCCGAGCAGCAATTGCCCAAACATCCAGGTAATCGCTTGGATTTTTGCCTTTTACTCAGATACTGATAAGAATTTAGAACCTACAATGAGATTGCAGGTTTTAAACTAGACTATTACCAGCTGTATGACCCCGAGCAAGCTATTTAAAATTTCCAAGCCTCAGGACACCTGGGTGGCTCAGTTGGTTAAATGTCTGACGTCAGCTCAGGTCATGATCTTGTGATCTGTGAGTTTGAGCTCCTCATAGGGCTCTGTGCTGACAGCTCAGAGCCTGGAGCCTGCTTTGGATTCTGTATCTCCCTCTCTCTCTCTGCCCCTCCCCTATTCGTGCTCTGTCTCTCTCTCAAAATCATTAAAAAAATCTTCAAGTCTCATCAGTAAGAGGGGACTGATAAGAATACTACTTCTTAGTGTTATTGTAAAGATTAAATGAGCTAATAAATGCTTAAAAGTGTTTATTAAGCACAGCTCCCAAAAGCATTGAACAAGACTCAATACATGTTACCTATAATCATTACTGAGGTTTTTGTGTTAGTATGACTTAAAAAAACCAGAAAGTTCAATTATTCTATGCAGATTCCTATCTTTGTAAGACTTTGAAGACACAAAAGGACAGAAAGTCCCAGCCTTAGACTGTTTGTACCTTCTGTTATGAAACTAGAAGGACATTTATTAAAATAAATTTATAAAATTTTGGAACTCCTCTGAGCAGTGGTGGGCGTTGAGGGGCTGGTAACATTTTCCAAACCTTTTTTAAAGCTGGTCTATGACTTTTGCAGTCATACACCAATAAACAGTTAACAACTATTTGTACGCTTCTATGAACAATGATCAAATAGCCTGGTAACATCATAAATATAGGCTCAGAGTACTCTCCTGAAATCTGCAACACCTTTCCTTCAGAAGAGAGCTCTGCAATAACTCACCTACACATTTGCTGTTTTGTCATCTGCTTGTCACTCTCACAGTGAAAGCAGAAGGGTCAATATAGCTAACCAATGGTCAGAACCTGAAATGCTAGAATTCTGAGAGCAAATAGGAGGCCACAGGAATACAAAATGAGAAACAGAGAAAGGAAGAATCTACTCATAACAAAAGCTTTTCCCAGGCATCCTGGAATTCAGAGCAGGACCTGTTCAGTGCTAGGGGAATTGGGTTTCAAATCAATGCCCTAATTTACATAAAAGAAATAAAGCAGAAAAACAAGAGCACATAAATATAAAGGTAAACCTGTACAGCATCTCACAGACTTAAATAAGAGCACTTTCTGGATGTGTTTTAGAGACAGTGATTTCCTCAGTTTCCTCCAATAGCTTAAGAACCTTGACCTGCAACTCTGTGTATCAGCACCCAGGCCCTGTCTCTGCTATATTGTGAAGCCCTAATTTGGGATCTGGATTTGATTGGAGTTGAAATAACCAACTGTCATTTACTGGCTGTATAGCACTGGGCAAGGCTTTTAATCGTGCAGCACCCAGTGTACTCACCCATGAAATGGGCCTACATCTCTCACTGTTACAATAGTTACCTAATATTGACTCATTTGTGTTAAGTATTGAACACAATGACTAAATGAAAAGTGCTTAATAAACATTAGGGATTATTATCTTCATACCCAAATCTTCATACCCAAATCCCTATCTTTGATCTTATGACTTCATTTGTATACATCTTCTATGCACAGAACCCTTTTCCTGAACATGTCTTTGACTCTCTCTACCCCTTGGACTTCAATATATGGTCTGATATTATAAGGAAAATTCATATTGACATATGGTCATTGTGACTATCTGAAGTGCTTAAGGAATAAAGTATTTTAGTTAATTATGTAGTTAATCTAGAGGGAATATATGTACTAACCATATCTGAATGACTAGACTTTAGTAAAACAAGGGGTACCTGGGTGGCTCAATTTACTCATCCAACTTCAGATTAAGCATCCAACTTCAGCTCAGGTCATGATCTCCCAGTTCATGAGTTTGAGCCCCATATCAGGCTCTGTGCTGATAGTTCGGAGCCTGGAGCCTGCTTCAGATTCTTTGTCTCCCTTTCTCTCTGCCTCTTCCCTGCTCGCTCGCTCGTTCTCTCTCTCTCTCTTTCCCTCCCTCCCTCTCTCAAAAACAAATAAAACATTAAAAAATTTTAAAAAGAGAATTTAGTAAAACAATGAACCCACTAATTCCTGAATCCTGATTTGAGGATTTAGAGGATACTCCAGTATTTTAAAGTATTTGGGAGAGCATAACAGAAAAAAAAACATTAAATAATATGAAAATGAAATGGAGCTTTCTGAGATTTAAGATCACTTGCAACTAAGGTCATTTGGGTTTTTTTTCTTTTTAATATTTTTATTTATTTCTAGGAGAGAGAGAGAGAGAGAGAGAGAGCGCGCGAGAGAGAGAGCGTGAGCAGGGGAGGGTCAGAGAGAGGGAGACACAGACTCTGAAACAGGCTCCAGGCTCTGAGCTGGCAGTCAGCACAGAGCCCGACACGGGGCTCGAACCCACGAACCGCGAGATCATGACCTAAGCAAAAGTCGGACGCTTAACCGACTAAGCCACCCAGGCGCCCCAGGTCATTTGGGTTTTTAAAAAATTATCCTCTTATCATGCTTCGTTATGTCTGTTTTCCTGAATAAAGTTCTTTTCCCCCATTGGTACACCTAATATAGAGGTAAAACATCTTCCATCAGCTTTTTTGTCTTGCTGACATATTTTCTAATTCTCCTACTAATGAATGTAGTATGGTACAATCTACCTTGTCAGAATCTACAGGGACTGACAGCAGCTATTTCTGAAGATCATCACTAATTTTCAAGAAACTCACGACAAACATGTAGAGAGAGTGGCATTTTGCAAATAATGTACTGTCCTCTTTAATATAGAAATGACCTCTCTATATTCCCACGGGTCCCAGTTCTTCAAATAGGCTTCTCTTTCTTCTTGAGAGCTGAGCATTTTGTCAAATTTGTCAAGAAAGCAATTTCATCTATGTTTGAACTAACCCCAAATGTTTATCAGCCAGCTTGTTTTTATTTTTAAATATGTGGATGATCCTCATGATTCCCTTGTTCCTTAGAGCAGGACTGATGCTTCACAATCCTGTGCATTTGCACGGAATTACTTTTACATAACACCTATAGTTCTAAACACTCCATTAAGAGATTCACTAAGGTCTAATAATTTAAAAACCCATAATTGGTTATTTCTGATTATAAAATTTCATAATATGCCTCAATTTTTCAAATAGCTTGACAGGTGCCATTAGATTCAATATATAAAATCTTTCATACAATTAAAATGGATTCTGGGATTACGGTGTTGGCCTCAGTGCCTGCCATTAACTGTCTGAATTTTTGCCTCGTACCAATAATGCACAAACTACCTTAGGATGACTTAATGGATTTCAATGATTTTTGAACCCTGACTTCATTTTGGTTTTATTACACAAAAATCCTTCCCTCTTGCCACACTACCTTTAATTTTTTTTTCCTAAATCACTTTTGTGACTATTCTCATCAACCTTAAAATTCTTGGAAGTTACTCTCTATGGTTAACAGTGTCAGAGGCAAGTGTACTTCACCAAACCAGTAAAGTGTAAAATAGCCAGTAGGAGCAGTTCACAAAAGAACAAAAGGAGCAGCTTCACAGACCCGTGGGAAGCCTGGAGACAATATTCAGGAATATTTATACAAGGCAGTCACTTTTGCTCCCACAGTCAGGTGAGTAGAGGTTTTGTCATGATCTGGAGAGAATTCCCTGATACTCGGTCTAATGCCCCTGAAAATTCTCCTTCAGATCCTTCAGAATCTCAAGCATTTGTGGTAATGTTTTAATAAAGGAAAAACTTCATCAATCCAGCAATGTCTCTACACCAATGAGTCACTCTGAATTGCACAAAAATAATTTAAGAAAGCCTTGCTGGTATCTCAGTAACAGAAATAAAAGATTTTTTGTTTGGGGGCTGGTGGGGAAGGGGTTCCAATCTCTATAAGCAGACTAATTTCATCAGAAAAGTTGAGGGACTGAAAATATTCTGGGAAAAAAATCAACAAAAAGACCCTCTGATTGAGAATCTGAGGCTGTCTTTTTGTGACAGGTTGTGAGGTGTGGGGGAGGGGAGTAGTAGCAAAGAGGGGTTGCCTAGGATACAGAATACACAATGCAAAGAAAAGTAAGACTGCCTTCTGTAAGGCAATTGAGAAAGAAAAAAGAGACTCAATATTTTCGCATAACAACCCTTAAAATGCTAAGCAATACTGGCATTAAAACTGGCAGTACAATTCAAGATTGTCTTGGAAACAGCAGACATTGAGGTACTCAAACTTTCTTCTCCAAATAAGACCATCAGGAGCACTGTCTGCAACGGGGTGGGTAAAGGTCACAAGATAGAACAGAAATAATACTAAAGGAGGAAAGGAGACAAGATCAATGCTCTGATAAAGCAGGAGAGCGATATGAATGGCATGCAAGTGACTGGACCCCTGATGCATCCCTGGTAAACTTCAGATGCACAAAAACTACTGAGATTAGGAAGGGTCCCTCCCCACACGTTTCTGGCCTCTTAGTGTATTGACTGGTTAAAAGTAATACAGCCTTTTTAGATTATAAACTGGTTTTTCTCTCTCATGAGTTCTGAGGGTATGGTAAGGACATTACTTTTAGAATCATGGTAAAATGGCACCTCAATTCACCATGACAATCTCAACAGTTTAGAATGTTGAACTTCCCTTGCTCTCCCTGGGACTGTTTCCCTGATCCCTCAGATCTCATCTCTATTATCTGACTTATTCTTAATCTTTCCTCTTACACAGAAGCACATGCTAACACCAGTTATGTAATCCCATAACCGTGTGTGTGTGTGTGTGTATGTGTGTGTGTGTGTGTGTATGTGTGTGTGTGTGTTGACTGGGTGTGTTTTGTGCTTCATATGAGACGGCCATGAGGTCCAAAAGGCCTTGTTCATACAACAGGAAATTGGTGATTGGTGCTGACCACCATCTGAGAGTGCAGTTGGAGCTGAAAGGCAGAGCCCAGGTTCTCCTCCATGTGAACCTATCTATATGGCTACTCAGGCTTCCTCAGAGCATGGCCACGGGTTCCAAACAAGAGGAAATAAGAAGCCCCCAGTCCACGTAAGGCTTGGACACAGAAGACCTAGAATGCCACTTAAGCCACATTTTATCAGAGCAGTCAGATGGCCAGCACAGAATTACAGGGAGAAGAATTATACTCTACCTTTGGGTGGAGGAGTGGCATATATGTGTGGAAATGGAAAGAACTGATGTCAGCCATCTTTAGAAACCATCACAGTCTTAATTTCATTCCATTTCTGAACAGGTTAAGCAAAACACGCTTAGAGAGTCTCTCTAGATTATAATAGTTCTGTAAATTCCAAATCAACACAACAAACCTACTCTTACTTTAATGTGTTTTATCTAAGATTTTTTTCATTTAGTCCTTAAAGCTAAAAAGCACTGTACATTTTCATTGGCTTAATTGTATTATTTTGAAGCAAGTAAAGCATTTAAAACACTACTAAGGAAAAAGTTAGTTACTGTTCTTTTCTACTGTTATGATATCCACCAATTATTTGTTGAGTGGAAATAATTTTCAAGGAATTATGCTGAGAATAAATGAGACTTTAAAGACAACAAACAAAGTCTGAAAAGCTGACTTTAAAAGAGAAACACAGAATGATAGCAACTGAATAATTACGAAGAATAACAGCTAAATATTTAACATTTTAATCATGCTTTGAGAAAGACAAAGTCTCTTTGAACATAATGCAGTTAAAAAGAAAAAAGAAAGATGAGAAAGAAGAAAAAAAAACAAGTAAAAGGCTAGCAAGAAAAAAAGTGAGACCAAAATTGGTAAAACATAGCATTTCAGAGAGAATCTTAGTGTCAAAATATAACTGAAAAATGCTTATTTATTAGAAGATCACTGTTTTATTTACTCAAAATGGAATGTGGATATAACCATATGTCAACCCTCAGTTCTGTTAAATATGTGCAGAAATCCACTTAAGAAATTGAAAAGATTCTGAACTATTTGTCTTATTTATTAGTATTATAGTCTGACACTGCACATCTCCAACTGGAAGAAAACTAAAAATCCACGTACCAAGGTGCCAGACAGAGAAACATACGGCACTTTCCACTAACCAAAACCTGGCTATTTGTAGGTGGTAGAAATCTATTTAGGGACCTCCTTAGAGCTCGATGAGAAAAACATCATATGTTTACTTTTAGGAGTTTCAGTAAGAAGAAATTTTAGATTTATTTACAGTAAAGAGGGAAAGGTATTACCTGTATTCATGAAATGTAGGCATCTTATGGAGACTGGAGGGAATTCTTTTAATACATTTCTTTAGAAAAGGTTGGCAGCTCAGAGAAAAAACTTTGTGGTGTTTTTAAATATTTAATGTCCCATTGCTGCTTTGCAGCCTGAGAAAAACTTGTGGTTCTTTATTGGCAAATATTTCAGAGCGTATCTCCAATTGTATGAAATTTTAAAAAGTGTTTAATATTTCTAAACTGTAAAGCTAGATGAAAAAAGCAACAGCTTAGGGCAACACGGTAATTCTTGCAATTAAAAAACTGAACATTAAACCATAGCTTTTTCACAGCTAGATAAAAATGTTCTTGTTGTTGGGGTTAAAACCCCATTCATTATCTTTTCATTAATATTTGTTAGTTGTCTATTGTACATGAATTATTTGATTAAAGAATTTGAATGAGTCAAATAATCATAGAGCCTCTATTCTTAACAGTGAATAATTTAGTAGATGGACACATTGATCAGACAAAAAGTTGTGATGAGCCTTACAGTCTTGGGCAGATTCAGTATTATGTGAGGATGGAGACAAAGCTAATTATAATAGGATAATCATGGAAATATTTATTTTAGAAACTGCTGGAAAGTCTCTCTTAATAGACTTACTCCAGATCTTGAACTACATATATTATTAACTTCATAAAGTTAGGTCACTAATAAAATAGCGTGTATTGCCTGAAAGACAAAGCATATTATTAATATTTGATCTTTTGCATATGTACATACATACTAAATTCTGTAACCCCTGTCTACTGTCAGAATTATCAAGGCAGGTAGTGATAAAAGGCACAATATATGGAAATTTCTAAGCTATAATGCATTTTTTTAAAGCTGAATATTCAGTTCTGTAATTGAATAGTGGCAATGGTAGTAGGAAGAGTGCTATACCAGAGTACCTGGGCTTTAATCCTTCTACCATTCAACAGCTACGCCTTTGGCAACTTAATTAAACTCAGTGTGGTTCAAATTCCTCATCTTTATAATAAAGATATACCATATTTTATCTAAGATGTCTTTCATTGTAAGATACACCTCTATTTGATACACTACTACAAAAGAAAAACACCCAAAGCAGAGAGCTGAAATGAAGATCCAGGGTAACGTGGACATATCAAAAGGTTAGGACCTCAATGTGAGGAAAATAAGAAAGAGACGTGACACACAGAGAAAAGTTCCAGAAAACTTGCATGCCTCCACTTTGACTAGAGTGCAAACAGAAGGGATGTGTTCCCTGCAATATAAACAAGGAGTTCGTGTCCATACAGGCTGAATTCACACTAGCCGTATGGTCTGAAAACCACAAAAAAGAATTTAACTGAAAGTGGCCTTAGGTCAGTCATGCTCCAGGTGATGGGCAGAAGCAAACACAAATTATCTCTGGAAGAATTTGAGGGAAACCCAGGCTGAAGCCAGCAATGATTATAAGACCAATTTCAGAGATGTTACAGGGCAGAGGAAAAAAAAGGCATGTGGCAGTTTGATTGTAAATATGGCATGAATTCTTCCCTTCCTTCAAGCCACATCTTCTGCAGCTGCTCCCATCAGGAAGTCTGTTTCTCCCATACCTGAATCTCTGCTTGCCCTATGACCTGTTTGGGCCAATACAATATGACAGACATATGATGTGCCTATTTGCAAACTGACGCTCAAGAAGCCTTGCACACTTCCACTTGATCCTGGAACTCTGCTATTACTAGGAAAATTACCCCCCTCAACTTGCTAGGAAGCTGAGAGATCATGTGGAATAAAGCCAATTTATTCTACCCAAGGTCTTGCTAAATTACTCAGCATCCAACCTACCCACTAGTTAAACACAGATGCATGAACAAGCTTTTGTAAAACTATCTGAGCCTACCCAGATCCGTGAAAAAATTCTACAGGTTCATGAGCAAGAGTCTTTATTATTTTAGACCATTACATTTGGGGGAGTTGTATTATGCAGCAACAGCTAACTGAATAAGACACATCTTAAAAATCAATGAAATACAGCATTAGTAGCAGCCTTAGGGGGCTAGGTAAGAAATTAAATGATTCACTACATGCAAGACACTTAGGATAATGCTTCCTACATGGTTAAGTCTAAAGAAATGTTATCTACATTATTGAAGTGTTTACCAGATTCAGAGACTCTTTTGTCTCTCCTACTTTATATATAAAATAGGAATTCTGATTTGTATAATATGAAGAACAAATAGAAAGAAGTAGAAACATCCTTAAGTATAAGATACTAAACAAAATGTGATTAGCAACTACAATTACACATAAATGAAGAGCTAAAATACAATGTTTATATACTCAAAGAGGTATAAATATGTGTTAAGCCCAAAAGAAAAATGATAAATTTTGTCTGGGGGACTCAGGGATGGACTCCTTATAGAGGAGGGAGGTATTTAAATCAAATACAAAAGAGTAGGAAGGATTTGGTAAGGTAAAGGGTTATTACAAAACAGAGAGTAGTAGGCATTCTAGGTTAAAAAAAACAACAACAAAAAAACGCATGTGCAAAGATCCAAAGACATGAAAGTATCTGTTATATGGCGGTCCTGCCTAAATGTCTGACTAGGAGTATACAGTATAAGAAGAAAAATGGTCAGATAATGAGGCCAGGAAGATAGCTTTAAAAGCTAGTCATTATCTGGGTAAGCAAAAATGACTTTCTTCTTTAAGCATAGACATCACCAGAGATTTCTAAGATGACCAGTAATATGATAAAATCTATTTAGAAATTGTAATTCTTGTAGCCATATAGAGGAAAGGTTGGAGGGAGGGAAGTAAACACAATCATCGAGGTAAAAAATGATCAGGGCCTGATCTAAGGTCTGTTGAACTTAAAGAACTGAGCCACATTTAAAGACAACCCCCCCCCCCCCACACACACACACAAAACCAAACTCCTTGCTGATGCAGGGCTTTAACTCATGACCCTGAAGTCAAGAGTAAGAGGTTTAAGTAACTGAGCTACCCACACACCCCAACACCATTAAAATTCTTAAGTGGCCTAATCTGTAGCAAGTCCTGAGCTAACTGCTTGCACACACATGACTCATGTAATTCTTCTGAGTGCTTTAGGTATGCATATGAAGCCCAAACAGCATACTGTCCATGATAACACAGCCAGAGATGAAACTATAGAATAATAAGTGAGGAAGGCAGTAGTAATTACTGAGAAAGAGCATGCAGACGATCTTCAAAATATGTGAAGAGATGCCACCAATTCAATGGGCAGGAGTCACAGTAAGTTGTTGCAGAATTTGGAACCAGGAATAATCAGTAGAAATTAAGAGGTGGTGCAGCTTTTGACTTAGTAAAGGAAAATATTTTCTATTATCTAGAGCTATCCAACTAGGAAATGAGTTTACTCGTATTGTTCTGATCCCTAACTCTGGAAATATTCAACCATTATTCATTCAAAAATATTAATCGAGCTGGGGCGCCTGGGTGGCTTAGTCGGTTAAGTGTCCGACTTTCGCTTGGGTCATGATCTCTCAGTTCGTGGGTTCGAGCCCCACTTCAAGCTCTGTGCTGACTGCCAGCTCAGAGCCTGGAGCCTGTTTCAGTCTGTGACTCCCTCTCTCTCTGACCCTCCCCTGCTCACGCTGTCTCTCTCTCTTTCCTAGAAATAAATAAAGCATTAAAAAAAATATTAATCGAGCAATTAAAATTTGCCAAACTGCACGCTAGACATTCTGGAACAACTGTGAACAAATCTCTCAGGAGTGACTACAGAAAGGGATTCTGTATTGTTTTATTTATGTAATTCTTACTATATTCTAGGCACTGTTTGAAATTCTTAACAAATATTAATTTACTTAATATTCAAAGCAATGTTACACATGGGGAAACTGAGGCAAAAAGAGGTAACACAAATAGTGTCAGCACTGTGATTCAGATCCAGATGGTCTGGCTCTGGGTCTATGCTCTTAGCCACCATGACTGCTGCCTTCACCCCTGACTCACTGGGTGGTGCTGGGCTACTAGGCTGATAAGGTCCTGCCTGCCACTCCCAGACGACTCCCAAAGCACCTATAAACTTGTGTAAGACACTGAAGCCATTTTTTGTGTGTGTGATAAATTCAACATGTTCCCAGTGACTAGACCTGATAAGGTTTTGATGCTTTTTTCCTTTTATATATGGGAACTCACATCCACAAAAGCCACGTTCATACCACTATTCAGAATGTTTTTCTGTTTTACTCACACCTTAGCTATAAGGAAATCTGAATATCTACGGGAGAGAAAGTTTGGAAATGGATTTTGTTAAACAGAATTTTAAAGAATCTATAAACTTAAAAATAACTTCTCCTGAGTATGAGTTGGGGAGCACGACCAAAACAGAAAGGGGATTTTTAGATTTCAGAATTCTGTACTATTTATTTTTTCATGAGCATGCTTTATTTTCTTAATCAAAAACTTACAGGAGACTTGTTTGAATCCAAATTTATCATAAAATAACAAGAATGTCTCTCATCTTCTGCTTATCTAGAAATGAAAGGAAGAGTTTGGAATTGTGGACAAAATTCATAAGATAGTCATGTTGGAGCTAGTAGCATGAAAACCACCTATCATCCACCACTTTATTTTACAGGTGAGGAACTTGAGGCCAAGGAAGGGATGAAGTCAAAAAACAAACTGATTATACTGAAATGTACATAAAGGTCATTAAGCCTAGAAAGCACTATGGGACAGTAGTAGTGCCTGTAACACACTGTGGTTCTAAAGATTAAAAGAGAAAAGTCATGTAGAGCACATAGCCTGGAATATAGTTACCACAAATGTTATTAATATTTATTATTACTGTCACTATTACTATTGTTACCAGATCACTTTACATGAGCTGCAGCTAGCTTCCCACAGCAAAGTAATTTTCTTTTTTACAGTATCCTGCTGACTGCCTGTGATGGACTCGAGGAGTTGAGGGCAATGATGGACTTTGAAATGAGATCTGAGCACAAATACCAGCACTGTCAATTATGAAACTGAGAGATTTTGAGCAAACTATTTAAATTTCTAACATTCACTTTCCTCCTTGGAGAATACAGTGATACCTACATGGTGTGTGGTGAGGTATAAGAGTGAAGGCAGAGAAGCATTAGTCTACTCTTTGCAGTTATTAAAACCTTCTATAAATTACAGCAATCATAATTATAGGTCGTGAAGGCTTTGCGGTGCACACAAACTGTATGGTGTGAACCAGAAGCCTGAGGTCAGCAAGATTATTGTATCTGGGTAACAGATTTGCTTAATTTTCTTTCCCTACATGTGCTTTCCTATTTCTCTATTTGCCTATAGCCATGTGTTTAAGTATAGATGCAGGAAAAAAGAAACAAAAGAGATAAATAAAAAGTTCAATACCCTTCCCTTAGGAAAGATGGAGGTGTAGATCCATCCAGGGTTTAGATCCATCCAGGGTTCCAGCCTGTTCCTTCGTCAATTCTAATCCATGTGCTGCACTTCAGAGGAGGAAAGGGAAAATGACCAGGTGTCTCATATCCACTATTTTGTGTAAGTCAAAAGGGTAAATATATTGGATTTTGATTTTAAGGAGAGTTCCTGAGTCAGTCCAAGATAGTTCTTCAGAAAGGAGTCATCCAGAAGACAGGGATGCAGTAGAAGCCCAACCACGGAGCCAAAGGGGGGCTGTGAGTGCATGTTGAGGGGCTAGAGAAAGAACCTGTGAAGGCCTAGGGAGACGATGGCTGGGGATGGGTAGGCTTTGATACTTTCTTGATATGAATGATCATGGATGCCACTATCCATTTAAAGAGATAGGATTAAGTGGATAGAAAAAGATAAAATCCATGGCATAGGAAAGCAAGTGATTAAGAGAAAAATTTCAGTTCAACACTACATTTGATTTAGAGGAGGGGTTTCTAAACTGTGGTCTCCAGACCCACAGTATCAGCTTACCTGGGAACTTGACAGAAATACAAATTCTCTGCCCCATTCCAGGCTACTAGATCAGAAACTCCAGGAGTAAAAGGGCTGGGTTGGTGCAACAATTTGTATTTGAATAAACCCTCCTGGTTATTCTGCTGTTGTATGTACAATTTAGAGGAACATTATCTTCCTTCGTTATTTTTATTCCAATTTACAATGTCTTCTTCTTAAGTCCCCATCTAAACCAAAAGATAAGGAAAGTGAGAGGGGTATAAAGGTTAGGAGACTAGAGCAGGCCTATTTAAGTCATTTGCAAATACCAGATTTGCAAATTATTATTTATAGTAAAAGTGAAGGTTAACAATTTTTAATCACAGTCAAACATTTCCATGCCATGCATGACTTTCACAAAAGAATAGACATATTAGTCCAATGGCATAAAGAAGATTAGAACAATACAGAACAGTATTTGTTAAGTGGAGAGGAAATGGCACTTGATGGGTTGCACAATGAACTGGGAATGAGATGTCCTAGATAGAACCTTCCCTCTCACCAAAGCTCCTGCCAGATCATTTCCGCCCACATCACTGAAGGACAGTACTTGCTAAAGCCCAGTTGATCCTATGCAAACAGGACAATGCTGCATAAGGCTGTTGAAGTTTTGTCACAGGCCTGATTACAGCAAAAGACTAGCATTATCTGAGAAATTCTGTAGTGGAAATAAATCAAAAATAAGCAAATAGAAGACGAGGGATTTATCTTGGAAGGAAAGACATACATTACTGGAAGGTGCTGGAATGAATGTCCTGCATCTCTTGCCTCCTCCATTTCCTACCTGAAAAATCTTGCACTGTATCTTTTCGTAGTGCAAGGCTTGTCTTTATTTGCCTTAACCAGTAATGTGCTCTTTCAGATGTTCCAATGCTAAGAGAATCTACCTTAAACTTATCCATCGAAAATAGGCCCTTTTGACTTATTTTATATGCATCAATGAGCCTCCAAGTTCATATAGTTACTATCACCCTTGGTAAAGTACTAATGAGAAATGTCAGCACAGGTACCAAAAATTTCAAACCAGGCTACATTTACTATGTATTCCACAAAGCCCCATGGGATCATCAGATTCAAGGAGATCTGAAAATACAGAGTAATACTGTTGCATTCTGATATTATAAGATATACTTCCTCTAATTCACTTTTGTGGTACTTTTAAAAATTAGTCTATAAAATTTTCATGGCAGTTTCAAAGCATTAAAGTGTAGGTAATGGAATAAAATGGCTTCAAATAAAAAAAAGTTACTGAGACTATGCTGGTGGCACAACTAAAATTTAGAGCAAAGAACAAAGAATCAAAGAAAAACATTTGGGAAAATACTTTTAAAAGTTGCTTTAACCATCTCATAAAGTGGATGTATAATGGCAGTGAGCAGATGTTATTTTATGCATCGGGCTGTCCTGCAATGCAAGTCCTGGTGCATGCGGGCTAGGAGAGGGTACATATAGGATTTTTCTCACGGTGAGAGTAGCAATCTCTGGAGGACCCTCTCTGTTTATAAGTGGCTTGTTAGCTTCCTAGTCAAGATGGGGCTTACGTGGTACATGAGTTCCCACTACCTCTAGGGTAAGCTGGAACCAAGAGCAGACAGGTAGAAAGCTTGTAACTAAGGGAGTTAAGTAGTCAGTGCTGGGGCTGGAGCAGATCTGGTGTTGAGTGGAAGAGGAATAAAAAGGCCGTGAGGGAGGAGTGTGGGGAAGAAAAAGAGAACAGAATGAAGCCATCTGGCTTCCAACAGGGCTAGAAGAGAAAGGGTTCATTGCTTCGCTTGTAAAACTCTCTCTCGACCCCCTACCTGAATGGTAACCACAGGAACCACAGCATCAAATGAAATGGTTTATTTGATAGGAAGTAGAATCAGCAAAGCCCAGAGCCACTGAGGTCTGTGTGGCTCCCAGATCCTGTCCGAAGCCCATGTTTGTGGCACTTGTGTTGACTCTGGGGCAGCTAGTACCCATTTTGAAAGAGAAAGGTGGGGAGGTCGGGGAAAGGTCAGGGTGTATTAGAATCAAAACTTCTTCCAGGCTTTCGTTTTTCTCAAACACAGTTTCCTTTGATGACAGGACGATACTCTAATATAGATTTTTTCAGATAAAAACCTTTGCTTTCTCAGATGATTCTCACCACCTTTGTTTTAAAGATTCACTCCGTTTTTTAAAAAAATTTTAAATGTTTTTATTTATTTTTGAGAGCAAGAGCAAGCATGAGCAGGGGAGGAGCAGAGAGAGAGACACAGAATCTGAAGCAGGCTCCAGGCTCTGAGATGTTACCACAGAGCCCAATGCGGAGCTTGAACCCACGAACCGTGAGATCATGACCTGAGCCGAAGTCGGACCCTTAACCCACTGAGCCACCCAAGTGTCCCATCACTCCAACCTTTTAAAGCAAGGACAGAATGCCAATCTGTCATCTCTTGTAAATTTACTTTGCTAAGTGAATTAACATCTTTAGCTCAGTTGTCTGGCTTTAAAAATAGAAACAATAGGGGCATCTGGGTAGCTCAGTCAGTTGAGCGTCTGACTTCAGCTCAGGTCATGATCTCACAGTTCGTGGGTTTGAGCCCAGCATCAGGCTCTGTGCTCACTGCTGGTGCAGAGCCTGGAGCCTGCTTCAGATTCTGTGTCTCCCTCTCTCTCTGACCCTCCCCTGCTCATGCTGTCTGTCTCTCTCTCTCTCGAAAATAAAATATTAAAAAAAAAAATAGAAACAATAATATTATGCTCACAGTCCCACAATTCTCTTTTAGCAACAAATCTACATAATCAACTCTCTCTTAGACATCACCACTTAGATGCTTTAGACAGCTCAAACCATCTTTCCTAGCAGAGCATCTTTTCCTCCAAACCTGCTTTCCTCTCTCAATAGCTGGGGCCACCACCATCCACTGGGCCTCCAAGCCAGAAGATAAAGTCTTTCTGGTTCTTTTCTTGTCATTCAGGTTAGACCTTCTGCTTGATTGAGGTTTCTCAAAACTACCTCCCTCCTATTCCTACTGAGGCTACCTTCACTCAGTCTCATCACCTGCCTGGGTTAATGCAACCACAACTACTTCCTCATCGGCTGCCTTCCCTCCAGTCTGTATTCCCCATTCCCTCTGCCCAGAGGGACAATTTTATTCTCCTAATCTCAGGCAAGAGGAGGACTAGAAAGACATGGAGAGAAGCAGGTAGAGGTGATTAGATATTAGAGGCTGGGAATGAAAATTATTAAAATTGGTGTGGGATTTTTTTCCCCTTCCAATTTAAATTCATTCTTCTATTCCCACGAATACCTCCAAATGAATGTCATTAGAAGTCAGTAAGAAACAAAACAAATGATGGGGCACCTGAGTGGTTCAGTCAGTTAAGAGTCCAACTTTGGCTCAGGTCATGATGTCACGGTTTGTAGGTTCAAGGCCCGCATCAGGCTCTGTGCTGACAGCTAGTTCAGAGCCTGGAGCTTGTTTCAGATTCTGCATCTCCCTCTCTCTCTGACCCTCCCCTGCTCACACTGTCTCTCTCTCAGAAATAAATTTTAAAAAATGTTTAAAAATTAAAATAAAACAAATCAAAACTTCCTTCCTTCTTTCCAAAATATACAACACTCTGTTCAGAATCATCAAAAACAGAGGAGTCATTCTTTTTTTTTTTTTGCCATATTTTTAAAACCCAGTTGCACATAACATTTTTCTCCCACAGGTGTATGCTGGAACCTAGAAAAATTTAAAAACAACAAAAGCACTTTCTGTGTTGCAGAGGTGGTGAAATGCAGGTTTGCTCTCTTCATTTTGAACCCAGCTGGCAGACACAGTAATCTCATAAACAAGTAGGTGACAATTCTGTTAGGCATGTACTTGTCTCAGTAAACTAAGTCATGAGCTCATTAAAACTACCCGCCTCTGAACGGAAGTCTCAGCTCTTATACCTAAAGCACTAGAAATCTTCTGAGAATCTGTGCCCTAGAATAAGGGCCAAGGACAAACAGAAGCCTAATTTGGCCTAATTCTCCAAAACGAAAATGACTAATAATAGGTAGTTTCTCAGTTCAGCAAGGAATGAGCAGATCCTGTACAGGGAAGGATCTGAAATATTGCAAACCTGGTTCCTAAAATAGAATCATAAAACTTTGGAGCTAGGAAACACATCAGAAAAGCAGCCTCCTTCATTTAATAGAAGAGCACACTGAAACTCAGAAAGCTGGAGTGACCTGCGCTCAGCTAAGAGGGGCCAGATCCGAGCCTAAAACACTGGTCTCCATATATACAATACACATTTGCTTAATCCACAAGTAGCAAATTTGAGAGGTCAACCCATCATCTAAGTCATGATAGAAACTAAGAGATCTCAGCTTCTCAAATCTGAACCACTCTGGAGACTCCAAGCACACTTGTGGAAACATAAAAATATTCCCAAGTGTATCTTGTCTCTAACAAAGTCCTGTGTCCAGCATAAGAAGGAGCAGAAATGGTGCGTTCAGTCTAAAACAGAAGCCTGATCATGAGACAAATACTCCTAAAGCTATACTACCAGTACATTGAAGAAATAGTGTTGCCAATCCCCTGTAGGTGCTCAGATACTGCTACTTCACATACCTGTTGTCCTCTGAGCCACAGATTCTTGATATGGAGTTACTCGTTCATATGGCCATCCACTGACTCACTCAAGTGTCCACTGAGCCAGCCATCATGGCAGATACTGGAGCAAACCCAATATACACAGTCTCCACATTTGTGGGACTTTCACTGTGGCATACCTTTTCATGATTTGCCTGCTGCTGGTCTCCAAGCTCTACTCAAGGATTATAAAATGCACTGATAAAATAAAAACTAGTCATATAGAAAAAGACTAGAAAAACTAGCAAGTTACTTTTTCTCTGGAAAAGGACACCAAGGTCTTTAAAAATAAATTCCCCCTAAAAACCAATAGATAGATTTTCTTAATCTTATTTTATTTTAAAAATAAAAACTTTAAAAGAAAATTAAGTTAAAGGAGTAGAAGTGCTTTAGGCACACCACAGGGCATACTTAGCACAAGATAATGAGAAATTGAAGTAAAATACAAAATTGTAGGTTCCTGCTCTTCTCTCAGTCAGATCCCTGGCTGGCAAATGACATAGCCACATTGTTTCACATCCCTTATTCCTTGAATACTTCTGGTCTTAATTAAATAGATAGTCTAGTTCTTTGAGCTTTATTTCTTAACATCTGATTTCTCAGATCCCTGAAATCTGGTTACCTTTTAATTGATACACTGATCCAGTGAAGTGGCCAAATCCCAAGATCTCTGTGCCGTTCTTAATAGCTTCATGATTTTTGCTAAATGTAACATCGGTCCATGTGTTATTATTCCTAAAATCACTTTCTCTCATCATTTTCTCTTGTTAACCAGACCACCTGTTCTGGACAACTTCCCTTTTTAATCTCAGATGTATATCCCATATTCTTCCAAAAACATTTAAACTGCCTTACAGCATAAACATAAAATAATAGAGCGCATAAGAATAAAACGGTTTTAAGCGTACTCATGAAGAAAAAGGCTAGTAGGTATTATCCTTTGCTTTTAAAAAATTTTTTTAATGTTTATTTTTGAGAGAGAGAGAGAGAGTGCAAACAGGGGAAGGGCAGAGAGAGAGGGAGACACAGAACCCAAAGCAGGCTCCAGGCTCTGAGCTGTCAGCACAGGGCCCAACACGAGGCCAACACCGTGAGATCATGACCTGAGCCGAAGTTGCACACTTAACTGACTGAGCCACCCAGGCACCCCTGTCCTTTGCTTGAAGTAGTAATTTGAGTTGGGCACGGAACCGAGCTACCGTTTCCTGCCAGTTAAAACATAAAGGGGAACATGTAGAGCTGCATTGTTTTCATTATCTAACAAGCAAAGTATACACATTTGTCTCTGCAGTCATGCTACTTCCTGGAACAAGACTCAAGCTGGAATTTACAACATGGAACCCTGCAGAAGACACACCAAGGAACACATCACTTCAATATGTGATTATAAAATGATGTGATTCCATCACATCACATCTGAAGAGTCCCACTCAGACCACTCTTTGTAAAAAACTGCAAGCATCAAGTTAAAGTAAAATTTAATGAAAGCATCTGGGGGGGGAAGGTGAACAAGGTACTCCAGAACCTCACATTCTCAGGATTTAAATTAAGATAGGGGGTAATTTGGAAGAGTGAAATAGTGAACATGTCGATTAGATTCTCTCAAATACTAGATTCCTCAGGTAACATGGGCTGAGACGAGGTCATTCTCAGTTCATGATTAAACTTTCACCAAAAAAATGCAGTGTAAATATTCTGAGTTGTCAGTTAATACAAAACCTCCTTGCTTTAGTCATTACTTAAGATTTGTCATTTTTGTCAACAACCACATTTGTTCTCATCACAAACAAGAAATCCGTCAACAGTAGAAATGTCAGCCTAGGAACAACTGTTTTTCTTATAATTGGTCTTGGAAAGGTTCTCCATAAAGACTGTCACTGGATCTTCTAACATAAGGAAAAGAATTTTTACCATTTTTTAGCCCGCATGATCTCTTTGTTCTTTTGTGATTGGTTATTCTTATCCATGGAATAATCTCAGTGCATTCCTCTTAAAGATATGTATGCCTCTTAAATATTGAGGATAACACTACCCCAAAGGTCTCATCACTGTAACTGAGCTCAAAAAGTTACCCTTAATATAACTACCCAAACTCAACCTATTACTTGGATCAATCTCGATTAAATAGTAGTAAGAGTGCAACAGATTATTTCAATTTATATTTAACTGATGCTGACTTGTTCCTTTATGTAATAACTAGGTGACAGTCTATATATTAAGATTATTTCTGATTAAAGACTGTATAATGATTGGAACACCTGAGTGGAGCACAGCTGTGGAGCACAGCTGGTTAAACAACCAACTCTTAATTTTGGCTCAGGCCATGATCTCACGGTCTATGAGACTGAACCCTGACTGGGACTCTGTGCTGACAGCATGGAGCCTGCTTGCGATTCTCCCTCCCTCCCTCTCTCTCTCTCTCTCTCCCCCCACTCTTTGCCCCTCTCCTATTTGCTCTCTCACTCTCTGCCTCAAAATAAATATTTTTAAATATTAAATAAATGTTGAAAAGTATTTAAAAAGAAAGTACCATGATGAATCTAGAACTATGAGAAGCTTTTCATCTTGTGTACCACATAGAACATGTACCTAGCTCTCCTAACAAGTGTTGAAATGGAATATTCATTAAAAAGAAACAAAAGTAGTAGTATTGAGACATATAACTCATCTACATCTTGCTTTAAGTTCATATCTATTAGATTTCCACTTCTGACCATAATTTAGTAATTTAAACCAACTTGTCTCCCCACCAGAAACAACTAAAATATTAGACAATCTATACAAAACAACTCTTTATATACATATTGGACCACATGTAAGGCAGGACTTGTGATCTCTGAGAGAAAAACAAATGAGAGGAGCCTCCAGTCACTCCAGGTTTCTGGCTGGCAGCACTTTCTGGACCTGGACAGCTGTGGAGGGAGAGGGAATCTGTACAATGTGCAGCAGGAGTTCACCAGTTCATGGTAAATAGGAGTTCTAATATCTGTACTCACTATTTTATACGAGCAGTTAAATTTTTAACTTATAATGAGATCTAGTGGGACCTTAAATTCTTCAGATGATGTGCTGTGGTAAAATAATTTGAACTTAATGAAAGTTTCGAATACAAGTAGGTTTAAAATTGGAAAACCTGTTAGAGAAAATAGATCACTTAAAAAAAATAAAGCAATTGATCAGTTCAACAGACATAGAGCACTTAAAAAATCCTTCACTAAGCCTTTTTTTTTTTAACTAGGCATCAAGAACTTAGAAAGTAGAAACGGGAAGTAATTATAGAGCATGGTAAAGAACATCTAAAACCACTAGTCAATAACATACCAAATAATGGAAGTATTTTTTGATTTTCAAAGTCAATGAATACTAGAGATTTTCCCATTAAAAGTGAGTAATAAGACACAAGTGTTCCTATTACCTTTGTTACATATTATTCTATGATTACAAAATCTATTCTAGGATTACAAAAACGTCACATAGCTTCTGGAATTCTTATGTTGTACACCTGTAGCTAATGAAAACATTGTGTGTCAACTATACTTCAATTTAAAAAAAAAAGTCTAACAATAGGGGATTGTTTAGAAATATATATTATGTTATATATAAAGTAACTACTAAAACGATGCTGCAGATAATTAAAAAGAAAATCTTTATATGTCTTTTTAATGGCTTCATAGTATTCAATTTTATAGTACTACTGCTTGTATTATTAACTTGTAATTATTAGACATTTCTAGAACATAAAAAATGATTAAATAAAATACAGCAACTTTGATTCTTTCTCAGTAGTATATTTTTAACCTAAGTTTTCTAAAATAAGCATGAAATTGTTTTGTTATGATTACATTTTAAGAAAAAAACATACATCTGTACAAATGCTTGTCTAGACATACAGACTGTGTAGAAGACACAGAAGAACTAGGGGCATCATGAGCATGTGGACCAGGGGAAAAAGATCTCTATATTATCTGACATGTTATAGGTACACATACTGCTTTTGTAGTTTCAAAAATCTAATAAACACATTGGTTTGCAGAACTACCATAAAAAAAAAACAATGGCACATAGGGATAACTATTTGCCAAATATGGTACATTGGTATTTTAAAAATATTAACAGCACAGATAACAATAAAAATATAAACACACTACTACAGAATGGCAATATTGAAGTGAAAGCAATTTATATTTATTTCTTCAAATTCCTTGCCTTGTCTATTATCCCTAAAAGCATGTAAAACTTGGTCAATTGCATGTTTCAAAAAATATCAAAAGAATTTGTCAACATTTTTCCAGGTGACAAAAGTCCCAAAAAAGATACATGTTGTTGAAATGTAGTTGAGAACAATTGTCATAAAATAGTGTGAAAAGCAAGAAACAAGTGCTGGCAAGGATGTGGAGAAAAAAGAATCCTTGGGCGCTGTTGGTGGGAATGTAAAGTGGTGCAGCCACGTGGAAAAGTGTGAAAAAATTTTTTTTCCATTTTTCCTCAAAAAATTAAAAATGAAACTACCCTATAAACCAGTAATTGCACTACTGGGTATTTGCCCAAGAGTACGAAAACACAAATTTGAAAGAATACATGCACCCATATGTTTATTGCAGCATTATTTACAATAGCCACATTATAGAAGCAGCCCATCAATAGATGAATGGATAAAGATGATGTATAATAATGGAATAATATTCAGCCATAAAAAAGAATGACATCTTGCCATTTGCAATAACATAGATTGAGCTCAAGAGGATAGTGCTAAGTGAAATATGTCAGTCAGAAAAAGACAAACATCATAGGATCTTACTCATATGTAGAATTTAAGAAACAAAATGAACAAAGGAAAAAAGAGACAAAACAAGAAACAGACTCTTAATAATAAAGAATGAACTGGTGGTTACCAGAAGGGAGTAGGTGGCGGGCTGGGTGAAATAGGCAATGGCAATTAAGAGTACACTTACCAGGATGAGCACTGAATAATGTATGGAATTATTTTTTTGTAATGTTTATTTTTGAAAGAGAGAGAGAGAGAGAGACAGAGCATGAGTGGGGGAAGGGCACAGAGAGCTGGAGACACAGAATCTGAAACAGGCTCCAGGCTCTGAGCTGTCAGCACAGAGCCAGACATGGGGCCTGAACCCGCCAGTCGTGAGATCATGACCTGAGCTGAAGTCAGACACTCAACTGACTGAGCCACCCAGGAGCCCCTGTATGGAATTGTTAAATCACTATACTGTACACCTGAAACTAACATAACACTCTATATTAATTATACTGGAATTAAAATTTTAAATTTAAAAAAAAAATAAAGTAAAACAAGGTAACCAAGCTAGCCAGGGCAAAAATAAAAAAATAAAAAATAAAAACCTGTGTGAAAAGATAAATTGGAATTTTTTTGTCAAGAATAATCTGAATATGCATACATAGACCATTAATGTTTCCTTCAGGAATTCCACTCAAAGAAATCTACCTAAGGGAAATAATAGATCTAAAGAAAAATGTATGTTAAAAATAATGATGTAGTACTATTTTTATGAAAACAATCTAAAATCCAACAATAGAAAGATGGCCTAATAAGTATAATTTATTCAAATTATAAAATATCACAGTCTGTTGGTGGCTTACACTAATTTTCATTTTTAGTGTTATCTGAAATCATGACACCAATTTCATGAATTGGACTTAGGGACCAGCTGGCTAAACTTCCGCTTTTCTAGGCAAAGGCAATCATGCTTTGTTCCATGTCTCAGCTAAAAACTGACCATTCAACTTCGTTTCTAAGGTCAGGAGATACTGCAGTTAAGGAATTTCCTATCTGATCTCACCTTCCCTCAACTTTAGGTTGGATCCCTAAACCTACATAAAGCTATAAAGCAAAACTCACACTTGTTTGTATGGGGATGCTCCTAGTGCATTGGCATAAGCCACCCAGCAAGCACCTTTTCCTCCTGCCCCACCCCAAACATGCTTAGGTCATGATGTCACAGTTCGGGAGTTTGAGCCCCACATCGGGATCTCTGCTAACAGCTCAGAGCCTGTAGCCTGCTTCAGATTCTGTGTCTCCTTCTCTCTCTCTGCCACTCCCCTGCTTATGCTCTGTCTCTCTCTTTCTCTCAAATATAAATAAATGTTAAAAAAAATAAAAATAAAATAAAACAAAACAAAATAAGATAAATAATAAAATAAAATAAAATGCAAGTCTTTTTCAAAGAAAAGAGATTTCAGCTTCTCTGGCATTTGGTTCTCCATTCTTGTAACGTCTAGCTTTCCAGTCTTTCTACAGACTCCTCTTAGGGCTATAGCATTCTCCACTGGTGGGTATAGACTGAGTCACCAGCAAGAGTCAGTAGTGTATTGCTTTTGGACTATAGCCAATGTAAGATTTATACATTAGAATAAGATGCAATGACATTAAAAAATGGGGGCAGGGATGGTTAAAAAAGCAGATACCACACAGCCTTGTTCATAAGAAAAAAAATATCAAGAAATCATTGTGTTGATATAGCACCATGCCTAAAATGTACTTACCTAAAGATGGTTTGGGTTTTGCAGTCCAGATAAACATGGTTTTCAGATTTGGCAAATGGATCAACATTTCATTTATCATGATTCATAGATGAACTCCTAATTACTAAACAGAACCTATTCAAATTTTACTGTAGTTTTTATTACAGGTAGACAACTGAACAGTACTAATTAGAAATACGAGGTCCATGGACACACTTTTCTTATACAAGAAGCCAGTAACCCTACAACTCAGTGATTGGCCAATGCTATCTTGGTAGCCTCCAAAAATATATATATAACATCATACAAAGGATTTAATTTTCTGGCATTTTAATAGAAAACCTTCCTATTAGTATTTCCTCAATATGCAAAATCTACATTTGTTCAGGAAACAGTATTAGTATTATTAGTATTAGTATTAGTATTATAATATAATAACAGTATTATTAAGTATTTACCTTGGTTAGCACTGTATTGGAGACTAGACTAGATAATAGCACTGTCCTCATTCTTGAATTGCTCACCATCTTACCTGCTTACACTTTGATGTTGATATAAACATTTAATACAAAAATATCTTAGAAGTATGGAGGTAATAAGAAGTGCTTACCTGCTTGCCTTTTTCCTCTGCTAAGTCTATTAAGTTAATATGTATACAGTGAAATTGAAATTATTAGAGCATTTGATAAAGTATCTTTGCAGAAAGGCTAGCCAAAATGCCAAATCTATTAACAAAAACTAAAGTACAAAGGATTTTTCTTTGATTTTTCCTTTTTTAAAAAGAAAAGGTATATAGAGTTGAGTTAATCAGACTCCTTCCTTTCTAGCCTATCAGCTTTGCAAACTCCTCTCCTCCTTTATTTTAATATATTTGCTCCCCTTTCATCCCCAACCCTATTCTCTGCCTTGGTCACCCACTGCAATATATTTACTTCATGTCCTTATTGTATATACATCTTCTGAAATATATAGTATTCTTTTGTGTGATACTCAATTTACATGAGTTAAACTGCACTATAAATTTCAACAGCTCTTTTCCAACTGAACACTATACTTTTAAAGCATATCCATGTAGGGGCGCCTGAGTGGCTCAGTCGGTTAAGCGTCTGACTTCACCTCAGGTCATGATCTTGCAGTCCGTGGGTTTGAGCCCCACATCAGGCTCTGTGCTGACAGCTCAGAGCCTGGAGCCTGTTTCAGATTCTGTGTCTTCCTCTCTCTCTGCCCCTCCCCAGCTCATGCTCTGTCTCTCTCTGTCTCAAAAATAAATGTTAAAAAAAAATTTAAAGCATATCCATGTGCTGGGTCTAACTCAGCCTCCTATCTTCTTAAAATTTTTTATATAATTTATTGTCAAATTGGTTTGTTCTCCATACAACATCCTTGCTCATCCCAACAAGGGCCCTCCTCAATGCCCATTACCCACTTTCCCCTCTCTCCCACCCGTCATCAACCCTCAGTTTGTTCTCTGTATCCAAGAGTCTCTTATATAGTTTGCCTCCCTCCCTCTTCTGTTTGTAACTTTTTTTTCCTTTCCCCTCCCCCATGGTCTTCTGTTAAGTTTCTCAAGATCCACATATGAGTGAAAACATACGGTATCAGTCCTTCTCTGACTGACTTATTTCACTTAGCATAATACCCTTCAGTTCCATCCATGTTGCTGCAAGTGGCCAGATTTCATTCTTTCTCATTGCCATGTAGTATTCCATTGTATAAATAAACCACATCTTCTTGATCCATTCATCAGTTGATGGATGGATCTCTTTCCATGATTTGGCTATTGTTGAGAGTGCTGCTATGAACATTGGGGTCCATGTGCCCCTATGCATCAGCACTCCTGTATCGCTTGGGTAAATTCCTAGCAGTGCTATTGCTGGGTCATAGGGTAGTTCAATTTTTAATATTTTGAGGAATCTCCACTCTGTTTTCCGGAGTGGCTACACCAGTTTGCACTCCCACCAATAGTGCAAGAGGGTTCGTGTTTCTCCACATCCTCGCCAGCATCTATAGTCTCATGATTTGTTCATTGTAGCCACTCTGACTGGCGTGAGGTGATATCTCAGTGTGGCTTTGATTTGTATTTCCCTGAGGATGAGTGACGTTGAGCATCATTTCATGTGTCTGTTGGCCATCTGGAGGTCTTCTTTGGAAGAGTGTCTATTCAAGTCTCCTGCCCATTTCTTCACTGGATTATTTGTCTTTTAGGTATGTAGTTTGGTGAGTTCTTTATAGATTTTGGATACTAGCCCTTTATCTGATATGTCACTTGCAAATATCTTTCCCCATTCCATCGGCTGCCTTTTAGTTTTGTTGATTGTTTCCCTAAAAAGCATTGTAGAAGCTTTTTATCTTGATGAGGTCCCAACAGTTCATTTTTTATTTTGATTCCCTTGCTGATGGAGATGTGTCAAGTAGGAAATTACTGCAGTTGAGGTCAAAGAGGTTGTTGCCTGCTTTTTCCCCTCAGGTTTTGATGATTTCCTGTCTCATATTCAGGTCTTTCATCCATTTTGAGTTTATTTTTGTGTATGGTGTGAGAAAGTGATCTAGTTTCATTCTTCTGCATGTTGCTATCCAGTTTTCCCAGCACCATCTGTTAAAGAGACTGTCTTTTTTCCATTGGATACCCTTTCTGCTTTGTCAAAGATTAGTTGGCCGTACATTTGTGGGCCCAATTCTGGGTTCTCTATTCTATTCCATTGGTCTATGTGTCTTTTTTTGTGCCAATACCATACTGTCTTGATGATTATAGCTTTGTAGTAGAGGCTAAAATCTGGGATTGGTATTGGTTTTCTTCTTCAATATTCTTAAACAATTTTTTAATGTTTATTTATTTTTGAGAGAGAGCACGAGTAGGGGAAGAACAGAGAGAGAGGGAAACACAGAATCTGAAGTAGGTTCCAGGCTCTGAGCTGCCAGCACAGACCCAGATGTGGGGTTCAAACTCACGAACCAGGAGATCATGACCTGAGCCAAAGTTGGATGCTTAACCAACTGAGCCACCCAGGAGCCCCAACATCCTCCTATCTTCTGATACAACTATGTCAAGGTCCAGCATGTGCATATACTAAATTTTTGTTATCCACATCCCTTGTGAGTAGATCTAGACTGCCCCCATCTTTTGCCCCTACAGGCAGTGCTATAATGAACATCTTCCTACATGTCCCCTCACTGACTACTGAAAACTCTTCCCTGACAGATACATCCTAGAATAGGATTGCTAGGGTTGGACAAGAGTATATTAATTTTTCTAATTACTGCCAGATTGCTTTTCAGAATGATGTCAACAATTTTCCATCATATCACTGGGGCATGAAATGTCCCAATTCTTCCCATTTTCTGAAACATCTGATATCTAATGTCTAATTTTTGTCAATCTAATGGGATAAAGAAGAATTCATTGTTATGATTTAATTTCTCTGAAATGTGAGGTTAAAGTAAAGTTGAGGTTCTTTACATACTTAGTTATTGGGGTTTCCAGATGAGGCCTGCCCACTAGCAGGCTCCTGAGTGAGTCTCACACAAAAGAACATTCCTGCCAATACCCACCTCCTGCCTTCCACCTCCAGAGATCAACAGGGAGCCCCAGGTGTTCATTGCACCAGCTTTCCCCTAGCCCTCTCCATCCCGTAGTGTGTCTATCCTAAACCTCATCTTTCAGAAGACACTATAACCCATAGAGCTCTCACTTGTGAAGGCTGTTATTTCTCCCCAGTCCTTGAATCCCAATGTTTGGAGAAAGTATGAGTGTTTTCTTTGGCTCTTGTTCCAGGCCATTCTCTCCCTCTCTTCCCTAAAAGCTCTGAATCTGACAACTATGTTGTCACAATGCATCACACACCACTGCTCATGGCTGATGTCCTCTGCCTGTGTCTGTTCTCCTCACTCCCAGAGACAATGGATTTACATCCTCTCCTCTCAAATTTCTAGTATGTCTTTCCTCATTTTCTCTCATGATGGGCCTTGCTTTATACTTTACCAAGAAAATTGAACTACTCAAATCATCCTTTTCCACATCTACCCAGCACACAGGAGCACATACTTACCTTCCCAAAAGTTAAATGGATGAGCTCGCCAAGCTCGGGTCAAAGGTCAGGTCCTTCAGCATATACTAGATGCCACTTCTTACCTGCTCACGGGCACCACTCTGCAATTCTCTCCTCTGTCATCTGTATTAGTAATCATCCCCACTTTACTGGATCATTCCTGAGCATGCACTCATATTATTATTTCTCTGATGTTAAACTGTTCTAAAAAAACTAAAAACTAAAAAAGAAAGAAGAGAAAACAAAAGAAAAAGGAAAGGAAAGGAGAAAAGAAAAGAAAAGAAAAGAAAAGAAAAGAAAAGAAAAGAAAAGAAAAGAAAAGAACAACATTCCCTGTATGGTTTTTCTCTCCATCTACTATCCTATTTCTCTATTTCTAGCTATAGCAAAACTCCTTGAAAGAGTTGTATTTGCAGCCTAATTCATCTCCCCCGACTCTTCCCTCTTAACTCCTTCGGAGCAGTTTTGACCTACCACCACCTCAAGGCTTCTCTTGTCAAGGTCACAGTGATCACCACGCTGCCAAGTTTAATGGCCAATTTTTAGTCCTCATCTTTTTGAACTATCAGCAATATCTTGGACAGTTAAATACTTCTTAAAACAATTTCCTTCAGTTGGATTCCAGGACACCATTCTCCTGGTTTCTCACTTATCTCAATATTCCTTTTCATATTTTTAGCTGGGAGTCTTTTCCTAACACGTCTGAATCACTGCAAATACTTAACCTCTCTGAGCCTCACTTTGTCATCTACCTTGCATAGTTACCATGAGGATTCACTGAAACACTATATCAAGAGCCAAACATTAAGCTTGGGACATAGACCTTCAATGAATGATCGCTATTACCATTAGCAGCAGCAAACAGGATATCATGGGACCATTAGAATTCCCAGGTAAGGAATAATAAAAAAAAAAGATGCCTACAGTAATTCCCAGTTAGCTTTCCCTAGGAGTGCATAAAAAATAAAAGGTCACAACTTTAACCTTTAAAAGAAATGTATGCCAATACAATAAAGACTAGCTTTATTTCTTAATATGAAAAGTCCTCATTATAACTCTTAAATATATATGAGGAAACTGAAATGAAAAAATGTCACTTTAAATAGAAGCTGTTAAAACACATATTTTAGAAACATGGGTTAACTTTTTAAAAAATAAATTGCTAAAAATACATAAATGCTAACAAAAACAAACTTGCTATCATACTTTAAGATGTTTTTTAATGTTTATTGATTTTTGAGAGAGAGAGAGAGAGAGGCAAAGCACAAATGGGGAAGGGGTAGAGAGAGAGAGGGAGAGAGAGAGGGAGACAGAATCTGAAGCAGGCTCCAGGCTCTGAACTGTCAGCACAGAGTCTGACACGGGGCTCAAACTTCCAAACTGTGAGATCATGACCTGAGCCAAAGTCAGACACTCAACCAATTGAGCCACCCAAACTCATTCTATTACACCAATAAATTATTGGTGTAATAATAATTATTAATAAAATTATTAAGGGCAATGATATATATTCTTTTAACCTTACAATGCCCACTATGAAATCTTTAAGTTTAGATTAGGGACAAATTACATTATTACGAAAATGTCATTAGCCACAAAAGGGAAGTAAATGATCCTGCAGTTATATGCATCCCCAGTGGTTTCCAGAATAGGTTTGTGGGTTTTTTTGCCTCACCTACATCACATGTTATCACACATGGTGCTCTGTCTCATGCTGTGTTCCCTCTAAGACCAAGACTGATAGAGCAGCCACCATCTGCAACAGCGCCTATCACTCTGATGGGGGAAAGATGTAGCAAGGAACACACTGGTTCTTAAAGCTATCCTCTCTGGGAGGACACACATCACTTTTTTCACATGTTAAAGGCTAAAGCAAGTCAGCTGACTACACATAACTGTAATTGGGTGCAATCATACAACCCTTTCATGTGCTTGGAAGAGGAAAGAGAGCTTGATAATTTGCAACAGCCCCAGTTACTACCACCACTGAGTTCAGTATTCAGAACTCAGAACCTAGCTCTTTGACTCCTTGGATGGAAAGAGTCTCTTAACCCCCAAGAGTCTTTATACAACAGCCAGGTAAGAACTTGCTCTAGAATCACAAAATGTATAATACTTTCAGTAGCAAATCTGAACTTAAATCTACAGAAGAAAAAGGTTCCTTTAAGGAAGCAAGACTTGTTGATACAAGTACTAAACTAAGAATTGGTATTTCTGTCTAGGCTTCACAACTGATATCTTCTGTGGCCTAAGGCAAGTTGTTTAATAACACCATCCTTCAAGAAAATAAGGAGACATGATGACTGATTGACAGCAGAACATTTCTGAGCAGAGTAAGAAGGTGGTTGAGATTAATAGCGAAATCTTCCCCTCAGATAGAAGCCTGAACTGCGCAGTGACTGACACTAAAGAAGCAAAATACTGACATGCAAAGTGCTTCAAATCCTACGTGACGGGCTGTCTATGTTATAAAGAGTTATTATATACGAACATGTCGTATTCCCTTCTCTGTTTCACTCTGATGGAAAAAAAGAAACCCACAAGCTCAAATCTGGCTGTGAATTTTCCTTGTAGTAATAAAGGTATTATCAGGAGCTAACTATATAGTATTATATTTATCACACATTCCAACGTGAGTGTCTGCATTGCCTAGTGAAAAGTCCCAAGAGAAGGGAGAAATAATTTCTATGGAGACAAACTGTTTCCTACGCAAGCGTGCAAACAATGGCAGGCTGGAAGCAGACATTCTTGGTAATAACTTGTGATGCATTAAGTGATCACAACTCAAACACTACCAGACCAAAATATTTGAACAATTATATATTTTTTTAAACGAAGCATTTCAAAACACAGGCATTATGCTGCACAGCACACTATACATTTTATTTTTCCTATTTTGTTACTTTTCTCAAATTATATAAATTTTAAGAATTTTCTCAATGTAACAATTCAAACATAGAAACATAGAGAACATTTACTTGATCCTCACAAATAGTAGTAACCTCTAATGAAATTTAATTAGTCTCATTTTATTTATATAATGCACACATACACACACCCCCTTTTAAAGTTTTTGATGTGAAGCAGATGAAAAGTCTATATATTAAAATTGAAATTATTCTTTCCCTTAACAACATGACTTGCAGAGATTTCTATGTAAACACATATAGCTTTATCCTGTCTTTGAATTATCTGCATAAATACAGGTATACTACATTTAGGTAATTATATAACACTTCCATTGACAGTTATGTGAGCCATTTCCAAATTTTTATTCTTTACTTTTTTTTTTTATTTCTAGGAGAGAGAGAGAGAGACAGCGTGAGCAGGGGAGGGTCAGAGAGAGAGGGAGTCACAGACTGAAACAGGCTCCAGGCTCTGAGCTGGCAGTCAGCACAGAGCCCAATGCGGGGCTCGAACCCACAAACCGTGAGATCATGATCCAAACGAAAGTCGGACGCTTAACCGACTAAGCCACCCAGGCGCCCCTCCAAATTTTTATTCTTAAAGATATGGTGAAATCTTTTAAAAATATATGTTTGAAGTAGAATTTTAGTAATGGACTTGCTGGGTAAACGGTATGCTTCTTTAAACTTTTAATACACACTGTAAGATTGCCTTCCCAATAGATTCCCCCATTTTGACTCTCTGACCAGTGTGTAAAAGCACCTGCTTGCCCTACAATCTCAATACCTTGTGTCCAGTGCCAAGCTAATGTATGAAAAGGAACTCATTAGTTAACTTGTTTCTACCTGATCAACAATAAAAGTGAGCATATCTTCATTGCATTGGTATGCTTCTGTGAACTGAAATTCATATTTGGAGACATTTTTTTCAACTGTGCAATTTGTATTTTTCTTACTAATTTGTAGAAACAGTTTAGCTATTCTAGATAACAACCTGTTGTCTGTTAAACATGTTGTAAATGTTTTTCCATTATTAGACTAGTTCGTCTTAACTTAATTTTTAGTGCATTTTGTTACACAGAAGTCTAAGTCTTTACATATCCAAATCTGCAGTCTTTGTGTCTTGCTTAGGAAGACTTTACCTTCCCTAATTTAATCAGATTGTTATTCTATTCTTTTTTTCAAATGCTATCTTTTACTTAGTTTTTTAAATTTTTAATGTTTATTTCTTTTTAGAGAGAGAGAGACAGAGCATGAGCAGGGGAGCGGTAGAGAGAGACAGAGAGGGAGACAAAGAATCTGAAACAGGCTCCAAGTTCTGAGCTGTCAGCACACAGACTGACATGGGGCTCAAACTCAGGAACGACGAGATCATGACCTAGGCCATAGTTGGCCGCTTAACTGACTGAGACACCCAGTCACCCCCAAATGCTATCTTTTAAAGCCAGGCTTACTGAGATATTATTTACAGGCAATAAAATTCATTTTATTTTTAGTGCACAAGTTTTGCTAAATGCATGAAGTCATGATACAAATCCTACAGCCAAGATACAGAACAGTTTTGTCTCCCAAAGAAATTACCCCGTGTCCCTGTTGTCAACCCTTGGTCCAATACCCCGACTCTGGCAACTATTGATGTTTTACCTGTTCCTATAGTTTTCTCTCTTGCACAAAGTCCTATAAATGGCATTTTATACTCTGTAGCCTTTTGAGTCTAACATCTTCCACTTAGCATAATACACTTGGGAATCACCTCATATAGTTGACAGCATCAGTACAAGTTCCCTTTGCACTGCTGAGTGGTGTTCTAGCCTATGGATGCATCACGTCTTATTTTACCACGTGCCATTTGAAGGACATTTGGGTAGTCTTCAATTTGAGTGATGACAAAACCACTAGGAAAACACACTGTAAGACTTTTGGATCAACACAAGTCTTTATGCATCCTAGATAAACTCCTAGGAGTGGAAAGGTTAAATTATATGGTAAACTGGGTGTCACTTTAAAAAAAAAATTACTAAACTCTTTTCCAAAGGGTGCTATGTTTGCATCCTCACCAGCAGCATGTGAGAGGTCCAGTTGCTCTTCACCCTCCTCAGCACTTGGTATTATTGGGGTGTTGTTTCCTTAGCCATTCTAATGAGTGTGTGCTGATACAACATGGTGGTCTTAATTTGCACGTCTCGTAGAACAAATGACACTAAGCATTTTTTCACAGGTATGACATTCTTACATTTTCTTGGGTAAAAGACCTGTTTAAATCTTGTCCCCATTTTTGATGAGGTTGTTTTCTCATTAATGTCTTTTGAAAATTATTTATGTGGTCTAGAAACAAGCTCTTTATCAGATAGATGGTTTTTCTCCCAGTCTGTAGTTTGTCTTTGTATTCTATAAACACTAGCTTTAAATGACCAGAGATTCTTAATTTTGAGGAAACTGAGATGATCAATTTGTTCTTTAATAATTATGCTTTTAGGGTCTTATCTAAGAAATCTTTGCCTAACCCAGGGTCATAAAGGTTCTCTTTTATTTTATTCTAAAAGTTTTATAATTTAGGTTTTCTGTTTAATTCTATGACCTATTTTGAGTTATGAAGGATATTAGTTTGCCTGGAGATTCTCAGAACAGAGTACCACAGGGTAAGTGGCTTAAACAACAGATATTCAGGTTCTCAAAGTTCCGGAGGCTAGAAGTCCAAGATTAAGACATCAGCAGGTTTTGTTTCTTCTGAGACCTCTGTCCTTACCTTGCAGATAGCCTTTCCTCTATGAGCATACATCCCTGGTCTCTCTCTGTATTCTAATTTCTTTTTAGTAGCACACCAGTCAGATTGGATTAGGGCCTACCCTAAGGGGCTCATTATACCTTAATCACTTCTTTCAAGGTCCTCTCTCCAGGCATAGTCACATCCTAAAATTCCAGAGATTAGGACTCCAACATCTGAAATGGGGCATGAGGAGTGTGATACAATTCAGTCCATAACATGAACCAAAATTCATTTTTTGTATATGGATTCCCAATTGTTCTATTATCAGTTGTTGAAAAGACTATTCTTTCTCCTTAATGGTGAACCTGCTTTCCTTCTGTTCTACAAGTGAAATAGTGCTGGTATCTGACTCCATGGGGAGGTCTTTCTATCCTTAAATTTCTGGCTGGTTAATTACCCTGAAACCTTATTTGCATCATCTCATTCTTGAATTTCTCTATGCATCCAAGAAAAATTATGATTTTGTATATTTTCTTTTTCTTGTTGGGTTGAGAGAGACCATCCTTTCAAGATTTTATAACGTTATTTTAATTTTTCTATGTTTTGCTCATTAAGTCAGATTTTCTTTTAGGTCTCTCGGTACAGGTTCAAATACTTGATAAAGTTCTTAAATTTTATAAAGTTTATTTCTTGGTATTTATAATTGTAATTTGTTATTGTGCTGCTTTTAACAGTATCATTTACTGTATTATGTTTTGGAACTATTATCACTGGTGTACAAGAAAATAAATGATTTTGTAAATTGATCTGGAAATTAACTGAAAATTTGGAAAATTAAATCCAAGAGTTAATCAGTTGATTCTCTTCAATTTTTGAATCCACTTATTCTTGGCTCGTAGCTCCCAGAGCTATCTTATTGTCAGAGCAATATTCTCCGTGTGTTTGGACTGTAGTTTCATCTTATTTTTGTCCATATATTTGATCCTGTTTCCTCTTTCAGAAATATGTAGCTTGTGTATGACACAAGTTTCATGTTTTCCTGTGCTCATATACATTTTTCTCAGTCTTTTTATAATTTCATGAAATACACTTGTTCTATGGTGCAACTGGAGCTCTACCCTTGCTTGCTTTCAGATGGCCCCTCCCCTGACCTGACCCTGCTCAAGAGTAAACTTTGATGGCAAACCAGGTATATTTGGGAAAAATATACATAAAAGTTTCAGAAAATTAAGTCATTTAAAAATTTTAAATATACTAGGTAAAATTAGCTTTTTATTTTAATTTAATTTTAATTTTTTAAAAATGTTTTATTCATTTATGAGAGAGAGAGAGAGAGAGAAAGACAGCATGAGTAGGGGAGGGTCAGAAAGAGAGAGAGACGTAGAATCTGAAGCAAGCTCCAGGCTCTGAGCTAGGTGTCCCTGAGCCAAAGTCGGGTGCTTAACTGACTGAGCCACCCCGGTGCTCCTATTTTAATTTTATAATATTTATTCATCTTTGAGAGATAGAGGGAGACAGAGCATGAGCAGGGGAGGGGCAGAGAGAGAGGGAGACAAAGAATCTGAAGCAGGCTCTAGGACTCAAACCCACAAACCATGAGATCATGACCTAAGCCCAAGTCCGATGCTTAGTTGACTGAGTCACCCAGGTGCTCCTAAACTTAGCTTTTAATAGCCTCTTACAAATCTAGTAATTAGTTGTCAAGTATAAACTCAAAATTACTAAACACACACACACACACACACACACTATAATATCCTATTATTTCAGAGATTTTAGAATCAGAATAACTCGTAGTTCATTCATTGGATCTGCAAGACTCTTATTTTGTTCATTTCTAGAAAACTTTACCTAATATGGAGATTATATGGTCTTTGTAGTTTGTTAGACCTTTCCTGGAAAATTAATTTGCATTAGAGTGCCAAATACAGGAACAGATTTCCATCACTATTGCAAGTTTTTCAACAGCATCGGTCTATCACAATGTTTTGGCTCTACTTGAGCTCATACTAACTTTAAAAAAGCCTTATTTAATCTAGGTTTTCAAACTGCTTATATAAAGCTTTTCATATAATTCTTTTGTAATTTTTAATTGCCTTAATTTCTACAGTTATTTTTCATTTCTCATGTTCTCTGATTTTCTAGGATACTTGTCAAAAGGATATCTTTCAATAATTATTTTCAAAGCACCAGGTTCTGGTTTTTAAAATCTTTCTGAAAGTTTTCCATCTTTTTATCTTTACTATTTAGTAATTTCCACTTTCCTTGAGTTTATTTTACTGTATTAACTTCTTGAGGTTAGCACGTTTCATTTTCATAATAAGTGTACTTAAGAATCTAAAACCTCTGTACTTTCTCATTGATGGCTTCTCACAGGTTTTATGCTTCCTTTACCATTTATTTTCAGATTATTAGAGAACTGCTTTAATGGGAATAGGACCCACATCTCCTTCCAGTACTGATGCCACCACTGTGGCCCTAGAGTCCTTGCCACACGTCACCTGGGCTCCCTGGAGCTTCATTTCACCCCAGCCAGAAGCACCTCTTGCCAAAGGGTGTTTGCCTCCCTCCACCTTAACTGTTATGTCTTATTATCCTGATCCCAAAGAAAAGCTGCCTTTTGCTCCCAACATGACACAGAGATTTTGTACATAAAGATAGCTCAGTTTTGTTTTCCTCACATGCCAGTTAACCCCTAGAACTCAAGTGTACATATACAACCCCTAGACTAGCATTACACACTCTAATGGTTTAGAGTCACCTCTCTCATCTGATGGCAAAAACACAACTACGTATTAGATCAAGCCCATGTCCCCAGTCTTTTTCCCTGTAGGTGAGATTTTTAGGTAAGGACTTCCCAATTACTGATGCAAAGAGATCCCTGACATCCACCCCTTATTCTGTCGGTGGTGGTGCTCAAGTATTTCTCAATCCAATGGATATGCAGCACAGATAAACCAGGATCTTTCCTTTAAAATATAGACTACATTTAATCTCCTGGAAAACTAGCCAAGAAAATATGTAATAAGTAATAATCCTATTTGATAAGCATTCAGTAGAAATTTACATAGAGCAGGGACCTGATGGAGCACAAAGCAGTGATTCATTTGTGAGGCTGGCTGATGTCATAAACCAGAAGAAGCAAGTAGGAGAAGTTTATGGGCAGTAGCAGCTCCCTCCAAGTAAATTATGGCTGTGTATTCATTCTGGGACATTTACTACTTTCTCCCATAAATACAATTAATGTGCTGAATTTATTTTCAAAGCACAAAGCAGAGTTATAACTTATCTTAAAGTTTTTCAGTAGAAAAGCATATAAAACAACTTCAAAGGAAATTCTTTGGGACTGGCTTATTGAAGAATTTAACCAACATCTTCATTTTCCTTTTGGAGACCATAGCACACATAAGAATTTCCTTTCAGGATGTGGCACATTTTCAAAAGCAATAGACAGAAACTAGCTGCTCAATTACTGTTTTCTCTTAACTTTATCATTCCTGCCTTTTTTCAAAAACCTGAATTCGACTTAAATATGGTGCTTTTACTTTTTTGAAATAGCTTGTCATAATGAATAAAACATGCTTACAAGTAACCATAAGCCATCAAAATTTAGCCAAATTAGTTTTCAATCATTTAAAAACACACAGTTAAAAGGCAACATTCACAGAAGTTTACCTGAAGCCCACAGGAATTTTCCATGTCCTTTTAAAACTTCAGATATCCACCAATGTACATAATTTGCACTAACTATATTCCATAGTCTTAAAAAAAAATAAAAAGAGTAACTTTCACTGATGAAAAGCTAAAAATACAGTGAAGGGATTTTTTTACAGATCCAATCTCCCTTTCCCAACACACATTCCATCTGCTTTGTCTTTCACACAATCTCAGTATTCATTCCACAACGTTCCATCAAGATGGGGAAACATAGTGCAGGTGGGGAATGGGTCCATCAGGCAGGCAATGGAGCATGCAAGCAGGCCACAGACCAAGTACTTAAGCATCCAGACAAAACCACATGGCCGTAAATTACTGTCACTACTTTCCAAAAGTTCCCTGGATTGTGCAGGATTGCCCATGCAATCATAATTACAAAGCAAGCTGTATTAATCATTAAACAAACTCTGTGACTTCTGCAGTCTTAAGCAGAATGCTTGTTTTCCTATCTGGTGCTCATGTACAATACAGAATTACAAATGGGAGGCAATAGCTCACATTCGATCCTTAGGATTCAGAGAGAATTAATGCTCTTTATAGGTGATCACTTCTCCCCAACAATGACACTCTGCATGCTCATTTTTCATCAGAGTGTTGAAAAAGCAAGTAATCCAGGCAGCTTTGCAGGCCATCTAGTGAAACTCCTCCAGGAATTCAACAAGAAATTCACAAATTTGAGTTACCATAGGATGAAGTTTTTTCACGTGGCACACCACTTACAGGTGATGTTTTACTTTCTTGATTTTCATGGAGGAAAGTCAAATTTGGAAACTGGAATTCATGGATACTTATCATGTGGCAGGGTGCAAAGCTTTCATCTATTATCTCCTTTTAATATTGACAACAACCCTATAAACAAAACAGTTTAATTTCCTCCACTTTGTAAAGGAGGAAACTAAAGCTGAAAACAGTGCAACTATTTACCGTGTTTTTTCCATCACTGGTTCACGTCAGAGCCATGATTCAACAGCAGGACTATCTGCTTCTGAAGGCAACACCACTTCCACCACCCTGTGTTGGTGACAGAAAAGCTGGGAGAGCATCTCTAAAGGAAATAAAATGCCATCCAACAAGCTACCCAGCTTTTTTTAAAAAAAGATTTCACTTTAAAGGTGAGGCAGTTTGCACAGATCCAATAAAACTACAGCTGTTACCACAAGCAAAAGCCAGTCAATCCAACTGGTACCTGGAGGAACCCAGGTGCGGATTTTACCATAGGCAAAAGCAAAACTAAACTCTAAACACGATGACATTTATTTACACAGCTTTATTAAGTACCTGATTTGCAAAGCAATGTTAGACCTTGGTGAGACAAAGATGAATAGGCCAGGGCCCCTGCACTCTTTGAGCTGGGAGGGTAGTTAGGAAGATAATTAAAATACAAAAGAACCAAGGCAGAGGAAAAACTCAAGAAAGGTAACAGACTCTCCTAACCTTGACCTTACTCCACCCCTGCCCCCATACTCCTGCTTCCCAGGCGGCAAGTCCAGATTCATATGGTGGAGAAACCCAAGAAGCTGTGTCTTGCAAACCCCAGTTGGAGAAATAACTTTTGATTTTCCTGAAACATAAGCATGGCCACCTTCAGCCCCTGTGTAAGACCTTACTGCACGATGATGTAGTTCAAGTTTGCTGGGCCAGCCTCCCCCTCCTGAGTCCTGTGTGCTTCAGCTCCCCTCAATGCTGGACCTCTGCAGCTCCTGGACAGCATTATATGCTGCTCCCTCTACCTGCCTGCCTTACTAGACTCTTCTTTTCCTGTCTCTGTGTTTAAAAATGCAGCACAGGCATCTCCAGCTCTAACAAGACTCTTCTAATTCCTCCAAGAGGGTATAGGTGCATCTGTGTGACTTCACTCAGGATTTTATTCAGAACACATTTATACACACTGAGGAGTCAGCAGTGTACAAGACAGACAGTTTCTGCCCTCAAAGAGGTTGGATTACAAATAAATGGGCAGGATTATTTCAGATAATGGTAAGTACTAGGAGAAAAATAAAACACAGAGGCATAATGGTGGGTTAATAACACAGGAGTCTATATGGGAGGGTAAGGGGTGGTGGCTGCCCACTTCACCTGGAGCTGCACTCAGGGAACTGACAATTGAGCTGAGCTGTGAGCTGCAGGGAACTTCCAAAAAAAGAAGCAGCCAAAGAGGCAGTTTCCAGGCAATAACAAAACAAGTTCGGGTGCCCTATCACAGCATTTCCTAAACAATACTCTAACTGCCTCCAAGCTGCAGCATGAATTTTCTGAGGGCAAGACCCATATCTCATTCAACTTTGCATCACCAGAATATACCTTAGGACCTGGCAAATGGACATGCAGTAAATGCTTACTGAATCAAAGACGACAGAAGTATTTCCAGCCTTATGAAAAAATGTACATGGTGCCTTTATACACAGAACACTGAACAGCATAATGGACACACAATATCCTGACTCTGCAAATCCAATAGTGTGGTGTCTTGGCAGAGCAGGTACTGCAATGGCTTTGGGTGTGCCGAGTTAGACACACTCATCCTCCACTTACCCATCTGTGGCTACTGATATGCATTGAGGGTTAGAAAACCTTCCAAGGAGAGGGAAAGAGCCTTCCATAAGAAAACTTTCTGGAGGGAAAATAACAAGCCTTCCACTGAGGTTCAGACACAACAACCAGTCGAATGGACCAGAAGGGGCTGAACCTAGGCCAGACTGTAGACAAGGACTATGAAAGCATTGAAAGAAAACTTGCTCTAAGGGAGAAAGAAATCTGGCTCTCCGTCCCCGGCCAAGGCAGGCATGTCCAAGGGAAGTGGTGGTTTCTGGCCATGAAAACCTGTCCTCAGCCAACAACTCTAGAGACGCTCGAGAGGAAGGGTTGTACGCATGAGCTAAAAGTACTCTCTTACTAAACTCTACATTTTGTGACCAAAACACCCCACTGTGGCAAACCAGAACAGCATAAAATGAAAGAAGAAAGCTTTCCTTCTACATTTATGAAAGCTGATTTAATTGCTATCATATTGTAAAGACTGAGAACAGCATTGGGCCACAATGATACCCCAGTGAAACCAAAAGTAACCTAGTTACAAGGAACGGAGCTCCAGCCAGCCATTGTGTCAATTCTGCCATGGCGACATTGGCTGTGGGGACCTGCCTTTCTGGGTGCCATACTAATGCAAAAAAAGCATTTGATTTGTAAAGATACACTGAGTGTCCTAAAGAATCCTAGAAATTCTTGGAGACAGCAAACTGTCCAAAGTACATATTTATATCCAAGTATGTAGATATTTGTGAATGTTGAAGATAATGTTAAACTGCTGCTCTGTAAAGGAAGTTGATGGGGGCAGGATCAGGTTAACACAAACCTAATTATTTCAAGACTGTAACACAATCTAGGTATTTCTTGTGGTCTGGCTTACCATAGAGTTGAAATTTAAAGACTCTTCTAGTTCCAGTGATTAGTATTTCTTCAGCTAATATTTCTCAGATGATAAGCATGTAAAAATAGATCCAAATTAAGAACCTTTCCAAAATATTTCCCTAGTTCTCCTTTCACCTATAGTACTCACCCCCTATGATTCCAAGCTATCTTCACTCCCAAAGAGCTCAGATGGGATGTATGTCTCTTTTTGTAAAATCCTCCTAGATGATTATAATTATAGCTTCCCCTCACCCAAGGCCATCCATCTTCTGAACTGAAAACTGCCCTAATGGCTGTGTAATCAGCTGTCTCAGCCTAGGCTTTGACTAAAACCATACATTACATCAGCATTAGTCTTACTGGTAAGTCCACAAAAGACAGGTAAATTGATCATGTTTCTGGCCGCAGGTAATAAAAAACCAACAGAAAATACAATCCAAAGCTTATGTATTATTGCATATACAAATAAATCTGAGATGGGGTGGTTCTAGGGCAATATCATCAAGAATAAAGACTCTTCATCAATACCACCCACAGCACATCAGCTTGTCCTCTGGTTTCAAGATGGCGGTGACAGTTCCAGGTATCAAAGCAAATACAATGCCACCCAGAGTTAGAAAAGGTGTTTCCTCTTGTAAAGTTCTTTTGTAAAAGTGTAAGGAAAACTTTTCAACAAACCCTCAGCTACATTTGCCTTAGTGTCTCATTGCTGGCATTTTATCACGAGCACAGCACCAATCACTGGCAAGTGGATAACACTTGACTAGCTCAACAAATGCCGACTGCTCAGTAGAAACCGAGGAAGCCCATCAACAGACACCCTGCTTTAATTAAAGTACGGTGGGGCCTGAACACTGAGAGGTTTAAATTCCCCCCAGGTGATCCTAATTTGTAGTTAAGCCTATATCAGTCATGATTCACCCCTGGCACTGTCACATGTAATGCCTCAAACACCTGCGAGCACAGAGAAAGTAATTGAATAAAAGCAAGCTTGTGTTAAGAAAGAGGGAGAGGAAAATGGATACCTGGAAGACCACAAAATGTACCACAGGTATTCTGAGTTGTTCCTTGAAGGAACGTCCCTGAGAGAGAGTGGTTTTTTAAAACATTTCTGATAACTGAAAGACAAAACCTTTTAAAATGACAGTAGTCTCCTCTATGAAGTCTCTCCCAAATAAAAATGTTCCTGATTCCCTAAACATAAGCTTTGAAACAGAAGTTTGCTACCTGCTTCTGGTGTCAGTAGGAGTGACCTTATGACCACCATCCTGGTGACCTCTAGATGGAGCTCAAGTTTTCTCTTGGCTCCACTGTGAAGCCCAAGGTCAGATACTAAAAGGGAAGGCACACTAAAGTAGGGTGAAGGGTACTGAACTGTGCCTGCTCACGGAAAGACGTTTCAGCGCTGGGACTATATGGAAGCAGTTTCTCTCCCTTTGGAAACTTCCTCAGAGTTGTTTCTATAAAATTGCCTTTTCCTACAAAACTGGTGGAAAGAAGTGCAGGACTAGAAATGTGCAGTTTCTGGAGAAAAGGGACTTTCTGGACATTCATTGATGTGCATTCCCTTCAGTCTGCCTTCTCGTGCCATTAAGAGTGAGCAGCTATTATATGGGTGAGGGCTTAGAAGGAAATGGGCCAAAGGGATTCTCCCCCAAATAAGACCCTTGTGTTAGTTGTGATGCTGAGGCTGCCATCAAGCTAGTAAAGTCCTTGTGGATCTGCATAATTTAGGCTGGCTCATTAGAACCAAAGATTGACACTGATGTTTGGAGTCAAAGCCAGCATTCCTTACCTGGCCTGGATACCTGCTCCAATTGCTTACTCAGGAATCAGTTGTGGAAGGAACCAAGTGCCAGTGTTAAGGCAAGAGAATGTTTGGAATCCCAGACACCAGCCCATTCTGACACAGCTCATGCTACCACTTAGGTTGAAGAAAAGGAAGAAAAAAGGAAAGTAAGGAATTTTCCAGTTATATAGTGGTCATGGTCACTGGCTTTGGAAACAGGGAGACATGGTTTCACTTCCTGGATCCAGTGAAGATTGACCACATGCCCTTGGGCAAGATGCTTAAAATCTCCAAGCTTTAGTTTCCTCAGCTATAGAATATGGATAGTGACCGTAGCCTCAGATGTTAGAATGAGGCTATTTTAAATCAGTTGTTCTTGCATTGAACACCCAAGAGTATCATCTAAAGGAATTAGTGAACCACAGGTTCTGATTTCTTGAGATTTCTAATAAAAGGGTGGGGGAGGGATTTACATCTCTAACAAGTTGCCAGATGCTGCTGATCCAGAAACCAGAGAATCAGTGATTAAGATATATAATTGAGTTGCTTAGCACAATTCATGGGGGATAGCAAGCAAGCAGCAAATATGTTGTAGCTATTATTTTTAAGCTACATTTCGGACTTATTTTTAATGCAAAAACAGTATGTTTTAGAGTTTGTAAAATGAAGCATCTGTTATATCATCTCTAACGCTGGCAGAGAGTTTGTCCCGGCATTAGCTAATTACCTTTCATACCGCAATTAAAACTCCACATCAAGACATATAAGAGGTTTTGGTGGCATGAATATCCTCCTTTGCCACATATTCTTGCCAGTATGAGTGAATTGCTAAATCTATACCTAGAAAATCCTGACTTTACTGTCTCCTCACTCTGATTATGCTTGTATTATGAAATCTGAACTTTCACTAAAATTGTTGGCTAATGTTGGCAGTTTGTTAAGCAGTTGGGTTCTTCAGTACCTACCTCACAGGATGACAGGGAATTATCTGAAGAATCCTGAGAAGCAATAGTTCTGCACAAACTGGACTGAAAAGGACCATATCATCTTGGTTGTTTAGTCACAACTTATGCCTCTCTTCATCAGGGCTAAGCGAATTACTCTTTGAGATTAATAATGAGTTCCAAATGATGCTTGTACAAGCTTCCAACACTTTCACCTTCATTGTTTTATCTGATCCACACAGCCTGACAGGGGCAGTTTTATTGTCACTGTTGCCATTGCACAGATGAGGAAATGAAGACCTGGACTGTTTATAATTGCACAAAGTCTCCTTGATTACTGGGCACAGAAGCTAGACTGGAAATTAGATCTCTAGAAGCCAAGAACTACATGCAACGTGCTCTCAGAGAGAATGTTTTCAGAACTTTTAAAAATCAAACATAAGATTTGGGCTCTTGGAGCATTTATTTTTTCATCTGACAGTTAAGTTAAAACTGAAAAAGAAAAACTTGTCTACTATCAGAAATCATAGTATATATACATAAGAGAAAAAGTAAAAACACATATAATCTTACCCACTTAGAGAGGAACACCAGAACATCTGAGCTGCCCACCCCATCGCACTGTATGCAAATCAAACCCTGATGCCTTTGAAGCTGCTGTTTTCATTTACCAGTATATCATAATCATCTTTCCATGTCAATAAATATATTTTTTACAGCTGTAAAAAATGGACAATGGTCCATTGTTTGAAATAACTATAATTTGCTTAACCAAAGGAGTGTTCAGTGATTTCCAACTTTTGCTTTTTCAAAAGAGCACTCCATTGAATATTCTTGGAGCTCAATCTTTCCCACATCCTTAGTTCTGTCTTCAGGAACAATTCTCATAAGTGGAATTACTATGTCAAAAAGCATGCACACTTTAAGCCTTTTAATACATATTGCCAAATTGACCTTGAGAAAGGTTGTACTAAATTATTTGCCATTCGTCAGCTCATGGGCATGCCACTTCCCCCTTTTATTGGTATTACATATTATTTATTTAGTTACTGGTAGATTTCCCCTGGCCAATGCATCTAGTGTTCTGTACTTTCACAAAAGAAACCTTAAAGAGGCCAATGAGAGCACCTAAAAGTCTCTTCTCACGAACATGATTTGAGGCTTGTAAATAAACCTGGTAGAGCTATTGCCTCAAAACACCACCTATACCTCCCACCTCCCCATTCTCACCCATCACAGCCAACTTTTACAATGGGCCACAAGTTATTCCTTTATGTGTGCCAAGTCAGTAATCCCTTAATACCCCTCTAAAAGGAGAGGTTATGGGGTGTCTGGGCGGCTCAGTTGGTTAAGCGTCTGACTTCGGATCAGGTCATGACCTGCAGTTCATGGGTTCAAGCCCTGTGTTGTGCTCTGTGTTGACAGCTCAGAGCCTGGAGCCTGATTCAGATTCTGTGTTCCCCTCTCTCTCTGCCCCTCCTCCGCTCATCCCCTCTCTCTCCTTCTCTCAAAAATAAACAAACATTTAAAAAACTAATAATAATAAAAGGAGATGCTGTTATCATCCCCTTTGTACAGATGAAGAAATTGCTCAAGATCTCATGGGTGGAACTGACGTTTGAGCTCAGGTAGTCAGTTGTTCAAGTAATAGAAAATAAAGAAAAATGGAGAGGCAAAGTGGAAGGCAGAATATGAAGAGAAACAACACGTGGTGTTGCAGAACGGACAACCCAGAGACTGCCAAAGGATATGATAAAATAGGAGTATGTTGTATCTATCACCCCTACCAAAATATAAAGGAAATTAAACTAACAGGATCCAAAGTGGAGCTGGAAGCACCATTCAACCCATTTCTAGCTTCGTGAAAAAGAAAACCAGGCTTACTAGAACCCAAGGCCTCCATGTCAGAGTGAATTATTTCAGAAGCCCTGGCCTGTAAACAGAGCTATTCCATCTCTGCCTCCACCCATCTATGGCTCAAAGTGGGCACACTAAATCATTAAAAGCTCTGATGGACAAAACCTATTTTCTTGACCAGTCATGATTTCCAGGTCAGGAAATAGAACAAAACAAGGCATGATAATTAAAAAAGAAAAAAAATCAGACAAGCTATTAGGTCTCTATCCAAATTCCTGGAGGAGATTGCACAAAACTGCTCATTAATTCTAGTGCAGAAAGGATATAAACTGTGCTAAGCCAAATGTTGCTAACCTTTGGGAACTTCAATGCATTTCAGAATAGAAGTGCTTCTTGAAAGAAAATAAATAAATGTGTCCCCATGTTGATATTTTATTGAGTTGTGTGCTGCTGAAGATGTGGCATAAACTCATAGCATGATTCATTAATGTAATTTAGACGGTTATCAGTCCTTTGCAAAAAGAGCTTTTCATCCAGAAACAGCAGCTGTACTTCCCTTTGTCATCGTTTGACTCTGCTAGCCCTCACCCAGTCTCAACATACTTTTTCCTTTAAGGACTGTTTGCTGCTGTCTTGTTTTTTGCTTGTTGGTTGGTTTTTATATTTTGGGGCTTGGGAGGGGTGAGATTTTTTATCTACAGCTTCTAAATTAGAAAATTATTTTGTACCACTTTCTAAAATCACAGATCTGTGGAAGTTTAGTATGGTAAGGAGTGAAGTAAGGTGTAGAGGTTAAAAAATAAAAAAAGACAAAAACATTGTCTTTTGCTTGTTTTAGTCTCCCCAACTTAAATATGCCTCAGGCTTCTCCAGATCCCTGTCTTTTCTCCTTAGGGGTAACCAAAGAAGGCAGCAAGAAGGGAACACCACTGCTAGGGCTGCCTGTCCCCATGGCTTCACTCCTAAGTGAGACAGAGGCAAGTGTGTTGGGCTCTGTTGCCGATGCACACTTTGCATGCAGGCACAGGCTCCTTTGTGGAAGAAGTGTTAGGTCTTCTCATCTCTTAAGGAGGTAGGTCACTCTACTTTTTCTTTTTGTTGCAACTTCATTGTTCCTCTTCAGTATAATTCTGAAATGGCTTAGTTTAAAATTCATGGTTTAATTTTCCTATCATGTTTACAAGAGCCAGTAAAATTCTGAGGCAGACAGAAAATGTAAACCAGATGTTTAAGGCTACAGGCAACATCATACAGTAGACTCAATTTTTGTGGTAATTTTTTCCCTTCTCTCTCTCTCTCTCTCTCTCTCTCTCCCACCATCCCTCCCTCCTTCCCTCCCTCTTTTGGAAACAGCTGCAGATAAATAAGCAATTCAAACAATACCAACAACAATAGCAACGGAAATGATGGAAGAAGAGATGATGGAATAGTGTATTCAAGTGCAACATCCTTCATTTCTTCCTTTTAGTTGAAGAATTATTCCAGCTGGTTTTATCATGAAACTTTGCCCCAAAGGAGTTAATAAATAAAAGCTGAAACCTCACATAAACTCTTCTAGGACAGTTGGAAAAATGCCTTAGAATAAAAAATAACCAAATATTGGAAATGTGCTAAAGTGTTGTGGTAAAATATTGTGTGCCCATTGTAAGGTTTCCAAAGTAATTACACTCCATTCGATACAAGCCCATCAATTCCCAGGATCATATTATTTGTTGTTCTCACCAAAACCCCTAAATAAAAATGAAATATGCTATGACTACTATCTCTTCATGGAAATGTTTCCTTTCAAGATCAGTCCTTCAAAGGTACCTCTACAATTGATGAACGAGGTTCCACTCATGGTTGACTTGGCCCAGATTATAGGCTTCTTTAGTCTCTTTGAAACATCTAAGAGCTTAGTTATGAAATACAGTAAGACTTCACTAATTTAAATCATTTGTAGGAAGGCTAGTGTGTCTACATGATAAAGTTTTCACTGAAATTTAGTTGTGTTGTCAGTGAGACTATATGCATGAATAGTTGCTGCTGTTAGTACTGCCAAACTTTACAAGACCTATTTTTACTTAAGCAATTATTTACTGGGTATGATAACATCCCTTTCTTAGACACTACTTTTTTTTATAAACTAAAATCTGTTCTTTTACCTGAATAACACAGAGAGCCATAACCTTATCCATTAAAGATTAAAAAAATAAAAGTGTATAATAACATGGCCTCTAAAAAGGCTAATTTATTCCTATCCACTAATGGCCCCAGTATATTGTACCCTCTTTAATGCTATTTACCTGGAGAACATAATTTGGAGATAAACGCTCATAAGATGACTCCCTACCTCTCTGATGGGAAAGCTTCACGGGGAACACAAGCAAGGACCTCATATCACCAACCTCATTATTACACTAAATGGAAAGAGGGCTATAACCTATGTAATCTTAGAATTCCAAAAGACTGTGGTAACCTTGAGAAGCAGTTAAAGTTGAAAGTGAATCTCTTTGATGATTTATATATATCAGGCTTATTCACAAACCAACTTTGAGTCAACAATCTAATTTCTTTTTAAGCATGTTAAAGTACAATATTGTGTTGTATCCTGCACACTAGCAAAAATGGAGACACAATTTTCACATCTATTCTGGGAAGCTAGAGTGGCTACTTGAAACTAAGATCTTGGGGCGCTTGGGTGGCTTAGTCGGTTAAGAGTCCGACTTTCGCTTAGGTCATGATCTCGCGGTTCATGGGTTCGAGCCCCGCGTCGGGCTCTGTACTGACTGCCAGCTCAGAGCCTGGAGCCTGTTTCAGAGTCTGTGTCTCCCTCTCTCTCTGACCCTCCCCTGCTCACACTGTCTCTCTCTCTCTCCTAGAAATAAATAAAAATATTAAAAAAAAAAAAAAAGAAACTAAGATCTTTCAGAATGAATGAAGAATAAGCTTAGGGAGGTTCTCCAAATCAATTAGTACAGTATCTGATCTATAATAGAGAACAGGTTACTGTCGATGAGAAACGTAAGTGAGTACTGACAACCTAGAAGAGAAATCAACACCACTGGTGCAGGTTACAGCTATTTTTCTGCAGTTCTCACATTATGAGGATGGTAAATAACTGCATGTAATGTTTAGCTGAAAGAATTTCAAGCTGCCTAACTTTCAGAGCTTCTGTGGTTGAAGAATCCCTTGATAGTGTTTTTCATATAGGGAAACAGGAGGTGGCTTAAGACCTCAGGGAATAATAATACCATGATGCTCATCCCTGAGCACACATCAAATTTCCACTTCTGATCTACAAAACCATTTGGAGAAAAATTACATACTCTTTTGAGAAAAGAAGGGCTTGATCAAACTTTTTTCAATGTGTTCTTGAACAAAAACAGAAAACTAAGAGCAATACTAGTAAATACACTTACAGAGGGAATAAAAAGAAACCTTCCAAAGTCTGAAGAGACATCTTGTGCTTTCAAAAAGACCCAAGCTGGGCACTAAAGAATCAGACTCAACTGACTGAAGGGATATTTATTTGTGTTCTGAGATAGCCAGAAACTAATTCTATTCTAGAACAATTTTATAGCTAATAAATCTTTCTCAACCTGACTCACATTATCTTTGCCCTAATACTTTAACTTCATTTTCCCTTTTCACTGGCCAAAGTTCAATCATTTACTGCCTGAAGAAGAATTTGAAACCTGCAACTGAGGTCCATGTTTGGAAGAGAAATTGCATGGGTAAGGCAGTCAGGAGAAAAGTAATAGAGACAATTCTCACTGTTTTGGCTTCTACCTCATGGAACCTTACAACTTGTAAGCTAGAAACCAAAAACCTACATACAAAGATATAATTGGCTCTGCTCTAAAGCACTGTTCACCTTACTAAGCATATGACCCAGAAAGATTATTACCAATGTATTTAGCTCCAGAAAGTTAAAAAAAATAAAACTGTTGAAAAGGGAATGAATTTAGCATAAATTATATACAGCTTCTCCCCCAGGAGATACACATTTTATGAAGAAACAGCAAACTGTGCTTATATATAGCAAATCCTTATTTACTCAGCATTAACAGGAAATCTGTCATGTTTCTCATAATCAACGCTTTTCTTAGCCACTTAAAAATATTACACACTTCCTTTCGAAACATTGATTTTGTTTTGTTTTTTCTCAAGATCCTTGGCATTAATTGTTCTACAGTGATACACTTACTGTTGAAGAGTGTTATATACCCACATAATGTAATGTTGTTTTAAGGGCCTTTGCTTCTAGTATTTTTTTTTCATCACCATAACAGCCAGGCTGTCATCTCTTCCTTGCTATATGGGCATAACACCTAATAGACTCTTTAAATGTCTAAACAGAATCACTCTCTCTAATTGGTTACTCTGATCAGCTGTGTTCTCAGAAACCAGATAAACAAGCTTGTTAAAAGTAAACTAAGAATACACAGAGAGGTGCCTGGGTGAATCAGTTGGTTAAGGATCTGACTCTTGATCAGATCATGACCTCACAGTATGTGAGTTCAAGTCCCACATCAGGTTCTGTGTTGACAGTGTGAAGCCTGCTTGGGCTTCTCTCTTTCTCCCTCCTTTCCTCTTTCTCTCTCAAAAATAAATAAATAAACTTAAAAAAAAAAAAGAGTACATAGATGCTAGATGAGGAATATTTTTGGATGGCAAAAACCATAATACTTTGGCTACTCAGAAGCCTTTCCAAGCCTTACTTTTAGCTTATTGACTATTTCCTGAGTGGTGGAATGTGCCACCTACCTTTCATATAAATGAGGTGTTGTATGGTATATAGGTCTGTTTATGGGCTGTGTTTTCACTTAAAACAAATTTCATCATTCTGATAATTTTTAGTCTTAAACAGATTGAGCAGTGGATCTTTCCAATCACACACCTCACATGTATTCCAGACTTCAATGACCTTCTATCACCAAATTAAATTAACTTAAGACAGAACCTATGTAATGAGGATGAGGGAATGTTCTCACACATGGAATAAGCCAAGGTCAATGTTTGGCTTCAGGTCACATACTGAATTGATGTGTGTACTCCTGTGCAAGTTGAGACCACAAACACACTCACACCATGTGCTCACACTCATGCATACACTGACCCTCAGAGGTTTGTGTGGTTGGTTATTCTAGTAACTAAATCCAGTTCCCTCTCCTAACTCGTGTACACTCCAGACTTAATCTATTTACTTCCCACATTCTACACACAAGATGGTGTATAAGTGATACTTTGATTTTTGATGTTATTAGGGAAAGCCAAAGATTCCTGGGACTAACAAGTAGATGATGCCCTCAAGGCAATTTGGTAAAATGAAGAAAGCAAAAAAGGAAAAAAAAAAAAAAAAGAGCACTGTTTTAGAAATAAAAAATATCTATTTTGAAGAAAATTCAAAATCTCACTCTAACAAATGTATTCATTTTTAATGTTTTATTTATTTTAGAGAGAGAGAACAAGTGGGGGAGAGTCAGAGAGAGAGGGAGACACGGAACTCAAAGCAGGCTCCAGGCTCTGAACTGTCAGCACAGAGCCCGACGTGAGGCTCAAACCCACAAACTGTGAGATTATGACCTGAGCCGAAGTCGGAAGCTTAACTGACTGAGTCCCTAACAATCTATTCATTTTTACACCAGTCCTAGAAGTGGCTCCTTTTTCATATTTCTGCCCTTCCCTCCTCTATTTGTAATTATTATTATTTTTGTATTCCTCAAACATGAGAGCATTCTTCTCTCTAGACAATATTGAAATTTCAGGCCATGGGATGATTTGAAGCCGCATCATTACTCTAGAGAAAAATGAACAGCACTACGTTGGCCATTATCATCATGCCAAAAAGGGAGAAAGCACACTTAAGTAACTGCTAAGTTAAGCCACAATCTTCATTGCCTGGACAGTTGCTGTCTGAGCAGAGATTTTCTCATCAACTTATCTTCAAATAGATATTAAAAGCTTAGTTTCATTTTTATTTCTGAAGATTATATCTAATCAGTAACCATCTTGGAGCACGGGGTAAAAATATAATGCCTCTTACATGCTGATCACTAGGTCTTCATCTATTCCAAACTTCTGCTAAGTGTCTCTGAGAGGAGGAGGAGCCATTATCTCTACCAGTGAGGAGATGACCTGATGTTGAAGCTCCAAAGGAATTGGGAGCATTCAGAACTAACTCAGAGTTACTTATCCACATTGTAATATTGTTGTAGATGGCAACTAGTCACATGCCCTAAGAGATTTGACATCCGCATGTCAGTCTCCCCTTTCTATCTCTTCACTCACCAGCTAATTTGGCTAAGATTTAGAGACTAAATTTGAGGGCTTACATTTTCAACCTAAATTTAGACAATATCAATTTTCCTTAATGCTCCATTCACTCATTAAACACTTCTTAGTACAAAGCACACAGAATCATGGAAATGGCATTGAAATGTTATAAATTCTGGAGCAGGATAAAAGACATAATGAAAAAATGGAGTGAGCTTTGAGGAAATTATTAAAATAGGTGATTTCTTGTGTAACCTCCTCCTCTCACCTCACTTCCTCATTATGTTTCTTTACATTTACCCACCCTTTTTTGACCAAACATTCTTAAGGAAACCTTATGTTTTTACCCAAATCTTTTGTGCAATAGTTAATTTCTTTAGACCCAAATGTTAGGTTTATCACCAACTGAAACAGCCTCTTCTCTTGCTACCAGGAGGCTCCATCTTTACTTTCCTGTTTCTATTTGCATTCTCTTCTCTCCCTTTCGCTGTTTCTTTCCTCAGAATCTTCTGCCATTTAATTATTTTATTTTATTCATATCTTTGTTGGCATGACAGACATCAGCACCAAGTGGGAATCTGATAAAGATTTGTAGGGGCGCCTGGGTGGCTCAGTCAGCTAAGCATCTGACTTCAGCTCAGGTCATGATCTCACGGTTCATGGGTTTGAGCTCAGTGCTGGGCTCTGTGCTGATAGTGCAGAGCCTGGACCCTGCTTCAGATTGTGCATCTCCCTCTCTCTCTCTGCCCCTCCCGACTTCCACTCTGTTTCTCTCTCTCTCTCAAAAAGTAAACATTTTTAAAAAATAATTAAAAAAACATTTGTAGAAAGAAGCAAGGGAGGGAGAGCAGGAGGGAAAGAGCCCAAACCCAACCTGATTTCCCAGCCCAGAATGTTCCTAGACCCTTTCTTCCAATTCAGGGACAAAATATGTAAAGAATAAGAAAAATTGTATATTAAGAATGTACAAATATAGAAAAATAGATTTTGAGATACTGTCTTCGATTCTTTTTGGTTCCAAGGAAATAGAAGAGTCATGACTGAGTTTATTTTGTAAGCAGTTTAGAACTGAAAGGGACCACCACCCATCTCCTTGGGGCTAATTAGTCCATTTGGCCTCCATTTATATGTGGTCATCATTCATCATATTCTTCATTTAGTTGAGTTCAGATTCCTTACTGCGACCATGTATTTGTTTTCTATTTTATGAAGAGTCATCTTTTTCCACGAAGAGAAACTACCCACACTCCAGGCCACACTGAGTGCCATCCCCCTTCCAAATTCTTCTCTCTGTAGCTAGAACCATATTAGTACCCCCAGTGAAGGCCCACCTGTGCTGCCTGGGCCTGACAATGATTGAGTGGCCATTTCAACAACCAAAGCCTATTCAGATTATTTTCTCCTTCCCCACTTCCCTTGGAGTTATTTTGAGCCAAGAAAGAAGCTACTAAATACAGCTTATTGTCTTAATGTAGCTTGTGGGACTGAGGAAATCACACAGCATGCTCCAGCACCTCAGAAATAGATATTATCAAGTTTTGAGATAATATACTTAATAATCACCACAGCTTCAATTAAGGACATCCACTAATAGAGGCATTTCTTTCTGTTTAATCATCTTTTCTTTGCATTAGTAAGTTATTTCTGGCAGGAAACCCAGGGATTGTTAAGCTGCTGCATTTCCCTACTTCATTTCTAAATATTTCCACCTGGACTGGATTTGTGAAGATTCAAACAAAAAAACCCAAATATCTTATCTTTTAACAAAATATCTGGATTCCAGAATGAAGTGAATCTCTGAACACAACATTAGAGAAAATGACAGCATCAGCTCAATACTTTTAGGGATGTGTTCATTTTTGTCTCTTATAGGTCATTACCAGAAACATCTTGGGAGCCAGCCCATCAGCCTTCCATAGTACCAGTGCAACTTAAAACTGGCTCCACTGACTCATGTCACTCTGCCTCATCAGGATACGATAAAAGGCAAAACAAACTCATCACTCAACTCCAAAGGAGAAAAAGTATTTATCAGAGACATGGTCTTGACTTATCTAAGAAATTACTGCAGCCTGTCGTAACTTCTTCTCCCAAAGCTAATAATTCTGGGTATCCATTAGTGGTAGTGTTTTCAAAGATTGCTAATGAAGAAGAGATTTAGTTTCTTACATCTTCTACTTGTGCTGCATTATAAAATGTTACTTGAGGGTCTGAAGTATTTCTTAACTCCTAAAATTAGAAATCAATCTGATTTGAATGAAGAACAGCTCTGTTTAGTTCAATAGTAATACTTTGTATTGGAACATATTTCCAATAGTGTAGTAATAGAAACTTTGATATGAAGATTAATCAAAACAGATCCTAGTCCTTAAACTAGAAAGCATATGTAGAAGAGGATGCCATTTACAACCACAGTCTTCTGTATCTCTGAACAATACAGAAATAATACAAGAGAAAGGAACTAGATAAAGATGGATGACTGAACCCACTCACATTTGTTAGGATATATAGCTAGATAGATATTTAAATAAATTCATATAAAGATATATCCATAACATCATTGCTGCCCAAGAAATAATGTCAATAGTGAATCAGGATTGGATGAATTTGTGAAAAACATAAACAAAGATAAGATTAGCAAAGGAAACCATACATCAAACACAGGCAGGCAGGGGACAGCTGCAGGGGTGAGAGTGGCTTCAGGGTTGTCAGGGATTCAGGAGAGGCCCCGGGGCAATTACAGAAAATGAGAAATTGCATTAGAAGCAAATATGCTTGTTGGATCCTCTCTCCTTCAACATTTATGCTAAGCAACTAGTGTCCATGAAGAACGTGTCCATGAAGGACATGTCCATAGAAGTATCCCTCCTAGGTTTTTGGGTTTTTTTTAATGTTTTATTTATTTCTAGGAGAGAGAGGGAGAGACAGCGTGAGCAGGGGAGGGTCAGAGAGAGAGGGAGTCACAGACTCTGAAACAGGCTCCAGGCTCTAAGCTGGCAGTCAGCACAGAGCCCGACGCGGGGCTCGAACCCACGAACTGCAAGATCATGACCTAAGCAAAAGTTGGACGCTTAACTGACTAAGCCACCCAGGTGCCCCGTATCCCTCCTAGTTTTAAACTACCAAAAGGCAAGCTATGGGTAAAATCCACACATTTCAACTCTCACCTGCGAGCCTCTTCTGCACAAAATAGTACTTACAGTAGACCACCTCTGGTTATCAAAATAGCCTCCCACAAAAGGAAAACAGATATTCTCAAATACAAAGATCAACAGATGATTGAAAATCACACGTGGTTCAGGAAAAACACCACCATGAAAGACAAGTACAAATAACCAAAGAACCCAACCCCGAAAAAATAGAAGTACAGTAAGGAACAGAAGAACCTTTAAAATAACAATGGATAACTTCAGAGAAAGTTGAGAAGATAAAGAAAACAACTAGAGATCAGAAATGTTTAAAATAGGGGCCCGCCTGGGTGGCTCAGTCGGTTAAGCATCCGACTTCGGCTCAGGTCATGATCTCCCAGTTTGAGTTGGAGCCCTGCATTGGACTCTGTGCTGACAGCTCAAGATCCTGGAGCCTGCTTCTGATTCTGTGTCTCCCCCTCTCTCTGCTCTTTCCCCTCTCATGCTTTGTCTCTCTCTCCTTCAAAAATAAACCATTTTTTTAAAAATTTAAATATTTCAAAAATGAAATTAGCAAAAGGACTAAATAACAGAATATAGAAAAATCATGGAACTGAAAGTAAACTATATAAGACATACTAAGAAACATGAAGGATAAAATAAGAGATCAGAGAGGCTAGATACAAGAAATAAACAAGAAATTCCTAAAAAATATCAAAGACCTAGTGAAACATGTCTTCGGTTTAACATGCCCATCAAGTACCAAGCAGGATGTATGACAAACTGCCCCCCCCCCCCAAAATATCCTCTTGCAGTCTCAGAGCACAATAAAGACTGACAGGTCAATTTTCACTAAGGAAAGATTTTACCTTTCTTAGAAATCTATACTATTCTTAGAAATCAACAAATCATGTAGATTAAAAAACAGTAAGTTATAAAATATATAGATTAACAAAATAAGGTTGATTTAGTAGAGATATATAGTACACTATCCTGAATATACTTAAAAAAATCATATATATATATTTTTTTGACAAAGAGGAAGTGTGACACATGGTGGGGAGGGACTTAGGGAGAGAGAGGGAGGGAGAGAGAAAAAGAGAGAGACAGAGAGAATCTCAAGCAGGCTCCATGCTCAGTGTGGAACCCGACTGGGGCTTGATTTCACATCCCTGAGATCATGACCTGAGCCAAAATCAAGAGTCAGACACTTAACCAACTGAGCCACCCAAGTGCCCCAAAAGGAAAATACATTTTAAGTTTAGAAAGAAATCAACAAAAGATCATTTACTTCCTAACTTTTCAATAATTATTAATGATTCAATGCTATGCCCCTCAAAACCAGAAACCTCACCTTAAAATACAGAAGTAAATAAAACATGAAAAAAGCCTTAAAACATAATTAGCATAGTCTTAGAGGATATGGAAACAACAACAAAAATCCCTCAAACTCAACATCTGAGTGACTTTTCTAGGGAAAACACAAGCAGGTTATCTTTTCTTAAACATCCTTTGAGAATGCTTAAGAACATGCAATGCTCTCTTTGTCATGTTTCTGTTTCTTATACCAAACGGGAATATTGCCACAAAAAAAATCCTACACAGAAACAAAATATTTATGATAAAGCAAGCCACTTAGAGAACAACCGGGCTCTCTGGCAAGAGCAAGAATGGAATAAAGGATGATGGTACCACTTGTAAGTCAGGTACAATTTACAGCCACAAACTGCCTTAGCACCACTGTCCTGCACTCTTTTCCCCTCCAACAGAATTTGAAGTGGTTAGATCTTATCAACATTCCAATTGTGCAAGCTCCCGCTGAGGCCAGTGGATATTAAAAGGGAAATTCACAGAGGCTGCCTGACAATCAACAAGTCCAGGGCTCCAGCTTTTTATATGAGGTCTTCCTGGTTGGGCTTCCCTCTCCAGGCCTCCCTGGAGGAAATGGTGTTTTAACTTTATAGGGCTTCTGCATTGTAGGAGACAGGAGCTTTGAAATGTGTGCACTACTGGAATGATATAGCAGCAGTTCATTGATTTTAGGTCAGTATGAAGGAGAAGGAATGGGATTCACAACTGAAGCAGCTGGGAGGTGGTGCCTGCTTTCCAACTGCCCAGGTTCCTTGAGCCCAGTCCATCAGCTTGCCTAGAAGGGGTATAGATACAGCGTCTCTCCCTAAACCCCAGCTTTAGAGATTGGTCAGAGTGGTGTGAGTGGCATGTGGGAAAACCATGCTTTGCACGTGTTGATATCTTTTCTCACAAACACATAGATCAGTGACTGACAAATGAGATTTTAAATTCTCAGTAAGTGAAAAGAGACCAGTGAAAGCATTTTTAAAATTCTGCACCGATTTTAGTTTGGCAAATTGAAAAAGATATATATATAATACAATAATATATGATTTTTCAAACTGTACTACTGGAAAGGCAAACTAGGGCAACTTATCCACAAAGGCGATTAAAAGTTGGGGGGTACTCACTCAGATCTTTTGAAATGAGTATTAAGTTTAGCCATGATAGAATGAACTTAGAAAAGCCATGTTATTTTCATAACTGTACTAACAATTTTATGAAAAAGTTGAGAATCCTCACTAATTATGAATATGCCTCAGTTTCTCTAACCATAAAATACATAACATAATTCTCAGGAACAATCTGAAAAGGTCTACAAGAAAAAATGTGAAAATGTCAGTAAATACCTATAATAATGTATCATTAATTAAGCTAGGATCCATATGTAAAATCACCAAGGAATAGATATAAGGCTCTCTGAGTACTGTTTGTTTCACAAGTAAGAGTGAAATCCATTCACATAATTGATATTTAATAGCGATTATATTTGCTTAAATCATACCAGAAAATAATACTGTTTTTTCCTTAAGGAAGCATAAAAAGGAATACTAAGAGGCAAATTTAGAGACTCACTGAAAAGAGAGACTGAATAAAGTATAGAAGTAGAAAAAACTATACAGCTAAAGCCCAAGTATAAGTTACCAAGATTTCACAAGGTCCACATTCAAGTATTTCCACAAAAATAAAATCCATGAAGAAAGTAAGACAAATACTTCACGAGACACAATAGGAATAAAACTAGAAATGACAGAAATGACTGACAAAGTAATCAAACACAAAATGGAAAAAACAACAGATGCCTCTAATTTGGTATTTTCAAACTCAGCTATAGCCAACGTCTAGAAAGCCAGGATAAAGAGAGTGATGCTGCACTGAAAAGAATACTCTCATGAGAGGAAATAATTTGTCATTAAATGTGTAGAGCAGGATGCTTCTGGAACAAGGAGAGTCTCAAAGTTGGATTCCGACATTGTTCTATATCCATCTTCCCATAACCATTCATATCTACTTTACTAATTCAGTGATATATCGTGACCATAACAATGGGAGGCTGTTTTCCCAGCAAGAAAAATTAACACTTGTTAGTCTTGCACTTGGATTCGTTACTCGGATCCAGAACTGGGATAGAACCCACATGGTGGTGTGACCCTAGCTCTTCTCCCTGTTACATTTTCTTTCTCTCCCTGCTTCAATAAGAGATTAATCTGGTACCTGGAAGGCCACCTGTGACCTTTGCTTAGGCAGCTGGGTGATTCCAGTTACCCACTTTCAACTTCCCTCTTCTCCCTCCCCGCTCCCAGGATGGTATGCTCTATGCCCCTCGGTACGTTTACAAATATCCTTTATCCTACAAACCACATGCATCCATGTTAGAAAGTACAACAGTCTTCTTGTCAGGCCTCAGCTGAGACTCCAAGCCTGGGGTTGGAATGATAAAATTTTCTTTAAAAAAAAATATGTGAAGCAGGAATGGAATAGAAAGGCAATTATCACAGAAAGCTGTCATCCGTTGTACGCTCACAGGGACAAGGGACTCATTCACATTCCCTTTACCAGGAGCTACACAGATTATGCCCAGGCATAGGGATGGGACATTTGACTAACCAAATAACTGGCCATCTAACTGCTGAGAGCTTTGTTTATCTGGCTGAGTCAGAGGGTTTTCCTATCTTTTGCAAGAAGAAAATATCCACCATGTCTGGCATCTTACTTTTACTATAGGGATATAGACTGCAAGTTGAGGTAGGTATGAGTAAACGTTATGCCAAAGAAAAAAAGCAGCAAGAAGATAATGACAAAATTGCAATCTTTGGGCTCAGCTTGCACATTTCTTTCTGTTTTCACTTAAATCTATTATGGACAGCAGTGAACGGGAGTAACTTAGAGAGAAGAAAAGGATTATTAGTCAAGCAAACCTTATCTAAAGGTTTCCTGGTTTATTCAGAAAGGTCTAGTTTTCAGGGTGAGCAACTGAGTGTCAAGAATTATGAGGAGTATTCTTCCTCGTATCTGCTAAATGTACTGCTCTAAACAATACACAGATCAACCCCAGTGTATTTTTCTTTCATTTAGGAAAGAGAATCCATTTTGAGTATCTTTTTACGAGAACAATTCAAAATACTTGCTTTTTGTAATGTTTTTCTTTTTTGAGAGTTCAAATAATTTTTAGTAGAATTAAAACATTTACAAAGCAATTAAAACCAGCTTTCCTTTATGGGAAAAATGCCATTTTAGTATGCAGTTCTTTGATATCACTGATGTCTTTGTTAAGTAACATCATGGTAGAACCTGGGATACCATTTAAAATTATTTTCCCTGTAGCATTTCATGGATAGAAGAGTGTAATTAATATTTAATCACCTTGAATGCCAACATAATTCCATAGGAACTGGAGTAGTGTCCATTTTAAATACTTTTACCCCTTACTATAACAAATTAGTGGTCAACACATTTCTTTCCTGTACAAGTGTGCAAAACAATAGAATTCCCTAAACCATGATTATATCAAGGAGAATTTATTGGGGTCATTATTTCAACTCCCTGCATCTGAAATTGGTTAGTTAGGTATTCAAAGAAGAAAAGTTGTAGATTGTTCTGACTTCTTCAGAAGGCATTTTATTTGGAAAGCATATTAACCAAGTTAGCCTGATAATTGAGATGCTGATGCACTCTCAGCCTTTTAGCTAGAGCAGAGCAATTATTGGTAGTGAAAGCTTACAGGCCCATTTAAACATCATTGGATCAGTTGTGATCATTGCCTGCTAAGCTGCCCTACTCCCTCTTCTTCCTGACCTATAGAGGTTTCTTTTTGACTGTTGCTCTGGATCTTTCCTTTGGTTGAGAAAAACACTGCTCTTGGTAAGATTTGGGTTTCTTGAGAGTCATTCTCATTGCTCTGTCCCTTTGCTATTTGGATTGCTTATAACAGCAACAAATTTATGTGTCAATCTTGCTCTATCCTGAAATATAACACTACTCTGACCTGTTGTGGACAAGAGACCAGCAGTTAATTACCACGATCAACAGAGAAAATATAGAGCTGACACTGAGTAAACATTGGTCCTTGTCATAGGAATTAACTCATTCTGTGATATATCTTGAGAGGTTTGTACACTGAAGATACAATTACCTAATTTGAACCATTGTGAATATGTGTGCATGTGCGTGTGTGTGTGTGTGTGTGTGTGTGTGTGTGTATCAAGAGTTCTGAAGTCTGAACTTTTTCCATAATGATCCAATGAACCAGTCTTTTGGGACTGCAAGCCCCAAGGCAATCTCAATTCCTAGACCATAACCATAGGCGTCACCACAATTATCCTAATGGGACACTGAAAGTCTGACATTATTCCTTTCAGTTGAAGCCATCACTTAGTCCAATTTTTGAGCCAATTGTTTCCATATTTGGTAGAGCATAATCATCTAAGCTATATCTAGAGTTCTGTTTTATTATAATGGAGCCTCAATATAAAATAGCATGTCATTTTAGATTTCCATAGGATTATAAAATAGCAGATATTCATCTTGCTTTTCCCCCCCAAAAAAGAACTCTCTAAACACATACACACACTATATAAATGCCAGGGGGAAAAAAGGAATTTTATGGCTGCATGTAAATAGTTTTGGTATTAAAAAAACACTTTTTATTACAAATTCAACTTTTTCACTACTATTTGTTTAAAAGAAATTCCTTAAAATTCATTTGTCATTGGCCCTTGGTTCCTTTCTTAGGGTCAGAAATTTTTTAATTCAATTTAATATGGAAATTTTCTTCCTTTTAGTAAAGAAAAATGCCAAATTAGCTGAATGTTCAGACGTCTCACTAAAGTCACCCAAAGCCATTTCATGAATGTTTGAACGCTTGCTGGTTACCTTGTTCAACATCCTTCAAACGAACCAAGGAGGAAGGTTCTTCCCACTGACCCAATGATTTTCTCTCCCTTGTGCATCAAGGAAATAGCGTCTACATTCAGCCCGTTGTCCCCTCTATTTTGCTGTAACACCACATCTCATTTTGTAGCTCAGCTTTTATAGAGAAAAATGAAATGAGTGGAGAGACTATTATTTCTCATCAACCTGTCTGGAAAAGCAGATATTTAAAACTGTTTCACTGACTGAGAGCATTCCTTTATTTTTCCTGTCATATTTACTGTCTTTATACAAGTTTCCTGAGTGCAGTATAAAGCCTCAGAGGCTCATCTCAGATGAAACAGCTGCTTCTGGTCAAAAGGAGCCTCTTTTTCTCAATGTTTCTACCATCACTCTTGGTCAGAGTATCAGTGAGCACATACTTCTGCATATCTGTGGAGTTAGGCCTTCCTCTGTCCAACAGCACATAATTCTGACAAAATCCATTCACTCTAAAGCTTAGCACTATTTTTCAATTCCATAATCACCTTCTACCTTTTTTAAAATGTGTCTTAGAGAAACACACATAAATACAAAAATAAAAATCACTAATAGCCTCCAACACAAAGATGACAACTGTGATTCATATCCACAGGTTTATCCTTCCAGAAATAAAATATATGTCATCTCTTCTTTATTTTCAAAATTGATTCCATCCTATACTACAGTTCTGAAAATTGCTTTTGTCCATTTAATGCATTTTTGTACTTGACCATGACTTTTTAGTGACTAAGTCACGTTTCATTATACAGATAGCCCATAATTCCTTTGAACCATTCTCTGTTTTTGGACGTTATGGTTTTCTTCCATTTTTTGCTATTATAGAGCAGAGGTGATGTTGCAGTTTGGAAGTTCACCAGCAGGGGAGGAAGGTTCCTGTCCCTTTGACAGCATTATGCTTTATGACTAGTGATTAATGGTAACTATAGTTCTGCTTACTTGTGGTTTCAATATTGGGCATGTGAGTCTTTAGTGGAATAGGAAGAGGTAGAAAGAGAATTTACAGAAACAAAGAAGAAAAGAGAAGAAACAACAATCATGGAGTGCTTTCTCTGTGTCACATTCTGCTGAAAACTTTTCAACACTAATCCATTTAACCTTTACAATAAGCCTTGACTTGCCATCTTCTGTTGTACAATCATTATCCCATTCTAAAGATAAAGTTTGAGGAAAGAGAGGTTATTAGGAGAACAGATTGTATATGGCTTGAGTACCTTTATACCAAAAAGCTGTGTGACCTTGGAAGATTTGCTTAAATTCTCAGAAACTTCATTTTTCCCATTTATGAAATGAGATGTTCTACTCTCTTTACAGTCAAAGAGCCTATGATTCTAAGTTTAAAAACAACAAAAACAACAACACCATCAGTACATCGTGGGCATCCTCACAATCCAATATGAGAATACTAGGCCACTTATGGAAGATGTATAAAAGGGGGCAATAACTTGTTCTGCAATTATTAATCAATACCCACCTTGGGGGTATAAGAAAAATGAAGGCTGATGAAGAAAGTGTTTCCCTGGAGAAAGTCCTCAGTGTGCTGTAGCAATGTCCCTAATACACTCCTTCTCCACCTACACCTTTTCCTACTTTGGGGAAGGGAGTCCTTTCCTCTACTCTTCAGTTACATGAAAGGAGCTTCCTTAGGGCAATTCAGAGTAGTCCTTTGGAATTTAAGGCTTACAGTAAAATGGTGTCTCATTTTTGACCAAGTGCTGGCTGAAACCCTTTGGGGCAATAATGAAAAGGTAGAATTGGGGAAATTCCTGCATTACTACTGAAAGCAGTTCAAAAGTGTGTGTGTGTGTGTGTGTGTGTGTGTGTGCATGCCCACTTCCCAAAGTCCTAATGTGAAGTCCACTATGAGATGTCTGCCTAGATAGTGGCCAGGGTAAGGATATCTCAGCAGCAAGAGGCCAGAGGAGTAGGGAGGGGAGGAGAATGCCAAAAGCTACTTATACAGGATTCTTATTGTTCAAAGGATTTAGTCTGGGCACTCAGGAAAGATGATCACAGATGCTCCCACAAGGTAATACTTAAGCTTTAAATATCTTTCAAGGCCAAGAGAAAACAACGCCAGTTTTCTTTAGGCCTACTCTGCCTCTTACCTCCCCTGCCTATCTGCTTCCAACCTTGGAGGGCTAGGGCAGTCTAGTAAGTAGGGGAGGAACAGATACTAAGCAGTTAAATGGAGAAGAAGTGGACCATGTGGTCATTCTGCACAAGCTTGCAGTCAGTTCTAGAAAAACAGAATAACATTTGGACTTGGGATTTTACACTGGACTGAACATGTCAATTAGTGAAATGAAGTTATCCTACTAGACAAAAGTAATTGGAAGACATTCTATTATCTGAGAGTGACAAGAAAAGCCAACAAATCTACTCAAAGTTTTGTCTAAAGAGTGAGAATAATCTAGTGCTCTGGGCAGGTTAAAAGAGGCAGATGGAGGAAAAATAAAATTGCTTTACAGTTGTACCCTATGGAGTTCCACCTCTTTCCATAAATAGGCTGATTTAGATGTATCAAAGGAGCCGAAGACTTCCTGAGCTTGAGCATGAATATGCCTACTGCAAGTTTCAAATGGGTTTTCAGCATGCCCAGTGGACCGGTAGGGTAGGCCGGCTAGGCATCCCTTTGCTGGGACACTCTTAGGAAGATAAAACATCTTAAAGGAAGAGAAAAAATAGGAAAAATAGTGACAAAGCTGTGTGCCTCAGGGTGAAGAGTTGATTCCAATATGGTGTTTGTCAAAGAGATTTTTCTGCTGCCCTCTCCAGACTCATGTAGTACATAGGAAGAGAATGAAGGAGAAGGCTGTATAAAAATGAAAGATTTGTCTCCAAAGACTCCTGTCCTCCTTATCCTTGCCATGGCTCACAATGACTGGAGTATATAATTCTTGGCCATGTGACATGCTTGGGTTAACAGGATGTGGACAGAAGTCACAGTGCATTCTGAATGCTAAAGGGGCATCAATTTTTTCTACTCAGTACTCCTGAACCTCCACCATTTCCATAAAAGAACATGCTCCAAGTAACTACTGGACCCAAAGGAGATGATACATGGGATAATCTGAACTCCACCTGCAACCTAGGCCCAAGCAATCCTACCTGAAACCAGCAGTCAGAGCCAATCCGAGAACTCATGAGTTGAAGGCCGCCCATATTTTGGTGTTGTCTGTCCAGCAGTATTGCCACAGAGAACAACCGGTCAATACAAGTAATTTCTGTAAAAGCACCGCCGGACATTAGGGCATATAACTGGAGTTAGGTAGTGCACCAGAGGTCCCCTTGGATCCGTCTCGTTTCAAATGTATTCAGATGGAACAGACCCAGGGACTCCCCCTTTTTCCAGCCTTTCCCGACCCTGCAACCTCTTTTCCAGTCGCAGCCTTTAGAAGCATCTTCTCAGCCATCCTTGACCTCTGGGACCAGCCAACACCGTATTTTGCGCTTAGCTCCTCACTGCCCATCAGCCCTGGGCTCCCAGATTCACCAGGATTATTCCACCAAGATGGAGTCCCGAGACAGCCGCCCGGTCCACGCGCAACTGCGGCCTCTACACCTACCTCTCCCTGGGCCTCCGTTCACTGCGAAGATGTGGCTCGTGGTGGCCGGGCGGCCGCTGGAGGACGGGGGCCACTTGTTCCACCAGTGGGCTGAGGAGGGGCGGGGAGGCCCGACTGTCCCTCAAAGATGCAGAAGCGGCGCGGGGCCACGCCTTCTTCCCCCGAGGCACAGTTGTCCCAAGGCCCTGGGGCCGAACGCCGGATGCCAGGGAACCGCGTGGCTCCGGGGAAGAGCCTGAAGCAGGCCCTGTTGGAGCTGCGGGCCCTCTGCCCGCTCAGGCCCCAGCGCTGTGACTTCCTGGAGAGCCGCTTCCTGGATGGGGAGGTGAAACTCCTCAAGGAGATAGGGAGCACCTGCCTACCTGCGCAGGCTTCCGCCCGGCCGGCTAAACAAGGGTCTCTGTTTAGCCTTCGAGCACCGCTAGGAGTCTCCAGAGCTCAGCAGCCTTCGAGGGGCCCTCTGATATGCTTAGTGCCAGGCCTTCTGCCAGAGCCTCTCCCTGAAGCCACGAGGCAGCTTTTTCACCGCCCTAGTCGTGGACCAAACGATAACAGTAAAGCTTTCTGCATCAGGTGAGGAACCCCCCCCCCCCCCCCCCCACAGGAGATAGGAGGAGGTTTTTACCCCTTATTTTGTTACTGAACACTCAGAGCTGTGGCACATTGAGGGGATCCAGGGCTATAGCAGTGCCAGGAAGGCCTGGGAGAGACCACAGTCCCTGGGAAAGTTCAAGGCCTCTGCCACAGTAACACCCAGTGCCTGTTGCCTGGAAACAGATGGCAGGCAATGACCACGTTTTCAAGGATATTCAGTGACATTAGTAGTGGAAATCTGTGTATTGAGATGCTTAATGGGCACATAGAACGTAGGAGTGGGGAAGGACAAGTCCATACATCCCACACTGACTGACCATGCTTCTGCACGACTGGATGTGATACACACCCTACAATCTCCTCAACAGACATGTGGTCCTGCAATATCAAAGACAGCCAGAAGCAAAGAAATACAGGTTACAAGTCCACCCTTGCAACGACCTTTACCAAAAGCGTCAAATTCTTGGATAAAAGCAAAAGACCATTATACTGCATTTATAAATGACCCAAATAGTGGTGGAGAGATTGGTATTTTCAATGATGGGACAAAAATTTAAGATTCCAAAAGGGTTAAAACATGGGATGAAATAAACAAAATGAAATTTACAAAGAAAAATGTAACACTTTGCATTTAGATTCAGGAAATCAGGTGACCAAATTCAGATGAAAGAATATGTGAGTATGAGAAAAAGGTCAGCAGATGTCATATTACAAACCCATGTGATTTATAATAAAGCTAGTGAAATCTTACATGTATTAATAAAAATGTAATGTCCAGAAGAAAGATGGGAAGAGTTTCTCTGGACATGGCACTGGATACAGTACTGTGCTCAGTCAAATTAAATTCTGTCAGCATTTATCCATCTACTTTGTGCAAGTCATTCAGCTGGAGTGGCATTTTGAGAGTGTACAGTGACCAAATGGAGTGACTCCAAAGTACTACAATAGGAAGGTAAGAGGTCTAGAAGCTATACATAACAGGAATTGTTGAAGAAAAAAAAGAGTTGTTTAGCCTGAGAAGGGATGATTTGATAAGGAGATTAATGATAATTATTTTCAAATATATGAAATTCTATTCTTTGAAAGAATGAATAAACTTACTATTTGAGACTCCAGAGAATAAACCTAAAGCTAAAAGTCAAATTTTGATACAATGTAAAGGGAACATTTTCAATGAAGACTATTGCAAAAGTCAAACTGGCTTTGACTCTCACAAAGGAGTGAGGCTTATATTCCATTCCCAGAAGTATGTAAGCAGAGGTAAAGTGGCCATGTTGTAAAGGGATCTCTGTTTGGGGTACTCTCTGTATGTGTCTCTCCAGAGTTCCAAAGTCTATCAAACCATGGAGTCCTGTGTTAATTTACTGCTTCCCCTGATATAAAACAATCTTCATAGAACCCCTCTACTTTGTCACCCAGAGGGGTGTAGATGAGAAGCAATCCATATAAGAACTTTCCCACATTTAACAGGAGCATGTAATTTGCTCACATGACACTTTCTTTTTTTTAATTTTTTAAAATGTTTTATTCATTTCTCAGAGAGAGAGAGAGAGAGAAAGAGAGAGAGAGAGCATGAGCAGGGGAGAGTCAGAGAGAGAGGGAGACACAGAATCGGAAACAGGCTCCAGGCTCTGAACTGGCTGTCAGCACAGAGCTGGACATGGGGCTCGAACCCATGAATAGTGAGATCATGACCTGAGCCGAAGTCAGATGAGATGCTTAACCGACTGAGCCACCAAGGCGCCCCCACATGATACTTTCTTATGTGCCTCTTGGAAAAGTGAGCTCAGAAACAACCAGAGTTGTTTTGGAGTGTATGTGTGTGGGGCTTGCCCTTGCTGCATAGATGGCTGTATAGATAGACAGTGGGTTGATAGACACACAGAGAGACACAGGAGCAAGAATAGGGCGTGGGGAGTGAGAGAGGAGGGGGGATAGGAAGAGAGGGGGCAGGGGAGGGGAGGGGAGAGAAGGGGAAAAAGAGGGAAGGGGAAGAGAGGAGACAGAACTTGTGTAGCCAAGAGGGTAAAAACTGCCATTTAAATCTGGATAACCAGTGTCTCCATCTCCCAGGGGAATGGGATCATTTTTTTTTTTCTCATATGTGTTTTAAAAAACTACTTCCTAAATATAAAAAATGAAGCACTCAGGCACCATCAGCCAGAAAAGTTAAACAAATAAAACTGAATTATTTAACAGAATATTTAAGAAGTTTAAAATTCAAGGGCAGAGATGTGCCAGAGGGCCTGGGGGTAGAAAAAGGAGAAGAAAATGCTCAACAAGAGCACTGGCCAAAGCCGGTGGAGTGAGCAGAGGACAGGGATGCCCAAGAGATGATTGGAGCAGTGATGAAATAATTATTCTTGAATTACTCCCAAAACACCAGCAAAGGTGGACTGTTCACACAATAATGCGAGGAAAGGCCTTTGGAGGGTGAAACAGTGTCGGTGGTATGTTAGGACAATAATACCAGGCATGAAAGGTACAGAATGCATAAGAGTTCAGAACGTGGCAGACACAGGAAAGTAGAGGAAGAGAAGACAATAATAAATTTAGATCCCACAAAGATCTCTGAAGTATTGAGATGGAAACAGTTTCTCACAGGATTTCCTGGTCTGACAGGTTTAGAGTAGTTTCATTTAAAAAATGATGGTCAAGGTCATCCCCACAGACAGGAGGATTCAGAACCAGACAGCAAAGGGCAGTGGTGTTTAATAGTGAGAAAAAACAAGAGTCACCATTACCTGCAAGTGGGCTGATGAGTCTATGAGTCTTCCCTAAACTGAACAAGCAAGGGAATGAGAAAGAAGCAAAATAATCAGTGTCCACTTTGAAATAGTTTGCAGGCCTACATTTATTGTTAATGCATTATTTATAAGAATTACAAGTAAATAAAGGAAATCCAAAAAATATCACTCATATTTTTGAGAATTTCATTTTGCTGGGTAGGAGTTATAATACATGAAAATTGGTGCAGACACTATGAAAAACAGCATGGAGTTTTCTCAAAATATTAAAAATGAACCACCATATGATCCAGCAATTCTACATCTGAGTATTCATCTGAAGGAAATGAAAACACCAATTGGAAAGATATCTGCACCCCCATATTCACTGCAGCATTATTTACAATACGCAAGACATGGAAGCAACCCGTGTTCATTGATGGATGAACGGGTAAAGAAAATATCTGTGTGCTTATATATGTGTGTGTATATGTATGTTTGTGCATGTATATATGTGTATGTATATATATGTATATGTATATGTATATGTATATACATATATATATAAATAGAATATTATTCAGGAATTTTTTTAAAAAGAAAATCTTGTCATTTGTAACAATATGAATGGAGCTTGAAGGCATGATGCTAAGTGAAATAAGTCAGATAGAGAAAGACATATACCTTATGTTCTCATCTATATGTGGAACATTACAAAAACAAAGAACAATGAAAATTAAAGATGAGGTCATAGATACAGAGAACAAAACACTGTTGGTTGCCAGAGGTGGGGGGCAGGAGTGGACAAAATGGGTGAAAGAGGTCAAAAGGTACAAACTCCTATTTATAAAATAAGTGTCATGGGATGTAATGCACAGCATGGTGCTTGTATTTAATAATATTGTACTATATATTTGAAAGTTGCTAAGATAGTAAATCAAAGTTCTCATCACAAGAAAAAAAAATACCTATGTGAGGTAATAGATGTTAACTTGACCTATTATAGTGATCATTTCACAATACATACAAAAATAGAATCATTCTTGCACACAAAACTATTATATGTCAACTATATCCCAACAAAATAAATTTCTAAAATTAAATAAACAAATAAATAAATAAATGGATTACTTTATGGACAACTTTATTTTTTTTTTTCCCAAATAACTGACAGTAGAAGCGAATATTCAGTTATTCTGATTGCTCCTCTTTCCTGGCTAATGGACAATAATGGTATATGAGAAAGTTTTGTATGTCTTGTGTCAAGACTCTGTATTAACTTTTATAAAATAAACATAAGGGTTTATAAAAGAAGGTGTGCCGAAGTGGCTCAGTCAGTTAAGCATCTGACTTTGGCTCTGGTCATGATCTCACGGTCTGTGGGTTCAAGCCCCACATCAGTCTCTGTGCTGACAGCTCAGAGCCGGGAGCCTGCTTCTGATGCTGTGTCTCCCTCCCTGCTCCTCTCTGGTTCATGGTTTCTCTCTCTCTCTCTCTCTCAAAAATAAATTTTAAAAAACATTAAAAGAACCACTTCTATTTGTAGACTATGGTTTTGCTCTTCAAAGAGCTAAAACATCTATTGTTTTGTAAAATATCTTTCTTCTCACTTTGTTTTATAAGTGGTTCCTGAGATAATCCAGTTACTTGCTTTAAATTAAGAGCAACTTATTAAAAGTAAAAAAATGTGAGATTTCAAGTAATGAGGCAGTAGATGAAACTTTGTCAATGGATATGTAGGCATATCATCTGGTGTATCTTTATTTTCAATATCCTTTTCATACTGAAGTATTTATGGATAAAGTGTTATTATGTGTGGAGTTTCCTTTAAAATACTTCAGAAAATAGGAGTGACTGAGTGGCTGAGTCAGTTAAACGTCTGACTCTTGATTTTGGCTCAGATCATGATCTTGCAGTTTGTGGGTTTGAGCTCCTCATCAGGCTCCAAGCTGACAGCAGGGAACCTGCTTGGATTCTCTCTCTCCTCCCTCTCTGCTCCTCCCCCACTTGTGTGTGTGCACACACTCTCTCCTCTCTTTCTCTAGCTCTCTCTGTCAAAATAAATAAATAAACATTTAAAAAATTACTTCAGAAAACAATGGGAAGCACAGTGGAAACTAAGAGCAACGTGTTGTTAATTAATGAATTGGGTAATGTGTATGTAGAGATTCATTGCAATATTCTTTATATACGTTGGGTATGTTTGAAATTTTCTATAAAGAGTTAAAAGATAGAAAGATTAACCAGCCTATATGATGCAGACTCTTCTTCTGTAGTTTATTAATAACTGCAAACAAATTAAAAGCTTATTACAGTAAATATATCAAAATTGCTTTTGCTGGCACTCACCACCTTAAACCACCAATTCCAATATGTGTAAATCCTTTAGGATAAGGGATTTTATTGAGAATTTCTTTGTAGCTTTCATAATGTGTTACAGATAAAAATTACTTAGGATAAGAGGATCTGATTTCTGTTTGTTAAAAGCTTTCCAAAACCACCACCTAACCCCCCTGTGATCATCATAGATCCCTGAGAGCTCAAAAAACCAAAGAGGGAGGGATCTGGCTCCTAGGATCTTATGAAACTTGATTGGTCTCATGATGCTCATTAGACTATGGGAAAAGATAACATGATGGCCCTTTCCTGTGTTAGAGAAGGGTATTCTGACAGACTTTTTAAAGCAAAACCTCCTCTCACATTGCAACATTTGACCATCCTCCTCAGTGCCTGGCCTTTCTCTTACTCATAACCCCCACATACCATGATAAGCAATAGGCATATGATACGGACAAAGCTTGCATGCCAATATGAGCTTCACCAGGAAGTTGGAGATCTGTGTTTTTGTGGTCTCATTCACAGGCTCTTTTGATAAATAGCAGATGGTTCTTTCCCAAATGTCAACCTGCAGCTAATGTATGACTAGATACACAGGAATTATTTAGGGAAGTTTGTATAAAATAGATTTCTGTATAGCATCTCCTCAAAATTACAATTTGTACATTTGAGTCAGGGTCTGATATTGTGATTTGTTTTTCTTTCTTTCAACTTTACAGATTATTTTGATCTGCAGACCAACTTGGAAATCATTTATTTATGGCATCCACCAAAATCCTGAAAATCTTTGAGAATCCAGACTTTCCTAATGTTTTGGAACCAATGGAACCAATGGTATTCCTTGGAATTTTTCACAAAATCAAAACTGAAATGAAATTATCTACATATAGTCTAGGAGGAAAATTAAAACTAAACATTTTGAGACCAAAGGGAATAGGCTACCACTACTGCTTAATAGATGAAAATATATCATGTGTCAGAGGGCTCCACAAAAGTCTAATCTAGAAGGAAAAAAAGAGACAGATAATAGATAAGGGAAGCATGAATCTAAACCCAATTCATTAAAAGGGAAATCAGTCCAATTCCAATGGAACATCCCATTTTTTAATTTTTTTTTTTTTTTTTTTTGAGAGAGAGAGAATCCCAACCAGGCTTCACACTGTCAGCACAGACATGGGACTTGATCCCACAAAACATGAGATCACAATTCGAGCCGAAATCAAGAGTTGAACACTTTTTAATCAAGTGAGCCACCCAGGTGCCTCAAATATCCCATTTTAAATCTTCCTCAACAATATATTTGAAGATATGTTCCAAATATAACATGCTCTTCCATAAAGCCCATTTATCTCCTGAGGAGCTAAGGATGTGAGGGATGATTTCATCTTTAAGGTCATCCAGGGAAGAAGTAACCTGAGAATTTTTAACTTCATATTCTACAAATGAGTAAACAAACTAACCTCTGACAATGCCACATGGATTTGGAGACTTTACAATGGTTGTTTTTCCTACCTCCTTCCCTCCCCTGCCTCCCTCCCTTCTTTTCTCTTTCCTTCCTTTCTTCCTTCCATCCGCCCTTCCTTTCTTCTTCCCTACCTCCCTCTCATTCCTAAACTACAATAGTAATACAGACTTAACAACTATGTAAACAATAAAGAAGTATATATTAAGAAAATATACGTCCCTCTGCCAACCTCATCTTCTCCTGGAGGTAATCATGTACTATTTAGAGTCTACTTGAAATCTTTCTATATTATCTCAATTTGAGCTGCTATACCAAAATACCATAGACCAGGAACCTTAAACAACAGATATTTATTTCTCACAGTTCTGAAGGCTGGAAAGTCTGAGATGAGGGTCCTAGTATGGTTGGGTCCTGGTGACAGCTCTTTCCCTCATTTGCAGCTGGTGGCTATCTCATTTTTCCTCACATGGCAGAGATAAAGAAAACTCTGGTCTCTTCCTCTTCTCATAAGAACATTAATCCCTTCATGACCATATTGGGAACCTCATCTAAATGTAATTCCCTCCTAAAGGCCCCACCTTCAAATACTATCGTATGAGATATTAGGGCTTTAACATGAATTTTGGGAAGACATATTCATTCTATAACAGATATTTTCTATTTGTTTACATATTTAAATAAGTATATATTGTTTTTTTATAAAAATAGGAATACATACTCTTCTAAAGCAAGCTTAAAAAATTAAATATATAGATTAGGAATATCTTTCCATGTCATAGATGTACAAATGTCACTTTGTTAAATAGCTATGTGATATTACATAGTACAGCATTTCCAAAATGTATTTAACCACTTGTCCCTTGACTGACATTTAGATTTCTTTCACTTTTTCTCCATTACAAACAAACTTGCAGTGAACATATATGGCCTTATGAGTGTGTGACAATATTTTATAAAATAGAATCGAGTCCTGGAAGAGGAACAAGGAGGTGGTAGCAGTCCTACGACACAGGCACTTAAGGCTCTGAAGGACATGCCATTTCCAGCTACCCCCAAGCCCTTCTGTTCACATCCTTGTATTGACAATCTTTTACATTTAAAACACATCCCATTGTCTGACATAATTATCATAAATAATAGTATTTTTATGCTTAAAATTTTGCTATAGGGGCGCCTGGGTGGCTTAGTCGGTTAAGCATCCGACTTTCGCTTAGGTCATGATCTCCCAGTTCGTGGGTTCGAGCCCCGCGTCGGGCTCTGTGCTGACTGCTGCCAGCTCAGAGCCTGGAGCCTGTTTCAGTCTGTGACTCCCTCTCTCTCTGACCCTCCCCTGCTCACGCTGTCTCTCTCTCTCTCTCTCTCTTAGAAATAAATAAAACCTTAAAAAAATTAAAAATTTGATAGAAAGATTCAACCCATAATACATCATGCTAGTCAGTACATTGCTTCATTATTAACCACAATGGTCTGGTGTTAAATGACCTTCTGTGCATGTGAGTTTTTATTAGAACATCACTTGACAGTCCACTAACTACCAAAAACTATAGTTCTCAAAATTCCGAGGCCACATAGGTAGAACAAGAAACTCAAGGAGAGCTGGAGGTTACCAGTTGGGTTCCTGCATTTCTGGACCAGCAACAGAGAACACAGAAACACAAGTACCTTCACATATTCCTCACATTCACAGCCAGGGAAGAAAATAAACCAAATTAATTCTGAAGGCAAAAAATGAGTGTCACTTGGTGAATAAAACTGAGAAAAAATGTTGGCATGAAGGAACATCTGCTGCCATCACAATGAAATAGTGGCACATAGATAACTTAACACCCACAACGATGAATCTAATGAATGGACAGAAGACCCAGTAACTACCTCTATGTACCTGTGTCCTCTATAACTGATTGCTAAAATATTTTAGCCCACATCGTTCTTTTTTTAAGTTTTTATTTAAACTCCAGTTAGTTAACAGACAGTGCAATATTAGTTTCAGGTGTACAATATAGTGACTTAACGCTTTCATCCAACACCGAGTGCTCTCAGCACAAGTATACTTCTTAATTCTCGTCACATGTTTAACCCGTCCCCCCACCCATCTCCCCTTTGGTAACCATCAGTTTGTTCTTTATTATCAGTATATTCTCCAAAGAATTCTTTGGAGCTTAATAAAATAAAACTAAAGAAAAAAGGGAAAAAAAATCCTTAGCCCAGACCTGTGAATCACTGGAATTGCTGCAAAAATTGCCAAAATAACCTCGGAGAAGCAGATGGTTATGAAGGCTTCTGTCCAGATGCCAGAACTCCATATGCTTGCCAATCTGTGTTTCCAGCATGCACCATTATACTTAAAATTATATTTTTCCTTTTCCTGCCATGTTCACTCTACCATAATTAACAAGCTTCTAATACTTTCCCAGAAAACCAGAAACATCACAGCCTGTTCACTTTCCTTTTATAAATAGAAAGGTGAAAAGTAAATGTCAGATACCTCCAAACCTACAATGAAAGCTTCAGCTCAACTATATGAGGCTCATATTAGTGGTCTTCATGAAGACATTTTACAGTTTTTAATTCCAACTGTACCATTGTCTCCCTGGGGCCCTCCAAGCACCGACTGGGAGGGCCGGTTTCTGATTCCTTTCCAAGGTGACAAACAAACCAACAAACAAAAACCAATAGTTTCTGGAAAGAAACTAGTCACTGATTTGTTGTTGTTGTTGTGGTGGTGGTGGTGGTGGTGGTGGTTTTCAGAAGTATAAGAGAGAACAGTAAGAAGCAGATTCTTCAGGACAATAGTTGGCTTTCTCTAGCCAGCGATACCAGTGAATACACCCCATACACCAGGACAACAAAACCTTTGGCACCATCCCAGAGGTTGAATGTCTAGATATCAACAATAGAGCACTTTGATCAGCACCTAAGTATTCGTATCACAGGGAGAATTGAATTATTTGACAAACCCAAGTTGACCTTTGGGGAATTCAGAGATGCCATCGTTCAAAGGTCAGTCTTTCCAATGATCAGTCTTTCTATTGACTTGTTTACCTGCTCTTGGACCAGACTGCCTGCCCTCTCCAGGGTCTGGCACCACTGAATGTGGAAAATATCCAAAATTCCACAAGTTATCCATTTCTGTACTAGTCAGTTTGGCATATTTATGTGGTGTTCCAATGTGGGGCGTTGAATCTACCAATCATTACAAGCAAACGTCTCTCACATTTCTTATGTTCCCACTTATCTGTGTACCATACAGTGGTACACATGACAGTGGAAAGGAAATACCCTTAAACATTCAACCTTATAGCAAAAAGAAGCTTAAGTCTTTCTAGTGAATATTTTGGAGTTGTAGAATACTATGTCGATTTTATTATTAAATGTGAAATAATGGTTTTTTTTTTAAATTCCTATAGGGAGGCATGATGTTTTAGAAAAACATAGATTACATTGCAATGTATATATTTGAATCAGCAATTTTAAAATAAGCATTATGACATTTTAATTACATTTTAATGATTAAACCTTGGAAGAGATGCTGATTCAAGTCAAAATAACTTTTGAAGGTATTTTTCTTGCCTGCAGCAATCTGGATATCTGACAGGAGAGAAATAGGAAAAGAGAGAGTGAAAAGGAAATGGTGTTCTAACCATGAAAAAAGTGGGTTTAGGGGTTTTGTTTATTAATTCGAATTAGGGTTAATAACCATGATGGAACGATCTAGTTACAAAAAGTAACTTCTGGACATATTTCAGCATGCAAGATCTTAGGTTTGTATTTGCTTTCCAAAAAGCCAACATTAAGAATAAAAAATTAATGACAAACACAGCAACACATAATTTCTGTCTACCGCACACTGTCACATGATCTTAGTTTAGTTCTGCTTGGACCACTAAAAGAAGAAGAAGAAAAAAGATACATTTGGAAAGAGTTTCCTTATCAGAAAATTGAAACTGAAGTTCAGGGAGATGACAGGCAAACACCAAAATCCTAGAACATTTTGTTCTCAGCATTTCTTCTTCCCAACCAGGGAGGTAGGAACTACAGAAATATAAATGATGAAAACTGTTTACTTTTGAAAGCAAACAATAATGTGTTAAAGGTAAAGTCTTCTATGCTGCATTTAAACACATTGGCTTTCCATAAAAACTAACAAAGGGCTAAAATAAATCTAAGCATGAATGATCTAAACCAAATTGGAATGGACAAATATTATGTTTCTGTTGGAGAATTGTGTTGTATTTATAGAAAACTTTTTCACTGATTTTGCTATGGACCTCCTAGTGATGTTAGTAATCTTTGTTCATAAACTTAAGGCTCCAACTACTCTACAATTTTGCATTTTACAAAGCACACTGCCCATGCTTCTGGGTCTCTGTACATGCTAGTTCTTCTGTGGAGAATTTCACCCTTTCTAATCTCTGCCAGACAGAAGATTGACTAACTATGATGTTTCTTGTTCAGGTGGAATGGACAAGAATCCACGTGGTGACCTAGGTATAAGATAGGTTTTTATATTATAAAGGTAGTAATTCAAATCAGCGGGTTTCTCTCTCTCTCTCTCAAAAATAAACATTAAAATATTAAAAAATAAAATAAAAATATTTCTGCATATGTACAAAAGCACACACACACATTCATTACACTATCATTTGCTATGACAATAAAATGAAGACAAAAAAGTCCGTCAACAGGAGGTTGATTAAATCAATTATAATTCAAACACACAATTAAAACCTGGACCACTATTAAAATGAATGAAGTGTATCTGTATCTACCAAGTAGGAAAAATGTCACTGATATACTTTTAAGTCAAAGAGAATGTTTCAGGGGTTTCTGGGTGACTAAATCTGTTAAACGTCATCTTGGGCTTAGGTCATGATCTCACAGTTCATGGGTTCAAGCCCCATGTCAGTCTCTGTGCTGACAGCTCAGAGCCTGGAGCCTGCTTTAGATTATGTGACTCTGTGTCTCTCTTCCTCTCCTCCACTCATGCTCTGTCTCTGTCTCTCAAAAATAAACAAACATTAAAAAAAATAAAAATAGAATGTTTTGGAACAATATACACTAAATCCTTATAGATACAAACACAAAATGTATAGTGTTTGTATCTATACAACATGCTCATGTGCCATCCACTTTTTGAAATTTTCTTGATCTCCACCTTTTAAGTTAATTCCATACCGTAGGCATACCTCTACAATTCCACTGCCATCACACCCTATAGTTTCTGATGAAATAAAGATTAAAAAGTTTTTCAGTGGACATAAGGTGCTAAGGTTTTGGAAATGTATGCTAATTTGCCACACCGAAATATCAAAACCATGTTGGAATTTTTTAAAAAATCAGAAGTAATCTTCTGACAAATACTTCGATTCTCAGATGTTTGCTGAGCAGTCTCCAGATGATACAAGATGTAGAGATAAGGCACCAAGGTGTGCCCAAGGTCAAGGCACTCCCCACCCCACAGAGAGCAGACACACTCCTGGGAGGAGACTGGGGGAATCTTATCTGCTGGGAAGTCTGCCCCTTGTAATGGTCCCTAATTTTTAAATCTCTAATCAAGTGTGGGCAGGTGGGAGCCAGAGAAGGAGAGAGAGTGTGAACCCTTGTGCATGCTCTGGCAACCTCAGCAGGGAACAGCGGGAAGCTCAAACAGATGCCCCATAGCTCTTCGCCTAACATCTGCTCCCGTCAGTTGCCAGGCAAGGTTTTACAGACATTAGGATTGTGCTAGTGGCTATAAATTTGAAGATCTGCTTGGATTGAGGAGGACTGGCTAGAAAATGTGTAGTATGAGAGAAAAGAAAGCAAACATGTAGATGAGTCAGTCCAAAAGAACTATTCACATATACCTGTTTTATATGTCTAAAGCAGCATCAGTCTCAGATATTAGAACATCTCAATGCTGAAACATTTCTGTAAAAAGGCAGAAGTATTCAAGATATCTGATGTCTTTAAGATTGCCTAAAATTCTCCTTACCATTCTCTCTTTTTTAATTTCTTTTAACATGTATTCATTTTTTGAGAGAAAGAGACAGAGCATGAGTGGGGGAGGGGCAGAGAGCGAGGGAGATGGGGGATCCAAAGCAGACTCCAGGCTCCAAGCTGTCAGAACAGAGCCCGATGTGGGGCTCCAACTCATGAACGGTGAAATCATGACCTGAGCCGAAGTCGGATGCTTAACCAACTGAGCCACCCAGGTGCCCCACCAATCTCTCTTTAAAAGTCAGTGACGGGTCACTCAGCTCTACCTGAGAAAACTAACTGCAATATTAAAGCCTTAAAGATTTCCCTCCAACTTCCAACCCTTTTCTAACCATCATCTCCAACTTTAAGTTCAAAATCACTAAGGGATTTAGAAGTTTAAAAGAATGCAAACTAACCCAGCATAAAGTTATATTTTGATAGATGATGGATAGATATTATACATTCATAAAAACATGTACATTTCAGATATGTTATTCATGTTTGTTGGCACATGAAACCCAGTGTAAAAATAATTGCAGACAGCAGTGTACAGTGATGTTACAAAATGTTAAGGTCATTTTTTTTCTGGTGAGTTACACAGGGAAAAAAATCTAACCGAAGTGCAAACCAGAATAAAAGAAATCTTTTCCTACAGCCTCAGAGGCATCTTCTAAGATAATGGTTCTCAAAACGTGACCCCAGATAGCAGCATCAATATCACCTGGGAACTTGTTAGAACTGCTAAGGGTGGGGCTCAACAATATGGATTTAATGAGCCCTCCAGGTGATTCTGATGCTCACTCAAGTTTGAGAACCATTGTACTCATGGTTATAGTTTTCTAGGCTCTGCTAAGCTCAAGTTGGAGTAAATTGACTATTTCTGTTTGGCTGAGTTACCCACTGGGTTTATTCAGTATCTAAGAGTGAATCACTTGGTCATTAGAGATACACACATGTATTTTTAAATGAACAAGTATTTGCATATAAACGATAATGACAGTAGAATATGTAATCTAACATTGTTTTTGATTGATAAATGCTTATATTTGAAGCCTTATAAAACTATGACTATTGAATGCATTGATTTATAGTTAACAAATTATTCCTATTCAAAAATATGTGGTAATTGGGTTTATCCCAGTATCTTCCAATAGCTATAACTAAATGAAAAACTAGACAATATCTGTTCTTATAATAAAACAAAGCTATTTGTAATATGTCTCTCCCTTGACTTCAACTCCACTTTTAGAACTCTTTCTTGCTGTCATTGTAAGTAGATGATTATCTTTCTTGACACCCTCAAATTATTAACAGGTTTTTGTGGTGTGCACATGTAATTTATGATATAGATTAAAACCCAGCACCTTATTATTACAGGTATGCTTGTAATAAGTCTCCAAACATTCTAAGCCTTTGATGAATTTTATATAAAGCCATGGTATAAAGTTAACGCTCATATTTCTTTCTCAAATAGTTCAAAGGTCAATCGATAAGATGAAAGGCATAAAAATGTACATGTGAATTATTAGTATTTGCCATTGAGTCTAACTAAATTAGAAATTACAAATACCCCAGGCAACATAGTAATCTTGATTATGAAAGAAATAAGTTGTATTCTATTAACTCCAAATACTTTAATAGAAACACTAATTATATTCTAACTTAATTAAAATGGGTCAGAAGTTCACATGATTACATAGAAAAGCAAATAAAAGCAATAAATTAACAAATGTTTTGTGCAATTACTATTTAGGACACAAAGTAATTTTATTCTTATTTCTGATTTGTCTTAAATCCCTACATTAATATTCCTAAGATGAAGGCTAAGTAATTGGACATTCCCAAAGCTCTAACTTGCTGTTCATTATGTCTTCAGTTTATTCTTTTAACATACTACATATATAATAAGCCATAAATATCACAGCCTATGGGTTAATGTCTCCATTTGATTCCTGTACATATCATGTGCCTTTAAAGATTCAATGAATCACAATTTTCATATTCAAAATCAAACAACTTAGCAATTACAATTAAAACCTTTCAGCTCATATCTCAATTGAAAATGTCAAACCAAAAGTAATATATAGGGAAACATCACATATTAAAATGTTTTGCATGATGTGTATTACTTAGAAATCTGAATTCCTCAAGGCCTAAAGAAAAAAAAGAAAAAAAAAGATCTTCCACCACATGAATATACATCTTCATTTTGAGAGATGGGGTGATACGTCACTTCAAAATATTACGTAATGTCTTTATCAGCTTTAGGACGCCTCTGCCTCTGTCTCATTCAGATGCCAGTGTTGGGAATTGGGGGCAGTAAAAAGGAAAAGCTGCTCTTGTAGTTTGTTTCTACTCTTGGCTCCTCCTTGCCTTGAGCCACACATAAGCCGCAGTTGTCACCAGCGGCTCAGGTAGCAGACAGAAACCCCAGCCTGTTCTTAGACCTTGCCAAGAGCAGCAATTTTTTAGCACCAGTGGGTGCAGGAGTGAGCCTGGCACCTCCATGGGAGTGTTGTGAGCCGAAAGACAAACCTCTATTAACGGCTCATACTAATGATCTTTACATTTTAATTAGAAATGCTTGAGTTAAGATAACTCGCTGAAACCTTAATGAGGAAAGGAAGGCTTACCTCTTGTTCCTCTGCTTTTCAACTGCAAGAAAAAGCAATAAGCTGACCTGAATCAGGTCAGAGCAAATATCAAGAAAACTCATTAGAAATCTGTGATTTAGTCCAAGCTGGAAATACCAGATATTTCCACTTCAAAGCCAAGAAAACATAAAGTTAGCAAAGGGAATAGTCCACAGTGGTCTCTTTCTCTCTGTTTCCATTCACTCACATGTGCATACAGTTTTGACTTTGCCATATCCAATCCCTTCAATATGCAAAAACCAAAAGCCACATGGTTAAATCAATGTCTAAAGGCTCCATCAAGTTTGAATATTTTCCTAAGCAACTTGAAGTTGTTTGCTTTGCCTAAAAGCACCAAGTTTATACTAAATAAACTCAGATTTATTTCTTGGCTATTGTAATAACACAAAAAAAAGGTAGATTTAATACCTTGGAATACATATTTGGAAAATGTTCTTTAAACTGAAGACTAACATGTTCCTTTTGTTTTTGTTTTTGTTTTTTTAATATTTTTTATTTATTTCTAGGAGAGAGAGACAGCATGAGCAGGGGAGGGTCAGAGAGAGAGGGAGTCAGACTGAAACAGGCTCCAGGCTCTGAGCTGGCAGTCAGCACAGAGCCCGACGCGGGGCTCGAACCCACGAACCGCGAGATCATGACCTAAGCGAAAGTCGGAGGCTTAACCAACTAAGCCACCCAGGCGCCCCTAACATGTTCCTTTTGTAAACAGACAAGATATGGGCAGTTTTAAAAGATGAGTTTATTGGGGGAAAAAAGTTCTGTGAGGTTCTGTTCTCCCACTGCCATGACTTCTAAAGCACCATCATCCCCATGGAAGCTTGCAAACAATTAATAAAAAGTTCTCTAATGTGGAGAAGAAAGTTTCAGGTCTAGGCTCAGAACCAGGGAATGGCTTTGAGCCTCTCCACCAATAGAAGTAAACGCATGAAAACAGGGTAGAGGTGAGCAACATCTCCTAACTATTACACTTCTGTATAAATTTAACCCAGATGTTGCATCAACTTCCATTCCTCAAATATGTGGAGCAGGGTTTCCTGAAGTGAGGTTTCCAGACATCTGGTGATCAATCAAGTGGTCTTCAGATACCACAGAAGCTTTAGAAGAGAAAGCAATGGAACAATTACGTTAACAGCCATTTCATAAACTTATGATGTGAAATGATTTGATTTTCACAGAAATCTTGTTACATGTAGAATAATCATCACATTCTGAAAGGTTGTTGTAGTCACCCTAAGTGAGTTTATCAATTCTTCTCGCCTGTTCTTCAGTTAACAGTATGCATTTTTGTCTCTGCTGATGAATTATTCTACCATTTGTGGTATATTTTTTATAATTGTGAATTTAATATTCTCTATTGTATGTATCATGCTGAGTTAATGCCCCTATTTGAAAATTTAGATCAATGATTCAAAAAGGGTTCAATGAAGCATGCAAGTAATGATGACAATAATCATAATTTCTACATCTCAGAAGGTCATACAAATAAAAAGAAAATGATACTCCACTGCAAATATAGAATATGAGTTTGTATGTATTCAAATATGTGAATCTGCTTTTGTGATCATTTTCCATAAACAGATGAAAAGAGAAATGAATATTTGAAAATGGATATTTTGGAGGGACAACAAACTTATTGGATCCCAGTTCAATTCTATTTTCTAACTTGAAACGTTTTCCAAATAATGACATAAACCGATAGAAGTTTCATTTCTAAAGATAGCAAAGTGATTTCTTATGAACACTACTTGGGTTAACACAATAAAGATATTTAATAATACTTTTCAGTATAAAGTTAATTTTGGGGGCGCCTGGGTGGCTTAGTCGGTTAAGTGTCCGACATTCTCTTGGGTCATGATCTCGCGGTTCTGTGCTCTGTGCCAGCTCAGAGCCTGGAGCCTGTTTCAGTCTGTGACTCCCTCTCTCTCTGACCCTCCCCCGCTCACGCCGTCTCTCTCTGTCTCTCTCTCTCTCTCTCTCTCTCCCTCCTAGAAATAAATAAAACATTTTAATAAAAAAAAAATAAAGTTAATTTTGTCTTCTGGTCAAAAAGGGACAAAGACGAGGGAGGCATCATTCACAGTGGCCCTTCCCACAAGCCTAGATCTTTTCTTTCTAATAATGGTTTAAGTCTGTTAAACCATTAACGGCCTTAAACACTTGCTCCTAAAATTCATGGTTTTCTATTTTAGATTATTGCATCATTTACATATAATGACATTTGCTTCATAGTTCTCATTTCTCCTTCTTTTTTTTGTTTTTTGTTTTTTTTAAATCAAATTTATTGCTTGGGCTTAGCCCTCAAGCACAGTGTTGAAAAGGGGCAGTAATAGCGTCTTCATCTTATTCTTCACTAAGAATGCTTCAAAAGTTGGGTGCCTGAGTGGCTCAGTTGCTTGACTGTCCAACTTTTTATTTCAGCTCTGGTCACGATCCCAGGTCATGAGATAGAGCTCCATGTCAGGCTCTGCACTGACCCTGGAGCTTAAGTCTCTTCTCTCTCTCTCTCTCTCTCTCTCTCTCCCCCCCTTCCCCTCTGCCTCTCCCTCAGTTCTCTCTCTCTCTCTCTCAAAAATTTTAAAATGATAAAAAAAAAAAGGGGTGCCTGGGTTACTCTGTTAGTTAAGCATCTGACTTCGGCTCAGGTCATGATCTCATGGTTTGTGAGTTTGAGCCTTGCATCAGGCTCCATTCTGAAAGCTCAGAGCCTGGAGCCTGCTTCAGATTCTGTTTCTCCTCCTCTCTCTGCCTTTCCTCTGCTCATTCTCTCTCTCTCTCTCTCTCTCTCTCTCTCTCTCTCTCAATCTCTCTCTCACAAAAATAAACAATAAAAAAAAGAGTCCTACAAAAATGACAACATTTTCTGTGATGCTTGCTATAGATAGCCCATGGACACCTCTTAGCATATTAAGAAACTTCCCTTCTGTTCCAAGTAGAGTTTTTAAAATTATTTGGTGTTAGATTTTATTAAATATTTTTGAAGGGCATCAATTGAGATAATTATATAGTATTCCCCCCAACTTTAATCTGTGTCTATAGAGAATCACATTAGATTTCCTGATAAAAAATCTGAATTCCTAATATAATCCCTACTTACTCATACCTTAAATACACTGCTGCAATTTCCTTGATAATAACTTATTTTGAATTTTGTACCTATATTTATAATTAGAATGCTACTAGAAGTTTGCCTTTTTTGTATTAAAATGATAATATTTTGGTATCACTTTAAAGCTACCCTTGGAAGATTAATTAGGTAGCTTTCCACCTTTTTAACCATCTGGAAGAATTTCTAAAACATGAGAATTAGCTATTCCTTTAAAATTTCTATGAAACTTACAGTAAACCATCTGGCGTTAAATTTTCCCTTGAGAGAAATTTTTGAGTACATTTTCAATTTCTTCCACAGTTATTGATGGTTTTAAATTTTCTACCTCTTTTTGAGTCACTGCTATTGATTTACATTTTCTTAGAAAAATAATTTTTTTCTCCTAGAATCACAAATTTATTGATCCAAATCTGTAAATAGTATTTTATTCAAATTTGTTCATGTCCATAACTCTAGTTAATAGCCCTATATCTTATATTCTGTTGCTATCTTAGTAACCATGTTATTTTCTTCCCTTGGTCAAGCTTAGCAAATATTTGCTAATTTTGCCATCTATTGCTTTTATTGATTGATAAGACTTTTATTCTATATATATATCAAATTTTGTATGTGGGAATTCCTTCTTCCTACTTTATTTGCTTATTCATCTAACATATAAGAATTGAGACATAATTTCAATTTGTCCCTTTGATAATGATATTCACTTTGATCACTTGATTAACATGGGATCTGCCATGTTTCTCCAAAGAAAAAGTTACTTGGTAACTATTCTGTTTTTTATCAAGCTTTTAGTTTATTCATTTATTTGATTGTATCATCATAGACTTATGGTTTTCTACTTTATCGATGGATTATCATCTACTATTTTGTTACTCAAATTGCACTTGGTTTGGCCAGTGGGAACCCCTCCAAGAAATTTTTTGAGGTCTTTATCTTTGGTCTGCCATAACAGGCTTATCAAACTTCCCCTGTCTCAGGACTGAAAGTAACATTTCTTAAAGAGCCCTGGATTGTTTTTGTGGAGAATAGTTGCTCCAGAACACTCTCAGCAGACAGACATAGGGAATATATGTGTGCATACACTTAACACATTCATAGACACACATATATATCAACGTCCAGTGTGTTTATAAAAACATAACTATATTTTTATAGTTCTTTATCTCCCTCAATCTATATTGAAAGCCATAAATTCACATCAATAGTTGAATCCAATCTACAGGGTTCATCTAGTTTTCTCTCTTGCTATATTTGTAACACCTTTTTCAACCATGGGAAACTGACCCCCATTATCTTTAGTATGTATTTATGTCATCAATTCCTCTCTATATAGCCAATATCCCATCTCTGCCACCACTCACTCCTTTCCAGGAACTCAAAGCCAGCTTGGATATTCTCCTCACCCCAAACTGGATTCTTACCTCCCATGCCAGCCACCCCACACCACACACACACACACAAACTCTCTCAGCTTGCTCAGACTCTGACAGATACCCTGCGGAAAGCCACCCATCCACATGGATTTCGTCAGATTCTGACTAATCATGCTGGGCCACCCTTCTATGTAGAAGTTCTTCTTACCCTGTGAGAGAGACCTCTGACTGCCAGCCCACTCTAGGCCACCATGGATCCCCATTTCCAATGACATCAACCTCATCTGAATTATTTATGAAGGAAAGGGAAAGAGGAAAAGGAAAAAAGAAACTGTATTCAATCCTACACTGAGCTTTTATAAATATTATTAAAAACTTGAGAAAACTTTTTACAAGGATATTTATTTGTTCATATAGATCAATCAACAAACATTTATTGAACACCTGCTGTGTGCTCAGTCGAAGTAATATAAAAGAGGTATGAAAAGGTTCTTGTCATGTAGCTACTTGAAATTAGATTGGAAACTGAACAAGGAACAGCATAATAAAGGCTCATTATATTTTCTAAAACAACAGAAACACAAAAAGGAAAATATATTACTATTAGATTCTCAAATTGTCATAATACATAGTTTGCTTTGAGGTAACTTTTCACACCTGATGTCTATGTCTTTTCTTCCAAGTGCATTGAAGCTCACTTAGCACCGAACTTTTTATTAATGTTTCAGAATGGATGGTGGTAAGTTTCACTCTGTTAAATTACTGGAGCAGACACTATTATTATTTTGGTAGCACTGTCATCAGAACTAAAGCATAATAAAGAAAGTCATAGTATAATGTAAAAAAAAAAAACATCACTTAAAAAATAAAAGAAGAAAAAGAAGAAATATATTGCAGAATAATTCCTAAAATGTGCTTGCTGGAGGTTGGTCTGACTCAGAAATGTAATTTATATTTTAATCATTTCCAGAAAGGTCTACATTTCCTTTTAAAAGTATAAAGCATAAACCATAGCTCCCTGTTCTGGCTGAGAGTATGGAGCTTAACTATGGAGCCATGCAGTATGCTACAGAGTATGAAAAAACAGACCAGGTGCCAGTTGGGAGAGGAAGAGGCAAGCAGCCAAAGGAAACAAAGGAAGACAACAGTCTGCTGGGAGGCCCTGAAGGAGTCGAGCAGAAAAGGAAGTTGCTGCTGCCAATTGCTACTGTCACCACAACTATCATCATTTCTGAGGGCTCAAAGAGACTGATATCATTCGTGTCTTGGTCTACATGATTTTATTTTAAGTGATTACAGTGGCTGAGAGTATGTCATCGCTGAAGGCCAAATACCAACTAATGTCCACAGCAAGGAATGGCAACTGTTATTAAAATCATTAATTGTTGTCCTCAGATACTCCTTTTGTCAAGATAAATGTGCAGAAATGATTATGGAAGCAATTATTCATGCTTTTCAATTTCACAAGGATATTTGAACTTCACTCTCTTGCTCTCTACAGGAGTGACTGAGACTTAGTACTTCTAAGTAATGTCACTTAAGATCAAGGCACAGCCTTCATTAAGGTACAGAATCCCGCCCCCCGCCCCCAGCCCATAGGCAAAGAGGAAATAAAAGCTGAATCCTGAATGCTCTGGTTTTTCTTCCTTGTGGTGGACAACAGCTCCCACAGGGTCTTCACTTAACTGCAAATGTGGTCAGTCTACTTACACTTATTAAATGAGATCTTTGTAAATGCTGCCCAGACTCTGCCCCCTTTCCCTAACACCCCTCCTAGCAGTCAACTTCTAGGAATCTTCCTCTTTTGCCTAAATTGTTCAATTAGGTAGATAGTGACCCAGGCTGGATTAATGAGATCCTCCCTCCTGTGAGGTTAGAGTTAGGACTTAGGGACTGTAATCACTTATCTGATGACACTGAATCTTTAAGAACATCTAAATGTAGGGACTGAGGAGATGTGCCTCCTGTTGGTATTTATAGATTTTGTATAAAGAAACAGAGAAAAAGGACCTGAAAGTGACTAGAACACACGGAGAAACAGGACCTCTGTCTCTCGCATTTCAGTTCTGGATCTACCATCAGTCCTTCCATTTGGTGACATTCCATTGGTTCTTTGTAAACATGCCCCACCTTCATCCTGTCTTGTACTGACACTGGCTAGGACTGGACAGAGTTGAGGGAAATTTTGTTCCATGTATGTCAGTGGTTTACACGTCATACCTCCCACTCTGTGATCTCTAGTTCTTACTGGTGGCAGCAGGTACATGGAATACTACTGAGATGTTTTACATATTTGGAGGTGGCTACCAAAGGATTACTGAGCACCTGATCACAGACTCATTGCTTAAGTCCTCCTTTCTACCCAAATTTAACATCAGATCCCAGGAGCAGGGCCCAAGACTGGCAGCGTATCTCTGCTCAAGGTACTTAGAGATCTCAGTGTTTGTTTCCTACACAGGATCTGATTTTATTAACCTAATGAATTTTATTAATGCTTAAATCCAATTTAAGTCCAACTGATTTTATTAATGCTATGGAATATGATAATCAATCATGTTAACCATCTGATTGATTATGCTAATTATCTAGTCCCTCAAAGAAGAGTCTTAACAAACAGTGGTTTAATTATGTCAGAAACACTGTGCACAGTGTTCCCTTAGAATGAATGTATAAGATTGCCTTCATTAAGCTGCGCTTTCTAGCTTTCTTTTCTCCTGCCCACTTTTATTATTTGGCTCTTATTGTTTCATTTTGCTTTTCATGTTTCTTTGTTGTTTTTTTTTAGTTTAGTTTTTATTGTCTTATTATTGTTTGTTGTTCTATTTCATTTTATCTATACTCTTTTATAGCAATGTCCCCAAATTACTCTTGAGTAAAATAATAAAAATGTAATACTGAAGCCAACCATGAGAGGAGAATACTATTTTCAGGTTCATCTCCTTCACTGATGAATCAGCCAGAGACGTGGACACACCATGAAATGAAACATCACTCTGACAAGCAACTACTACACTCTTTCTTTCCTACAAGATTAATGATACCATGTGCTTCCATGTGGTTGGGCCTCATTCGGGATCTTTTATCCGTGTTAACAATTACTGAACATTTACACTCTACACAGGAAATGGAAGTGAAGAACAAAAATCTCTTGCACTTGAGGAATTTACGATCAGTGGAAAAGATAGACATGAAGTCGGCTATCAAGAGCATAAGAAGGAAATAAACTCTAGCAACATAGGCACATTTGCACGATAAGATAGAGGACAAGCAGCTGTTTTGTGGAGGGGACAAATAAGGGCATGTATTTAAATTTGGCCCAAAAGGAAGAATACGTTGAGAAAAATCATAAGGATAACAAGACATCCCAGACTCCCAGACCAAAGGGACAATCTGACCCAAAAGGGACAGATGCCTAAAGAGTCATCTTCTGTTTGAGAAAGAGTAAAAAGCCAATCAGGAAAATCTTGATTTAAAAAAAAATTTTTTTAACGTTTTATTTATTTCTGAGAAAGAGAGACAGCATGAGCAGGGGAGGGTCAGAGAGAGAGGGAGACACAGAATCTGAAACAGGTTCCAGGCTCTGAGCAGTCAGCACAGAGCCTGATGTGGGGCTTGAACCCATGAACTGTGAGATCATGACCTGAGCTGAAGTCAGCCACCCAACCGACTGAGCCACCCAGGTGTCCCCCGTTTTTTTTTTTTTTTAATTTGTTAAAAGTGAGATCTATATGGATAGCTGAGTTAGAGTGTTTAGATTGAAGATATATCAGATAATACACACTTCACTCATAAGGCTAAGCTTTTGTCACTTCAAGTGCTTCTGAAATTCAAAAAAAAATACTCTAAAGGGAAGGAATAAAATGAGGAAAGACAAGCTGGAATTGGGGGAATGGAGGTGAAGAAAATACACGGTAGGCCTGAGAACCAAAACCTGTGTTGCTGCTTTTCTTTTGTTAGGATCCCGAGGACAATTCGATCAGGAGCTAAATAGCTTCCTGTTCTACCAACTGAGCTAGGCAGCTGAAACCTGTCTTTTAAATATGTATTGTATCCTTTAGAAATCTGTTCTTGAGATCAAGTGTCTCCAAGGTAACTGGCCTCCCCTTCTGGTGTGCCAGATGATCAACATCTATCTGCACTGGCATCACACTAGGTTCTTAATCCTTCTGGAGTCATACACCACCTGAGAGCATAAACAAACATAAATACCAGACAAGTCATCTCCTTTGATAGAGCAGAGAATGTGTAAATTTTCATTGCCATGAAGTTGATGTTAACACATCCGTATTTTCACTAATGTTTTATGGCAAATATGTACATAACTAAAGGATTGTCATTTACCGTTTTAAAATTGTTCATTAGTTTTCTGTTTAAAATGCTTCATTTCTTATAAACTGATATTAATTTTTTTCCATCACATAGAAATAGTTCTTAATCCAACACAAACAAATGAACTCAAAAATAATTTATAGTTTTTGCCCCAAGAGCGACTTCTCTCCTTTTCCTGGAGGATTTATATTTAACACACTACATCTCTTCTTGTCACTGTATGTGTGACAATATGCTACAAGGAGACACATAACTAAAACTGTCAAAACTAAGCTACTGACAGCACATTTGTGTGACAGGGTAAATCTAGGCTGACGTACTATGATAACAAAAGCAACCCAGTCAAAGGGCCACAGGGCAGCTAGTCTAACCCCCAAAGGATGGTATCTTGCCAAAGCACAAGGTAATTCTTACGTATCAAGATGAACCCATAATTTTTCACATGTGCTCATTTAGAGGCTACCTTATAATGTTGTGTAAGGTAAGGAGTGGAATGAACGGTGAGGGGTGAGGAAAGAGAATTCCACCACCACACAACCGGGGAGACTACATAATAAATTCAGGGCAAAGGCATTTGCTCCTCAGTCACCTCACACAGCCCTTTCAGGCCTCCTCTCCCTCTGTAGCCACAGAAAACAGACAGATCTGCAAGGAAAATCAGTTCATGCACAAGCAAGCTTGAGGGGTTTCGGTTTAGTTCTTATCATTTATTTTGTTTCTGGAAACTACAGTGAAACAACACACATGATCTTATCTACTGGAACTCAGGGAGCCTGCCCCCCTCTTATACCTTCACTTGTACAGCTGCCTTTGATCTCTCTTAAAATGAAAAGAAAAGAAAAGAAAAGAAAAGAAAAGAAAAGAAAAGAAAAGAAAAGAAAAGAAAAATCTTCAACAAGAAACTTAGGGAAAATTGATTACTAAAGTGTTTGAAGGCAGATATGAAGAATTATCAGTTCTTACAGAGAATTTGCATGGTGACACATTTATGATGTGCCCTTACAGCAAAGAAACTCCTATCCAGCCAAGCAGAGATTGGAACAGGATGAAAACATAACCTCGTAACAAAGTCCTGGGAAGCCCACTGTTCTCTCGCCAGCTGGGCCGCTCCCTTCTCCTGTTGAGGAAGCAAACAACTGGGTGGCATGGGCACTTCGAGGCTCCTATCTGGGGCCTGGCTGGAACAGATCCCTGCTCTGCCTGTTGTCAAGTGTGCTATCAGTGTCACCAGGCTGCATGGGAATCCCCCGCCCATCATTCTTCACCTCAGAGACTCTGCAGACATAAATAAAAAACATTCCGCTCACAATCTATTATTTACAGGCCTGGGGCCTCTCCAAGTTTATCACTGGAGGCACCAGATGCTCCATTAACCCCCTTATCTCTGAGTTCTACCATAGACAGTAAAGGGGTTGACTAGAAAATAGTTTTAAGTATATAATCACCACAGCAATTATCTGGCAGTCAGACTTCCAGCTACTCAACCATTAGAAACAGCTCATCCTGCATTAAACAAGAAGAGGTCTTTAAATGACAAGGAAAGACTTATTCCCTTTCCATATGGGAGGACAGGGGACCTATTACAGATATTCATTTGACCAGAAACTATTGATTTAATATTGTACCTAAAATGAAGGTTACCGATTCCATATGCTAGGTTATGTTTATGCCAAGTGTTCCCATCCCACCCTAACAAACAGAGGAACACATGAGAAATGGCAACGGTTGGTTGAGGCAGAACCAATCGATGTAGAAAGAAATGATATTTGAGAACAAGAAAGGAAAGAGCCACCCAAGCTCAGTAGATGTGAATGTAGGGTCAGAAACAGACTTTCTGGGCTCAAATCTGGCTTTCCCACTGACTGCTTTATGAATTGAACCAGGTATTTAACTTCTCTGTGCCTCAGTTTACTCAGTTATAAAGTAGGAATAATAGAAGTACATGCCTCGTCTGGTAGTTTTGAATAAGTTTAAATGAGTTAATTCCTGTGAAGTGCAGAGAACTGCATTTGGCACAGAGTAAGTTCTTGGTCATTATTAATTGTTAGTAAAAGTGGTATCAGGGAAGCAAGGCAGTTAAGAGAATTAGAGTAAGAGCAAAGGATCTTACACATCACAATAGACCCAGAGGGAATCTCTGTGTGATAGTCTATGACAGACAATAGCTGGTATTTATATATAGTTCCTGAGTACTTCTCTTTTAAAAAGGGGGCAGTGTTCAAACTGCACATAGGTTTTCTAGTCTGCTTTTTTCACTTAAGTTTTAGTGAACATTTTCTTGTTAAATTAAGCATAAAATTCATCATATGGTCATATCTTATATTTGTCAGTTTCCCATTATCAATTTACTTTCAATTGTTGATATTAATCAATGTAGTGAGAAGAAAACTATCAATATTCAAAACAAACACACAAAAATCTAATACTCAGGGTTATTTCCATATACCAGTGAAGATGGCTCTTTATTTAGGAAAATATCTAGCAAAATCTCTTTGGGTATGAAAAATAATCCATTCATGGCCCAAAAGAAGAGGAAATTTCAAAAGGAAAAGTGAGCTGCCTTGCATAGTAAAGTGAAAGGAATTTTGTTTTTGCCTGGTTGCCAAGGGGAGAGGAAGTGAGGCTCGGGAGTGGAGAGGTTTCCACAGGGGAGAAACTCTCTGGCTCTGTGGTTAGAGCACATGACATGCACTGGGGCTCCATGGAGGGCATACCAGCAAGAAATTCCCCAAGGTGTAGGATAATTTTCTCGTCATGGTAAAATTTTACATTGACATTAAAGCTGTTTCTGGCACCATGCTATACTTCTCACTGGTTATCCGTAGACCTGATTACCTCCAAATAATGCCTTGATATCACTGATAACATAGGGGATTGAAGGAAGATAGATGTCCAGTGTGGAGAAAAGTGGGTCAGCGAGAAAAGTCAATAGACAACCTTTCTATAGTGTTACTAAACCATGCTGTACATCAGTTTTCATCTTTAAAATGGTGATGATGCCTCTTATTTCATATAGCTACATCGTAAAGTTTAAATGTTAGAAACATTTTCTTTCTAAATGTTTTCTGAAACATCGTGGCTGGTAATAGCATGTGTTCCATAAACATTAACTATAAAAGTCTACTCCAATGAATCTCCTTGTGCATATCCCTAATTGGATGTAATGCCTACAAAGTTACCAAAAGAATTTTTATTAAGAAAAAAATCAGATTTTTCTTATTCTGCAGATGAAAACTGAGATGGAGTCCAAACCCAAGCTAATGCACAAACATTAGAACAAATACGTGATTAGCTAAGAATACTATACAACCTTTGCAAGTTCCTTTCCCTAAGGAAATACCTCTGTAAGGTAAGGATTGTGGAGATAAAGAATAGATTCGTAACAAGGACCATACTTTGTATCAGTATCCTTTAGTTACATGTGTTCTTTCTCAGCCAAGCAAAAACTGCACAAAAGAAGACTCCTAAAATTTCTAGATCTAATTTTAATTATTTTAAAATACAGTTTTTACTAATAAGTATTGAGGAAAATGTTAAATTATATGCAATATATTCAATTTAATAAGGCAGAGAAGTAGGGCTTTTTAAACAGAGCTTATTCAAAAAGCAAATGTACACTTTGAAGACTAAGTTTCATTTATTCAGGACACATGGTTATCTAGAATAAGTCATCCCTGAAAGTGCCACCTAACTTAAGTTCTAGTTCACCACTCTTCTGGGCTTTATGCATTGCACTCAACTAACCAAGAAAAAACAACTGCTAGAAAGTTTTTTCAGCCACTTATTCTTTCGCTGTCTGCAAGCATTCATTTACATATTCATCATGAGGCCAACAAATATTTACTATGTAGCTACTATGTGCTAGGAATTGGACACCATATAGAGATACGTTCTGATTTTAGAGTTTTCTTTCACTGAACATGAGGTTTTATAAATAAAATATATACATGAAATATATTATATATATAATATAAATATATAGTATATTTATACACTGCCATCTTTTGGTTATGCAGAATGTCCCTTTTTATCTTCCCAACTGTCATGGAGGAGAGCTTGAGAAGATTTCCACAAGGTCATTTAGTACAGACTAAGGAAAGGGCTTCACTGGGGACATGTACAAGCCAAGGCTGGAAGGCAGGGCCCCACCCTTTCATCACCAGCAGGCACAAGCGCCTGGACCCACCATGGGTGCAGGTTCCAGGGAAGGACCACTGCCACCATGCTGATCTTCCTTCTTAGAAGACAAATATGCAAACAACCTTATCAGTGTGTGTGTGTGTGTGTGTGTGTGTGTGTGTGTGTGTTTGAAAGAAAAGTAGAAGTATGGGAGAAAAGAGATGAAAGCAGAAGTGAGGGTATGGTAGTAATTGGTATACTGCGGAGGCAGGCACACTAGATTAAATTCTAGACTTTTCTGTGGTAATCTCAGAAAGCCAATCATCCAGCTCTTGGAGCTCAGGAGAAGTTAGGTTCAAGCACAGCCCTCCTACCAGAGGCAAGATGTCCCCTGTCCTGTGGGATGCTGAGCTTGAGTGCAAGTACTCCTATGGAGAGAAGGAATAATTGCTTTCCCACATCTGGCTCCTCCTCCATGTAAACAAGAAACCCCCAAACAATTTTCAGACAATTTGAGGTCTCCCTGTATGCCAGATATTATGCTAGGTATCAAAGACATCAAAATAAATTGAATAAAAGTCCCTATTGTCATGTAACTTGCAGTCTAATGGGAGATACAAATAGTACAAATGAAGTTATCATAATAATTATTATGTGAGCACAATATCGGTGTGGTCCAAAATGTGCAAGAGACAATTTTACATTTATTTTGATGTGTAATAAAAATATATATAACCAGTACATCAAATTTTGGCAAATATTGCTTGGGATGAGGCCAAAGGAGCAATAAACTTTAAAAAATGGGGGGTAGTTGGTTGTTAAAACATTTTAAGTAAATAATAATACAGACAGAACCCAGATATAACATTAAAAATTGCCCAAATGGTATGTGAATAACAAGTTTGGGAAATACCACTTCCTGCCACTGAATCCTCACAGAATTCTGTGAGATGGGCATTAATATACATTACTGTCAGGTAATGGACTCACAAAAATCTAGAACACTCTTCCGTTCCTCAGGACATAAAGGACAGACTCCCTGGCTCCACAGCCCTGCACTGAAATCAGGAATGCCAATCATCATCAAAAACTCTAACTTGTGTAGGATTTTCCCAAATGCTAACTGATGTGATTAACTCTGTCCCGCAGAGCAATCTGGAGGCATCACACTGAGGACCACGAAAGAAGTGGCAACTTGCTTCTCCCCCACAGGAATCAATAGCTCAGTGTTAGTAGCATTTACTCTGCCTGTGTCTTTGCATTCCCCAAACCTGAGGGCAGTTACTTCAAAATTCAAGAAACCCTCTACTGACAATTGGTGGCCCCATGGAGACATTTTCCACCATAGGGAAAATCAGTGAGAAGAGGAACTAAATATGGACTGAGAGAAAACTGCTGAGCTGGCTTCTACCATGAAAGTTGTTAACGAAGTTGGATTAGGAAACTCTTCCAAAGCCACATCTGCCCTATTAAAGCTGTAAGGGCCATATGCCAAAGTGAAAATTAAATAAAGCAACAAAAAGACTGTGCCCAAATGAATTTGGTTTTATTTTTACTACACAGAGTGAGACTCTGCACTATAAAACAACCACAGAGAGACCTTGCCAAGTTGTGGCAGTTTCCCAGAATGCATTAAAAACTCAGGAGTCTCCACCGTCTCCACTAATGATGCTTGCTACTGGATCACAAAATGACTTCTGTTGTGACTGTTAGGGAAAAGCTCATTTGGTGAAAATTTCATCAAGCAATGTGAAATCTGCACCATCAATTTCAGGATAGTCTGTTAGACATGGCTTAAAATTCTGCAACAATAAAGGTTTGAAAATGCCTTGTTGTAATCAAAAAGTTATATTCCGGTTTTAACCGTCTCTTTTCCTTCCAATGTTACTTAGTATTTCAATCCATAAAAGCAGTGTTGGTTCTACATTTGTTAAAAGACAAAAGATATATAGCTTCACAGAATTAGATCCTGTACTCAAAATGCTGCTATGATTGCAAAGAACCCTTCTTCTCTTGTTCGTTGCTGGTAGAAGGCAGCATCAGAAAAACTTTAGCAATAGATAAGTGTTAATATTACCAAGTGTTGAAGTTTAAATTATTTTAACATTATTTTCTTTTTTTTTGGCGATGATTCTTTTTTTAAAATTTTTTAATCTTTATTTTTGAGAAAGAGAGAGAGAAAGCAGACAAGCAGGGGAGGAACAGAGAGAGAGAGGGAGACAGAATCTGAAGCAGGCTCCAGGCTCCAAGGTTTCAGCATAGAGCCCGACGCTGGGCTCCAATTGACAAACCGCGAAATCATGACCTGAGCCGAAGTTGGACACTTAACCTTCTGAACCACCCAGGTGCCCCTTAAAATTATTTTCAAAATATAAATATAGCTTTGTGTATCTTCACCAATTTTGGCAGACGATAAATCTGAATTGTGGAATATTTGTTTTGCCTTGCTTTGCTTCTTTCATCTTTTTTTCTTTCAAGTATATGCAGTAACTCAAACCAAAAATGGTCCTAACAATCTGTTTCAGTGAAAAAGAATAATAAAAATGATTAGTACAACAAATGTGCTTATTTTCAAGTGCCAAAACTGGTTTGTCCACCAGATTATAAAAACATTTTTTAAGCAAATTATCCTTCCTAATCCTTGTTTCATAATTAGTAGAAAAACCAAATTGGTAGATGATTGCATAAAAAATAGGTTTCTAATATAAACATTTAGAAAAGCTGGATGAAATACAACAAGTCTATTTCCCATTACATGGAATAACTTGACGTGTGTGTGTGTGTGTGTGTGTGTGTGTGTGTGTGTGTGTGAAATAATACTGGAGGTGCTCAGGGAGACAGCATCAGTATTCTTAATCTAGGGACTTGGGTTTTTATGTTCATGTAGGGACTGAAAAACAGTGGCATTGGAATCATGCTACTTGAGAGCCCAGCAAAAAGTCATAACACTTGAATGGCTGGCCACTCCATGAATTGGTGGCTTTGGAATATGGGGTAAATTATCAAATTCCTAAGAAGGGACCTACTCACAACTCAAGCCACACAAACTAGAGGATAAAGCCAACCTTGCTAAAACTTAGTTTGCAACCAAAACTAACATAACACATTCAAAAAATATTTATTAGAGCAAGAGTCAGGAGATATGAAAAACAAGATTTGATCCCATAGAATTTTATGTAATAGAATAATAACTCAGTTTTTAGGTAGGCTGGAGTCATTTGTGGCAGACCAATAGTTTTTTACAAGAATAATAAGAAAAGCTGGATAATAGCAAGAATGATATGTTCGGAGATAATACTGCAGGACTACACATCAATGAAATCCAATAATGTCTGGATTTTGGAGATGGTAGAACTATGGGAGAATGAACTGACTTTTTGCATCTGCTTTTTCCCTGGGTCAATTGCTGATTTGGGGAACCATATGAAAAGCTAAGAATTAAGATTTTGCCTGGGCAGAAACATACTTCTAGGAATAGAAAAACCATCAGAGATTTTAGTGGCCAAAAAAGATGGAGAGATAAAATTGCAGATTTGATAGTTTACTGCTCTAGACAGTTGCTAAATTATGAAACTGAACAAAGAAGGACACTGAAGGTCTACTAAGGAGGGAACTCAGAAAAACAGAGTAGAATTTTCTGGAAACCCATGGTGCCAAGGAGGCCAAAGGCTAAGGTTCAAAAAGTTCCAGAGAGAGGAGTCCTAGGACATAAAATAGGCTCCCAGTTGAATGCCCTGGAGGGCTATATATGCCCTAGAGCAGAGATAAATGAGAGGTAGACCGAGTTCCATGAAAATTGCAACTCTATTTTGAATCAACATAGTTTCTGATTGAATTAATGTGTTCCATCCAATTTGTGGAGGAAGGAGTAAATCCTCATGGAAGAATATAATATCATCTGGATCTCTACAATTTAATTTACACAGTCGGGCATTCAGTCAGAAATAATTTGACTTTCCCAGCTTTTAGAGGCTTGCCCACATTCCTTGGTTTGCAACCTTATTCTCCCTTCAAGACCAGCAACGACATGTCTCTAACATTTGCTTCCATTTTCACATCTCCTTCTCTGACTCTTCTTCCTCCTTCTTCCATCTTTGAAAACACTTTGTTATTTTACTGGGCCCACTCATATAATCCAGGACAATCTCTCTATCTTAAAGCCCTTAATTAATCACATCTACAATGTCCCTTTTGCAATGTAAGGTTATATATATATATATGATCCTGGGATTAGGACATGGACATTGTTAGGGGACCATTTGTCTGCCTACCACAAGAGTAAAATTAAAAAAAAAAAATTAAAACAACAATGAGATCTATTATACAACAGACTGGAAAATATACACTTGCCTGTTAACAGCAAATATTGGTGAAAATGTAATGTAAAGCAAACTTTTATACACAACTGGTGAACATATAGAATTTTATAGTCACTTTAGAAACTACTTTGACAGTGTAATCTCTTGGTGCCTATCCTAGAGAAACTATTACATGGGCACAGTGAGACAAGTTCAAAATTATCTATTGTAGCTCTGTTAGTAATAATGGAAAGGGAAATAATCTGCGTTTTAGTGGGAGAAGGAAGTAGCCATGTTTTATTTGTGCAATGAAATCCTATACCTTAGATATAATCAAGGAAATATATGTTAATATATTAACATGATATGACATAAATTATTAAGTAATATAAATGTAAATATGTATATAAATCTCAGAAAGAAAATATAGGGTAAATTTATGGAAAATCATGGTAGTGAAAAAAACAGAGCCAAAACCCAGCAATAGACTTACACTTTTAAAAGAACATATCCATTTTCCAGTATAATAAAAGTAGTAGATTGTATATGGATACTTATCTATAAGAAATAATACCCCCAAATTTCATATTAGAGTTTTCTGAACAGCAGAAACAGGCTTAAAAAATAACAAAGGGAATTAGATTTAAATGTATTGTTAGTGTTTAAAAATTCCAGAATAATTAATGAAAAATTAACCTCTATTTAATCTTCCAAGAAGTATGAGTAGTTTATTATTTTTCCAATGTTCTTTATATTTGCATTTTTAAAATAATGATAAGTATATACCAATGGTAACTTTCATTTTATTTGATTTCCAAATTATCACAACCCTGACATTAAAGGAATCAAATTTAAGTAGGGATTTTCTTATGAAGCCTAATCATGTGAATATTCTGAATAGGACATAAAATTGAACTTAACAACACAAGTGATTAGGGAACAGTGCTAAGAAATGGAATAACCAAATCTGACTGTGTGTCATAATGCTAGATGTTTTTATCTGAAGTATTACTCAAGGTTTATGAAACTTCTGCAGAAATTTATCCAAGAATAGAGGTACAAAACTGTTATTATCAAGGGCGACTGGGCGTCTCAGTCAGATAAGCTCCAACTTCTGTTCAAGGTCATGATCTCACCATTGGTGAGTTCAAGCCCTGTCCCCAGCTCTGTGCTGCAGCTCACAGCCTGGGGCCTGCTTCAGATTCTGTCTCCCTTTCTCTGCCCCTTCCCTGCTTGTGCTCTGTCTCTGTGTCTCAAAAATAAATATTAAACAGATTTTTAAAAACCTGTTATTATCTAGCAATGCTTTTGCGGGGAAGAGAGCAAAAGGAGAGAGAGAATCTCAAGCAGGCTCTATGCTAGGCACAGAGCCTAAGCTGGGGCTTGATTCTATGACCCTGGGTTCATGACCTGAGCCATGGTGCCCCTAGCTAGGTGCCCCTAGCTATATATTTTATATCCACTATAAATTAGCAATTTCTCTAGAATATACTAAAATAATTCAGAAATCCACCCTGCTATTTCTGCTCCTTTCAGCATTCATAATGAGCATTTGGGGTTTTTTGTTTGTGTGTTTGTTTGTTTTGCTGGGGGGGGTACTATTAGAGAATCTCCAGCTCTCTCTCATATATGTGGCCCTGCTCCTGAGATATGATTCACACATTTCTTCTTTTTGTGAATGACAAAACATGTGAAGAAAAAATTATTGATGAACCTAATTCTAGAATGTCCATGCCAAGTAAATTTGTTGTCACCATCAAATTGGGTTTCATAATACTTGGATCACACATAGGATTGTTAACACCTTTGAACCTTCTTCAACTATCAAACTCTCCCTATTCTAAGGTCTGTCTCTAAAGCTGGTTAATTTTCCTCCCAGCTCAAATCAAGAAATACAAGTCTAGAACTGGATGCCAGCTCCTTCTCCCTTGCTATAGGATTTTCTAGTAATTTGCCCATAAGTAAACAATAATAAATGAACAACACTTTCATTTGTAATACATTTCCTCCAAAATCCAAGTTATAGCAGCTTGTCCTTTACCTTTGCACAGACTTCCCTCCAAGACTCAGATTGCTGGACCTCAGAAATTTTAATAAGGAAGCAATCCCCTCTGTTTTCATGGAATTGAACTCATCACCTACCATGCATTTTGCATTTATCTTATCAAGATACCTTGGTAAGAAATTTGCTCTTGATTTTTCAATGATGGTGAAAGAGGAAACTTGAGGGGCTTTTACATGGTTCCTTGTTTCATAATATTGGTCACTCAAAAGTTTAGGATTGTGGAAATTCTATTATTTGCTAAGTACAGTTATAACAATTATAAGCACAGAAGTTGGAGAATAGCCAGATAATGGTTTTAAGACACCAACGCACTATCCAAGAAGATGAATTGGATCAAAATGTCTTTCATTTGATCCATGTAAGCCTCCATTTTGGCTGATGGAAAAGAAAGTTATGCTTGGGACCCAAGGATTTATGTCTGCTCAAGTCCATTTCCAACAATGCCTGAAAGGTCTGATCATTTCTCTTTTCCTAGAACATAGTTACTAGGGTAAACGGCCACATGACATTTTGGGAGAAACTTAGGAGGGTATTGTACATGCTTATGAGATTTCCACCTGCTCCTTCCTCAAAAAAGCCATCCCTCTTTTTAGAGGCTCTAGTCTGTGAACAGATTAAGTTTGAGATTTAAGTGGAAAGCTATGAGTCTTAAGTCAGATTTCTGTTCACTAGATTTTTTTTAAGTTATAAAAATCAAGTAGAATCCTGGTAGACTTCTCTTCTTTTTTCAGGTCTAGAGATCAATACCAATTACGCACCACCATATTTCACTGTGAGCCAAACCTCTCCAATGACCACATCTATCCCTTTACCAGTTATTGCAGCCATATCTGTGCCTCTGACACTTATGGGCTGCTGTGAGGGATCTACCATTCCAGGACCCCGTCTTTGCATTTGAAATGAAGCATTCCATTTCAATAGCAGTGTCTCCTATTAGCATCCCAAGACAACAGAAAACAGTTTCCAGAACACTTATCAAAGATGACAGGACAACTCTCACCAATGGCTTTTTTAAAATTACAGTATAGTTATTAGTGTTAGGTATACAATATAGTGATTCAACAATTCTATACATTACTCAGTGTTCACCAAGATAAGTGTACTCTTAATCCCCTTCACCTATTTCACCCACCCACCCCCACCCATTTCCCTCTGGCAATTATCAGTTTGTTCTCTATTGTTATGAGTCTGGTTTTGATTTATCTCTTGTTTTTCTTCATTTTGTTTCTTAAATTCCACATATGAGTGCAATCATATGATAGTTGTCTATCACTGACTTATTTTGCTCAGAATTATACTCTCTAGATCCATCCATGTTCTTACAAATGACAAGATTTCATTCTTTTTTATGGCTGAGTGATAATCCATTTCATGTATATGCTTGTGTGTGTGTGTGTGTGTGTGTGTGTGTGTGTGTGTGTACATCACCTCTTTTTTATCCATTCATCTACTGATAGATATTTAGTCTGCTTCCATAACTTGGTTATTATAAGTAACGCTGCAATTAAATTTAGAGTGCATATATCTTGTCAAATTAGTGTTCTTATAGTCTTTGGGCTTTTTAATTTCAACACTATTTGTTGAAGAAACTATCTTTCTTCTATTGCATATTCTTCCCTCTTTTGTGGAAGATCAATTGACCATATAATCTGTTCCATTGATCTATATGTCCATTTTTGTGCCAGTTCAATACTGTTTTGATTATTATAGTTTTGTAGTATATATTGAAATCTGGGTTTGTGATAACTTCAGCTTTGTTCTTCTTTTTCAAGATAGCTTTGTCTGTTTGAGGTTTTTTTTTTGTGGTTCCACACATAATTTTAGGATTGTTTGTTATAGCTCTGTGAAAAAATGCTATTCGTGTTTTGATAGGGATTGTTTTGTATCTGTAGATTGTTTTGAGTGGTATGGACAACTTAACTATATTTTCTTACAATCCATGAGCATTAAATATCTTTCCATTTGTTTGTGTTGTCTTCAATTTCTTTCATCAATGTTTTATAGTTTTCAGAGTACAGGTCTTTTACTTCCTTGGTTAAGTTTATTCCTGGTTATTTTATTATTTTTGGTGTAACTATAAATGGGATTGTTTTCTTAATTTCACTTTTACACCAATGCATTTTTGAAGAGATCTTTTCCAAAGGCCTCTTTGGAGGTTGGTATTAATCTCATTTTTGGACAGTAAATGAATATGCTCTAGTGAGCAATCCATTTCAATTTCCTATCTCTCTAAGTCCTTAGATTTCTTCCCAAAGCCCTAACTTTCACACAAGAGACCTGACATAGCTGTGAATTTAACTAAAAAATAGTAGCGAGTTCAGGGTCATTTGACTTTTGCTTTAGGTATTTCAGCTCTCTGACACAATTAATAAAGTATTTTTTAGCAGAGAAATTCCATGACTTTCTCTCTCTTGAACAATGGATTTTGAGTTTGTAGTTATTTTTAGGTTGTCAAGTGCCATCAGAATCAAACACTCACTCTATATTCCTTGAATTATTTATGTTCCTGCATCTGATTCTCTGGCTGTGGCTCTGGTTCCCTCAAAGACTCGCCTTATGTGACTACTTCATTGCAGTTGACCACTGATGAAAATTAGAAGGCTGTTTCACGCTGCTTGATAAGAGCCTTTCATATTGGCTGGATTTCAGAGCTTTTGGTCTGATTCAGACCAGATAACCAATTTCAAACACCTCCTATTTGCTGAGGTTCTGTCTTCCAAAATGACTTCTGGGGTCGTAATCTATATAAGTCAGGGTTTTTTATTGCAAGCAATGGAAGCTAATATTGATAGCTTAAGCAGAAAATGAGTTTATTATAAAGATGTGAACAGCTGACAAAATTTTGAGAGGGATGGTGGAACAGGTTAAAAGTTAAGACTCCAGAAATTATGCACACCCATATCAAAGAACCAGCCCAAAGAAGGAATAGACACCGCCACCAATACTGAGCACTTGATACTCAACTTTATATGACTGCCAGTGATAAGACTTTATTTATATCTGATGCTAAATACACTTTTGTGCCAGGAATTCAATCCTGGAGGCAGTTTACCTCTGGGGCCAAATGTTTAAGAATTGAACTGGCTAGTGTGACTAGTACAATGGATTCTTCATGGAGCCTCCTTTCTTACATAGCTCATTTCTGAACCATAGTCTGGCACCAATGAGTGTAACTGGATTTACTTACATCACATACTTGTGCCTTAAGTGCAAGAGAGGCTGACAAAATGGTTTTTCTGGTTTCTACTTTAAGAATGCTGAACACACAAGTAGGAAATCCTAGAAACGCAGGAAGGCTTCCAACACTGCTAGATAATCAGAAAATATAATAAATATTCACTATTACTTATGTGGGCTTTTATTTTTAATTTTCCTCTGTGAATATTCTTTGCCTTAAGTATGTTAAGAATAAACTATATAAAGACTCATCTTTGGTCTTATTTTGTTTTTTGGTATTTACTTTCTTGATTGATTTTTCTTTTATAATATCTCTAGATTATTCAAGTTTTCTTAACATTTTTTGTCAAGTGGTTTAAATTTTTGCTTTCAGTGTTTATCCATCCTTATATTAAATTAATTATCAGAAATTGAGCTATTATCTCTCTTACAATCAAGGAAAAGAAATCTCCCATCAGTAGGATAAAAAATTTAGCCTATATTTACTTCTTTCATTCTATACTCACAGTTTTCATCAAAATAATCTTGACCTTTCTTAATAAAATAATATCTTGACACATTATTTCATAAATATGTTAACATTTTTTTGAAATTCAAATTTTCTGTATAACATATTTATTTGGTTACATTTATTAACTAGCCAGAGAATGTTCTTTGGCATTTTTTTTTTCAGGAAGGCTATTTGTGCTGCTTACTTTCTAAATTACTGCCTGTCTAAAATCTCTCTAGGGGCAGGGAAACTGGGTGGCTCAGTTGGTTAAGCATCTGACTTCAGCTCAGGTTGTGATCTCATGGTTTGTGGGTTCGAGCCCCATGTCAGGCTCTGTGCTGACTGCCAGCTCAGAACCTGGAGCCTGTTTCAGATTCTGTATCTCCCTCTCTCTCTGACTCTCATCTGCTCATGCTGTCTGTCTCTCTCAGAAATAAATAAAACATTTAAAAATTTTTCAAAAAATAGCATAAAATTTCTCTAGGGGGAACCTGGGTGGCTCAGTCAGTTAAGCATCTGACTTTTGGTTTTGGCTCAGGTCATGATCTCATGGTTCATGGGTTCAAGCCCTGCACTGGGCTCTGTGCTGACAGTGTGAGTCTACTTGGGATTCTCACTCTTTCCCTCTCTGTCTACCCTTCCCCTGCTTGTGCTCTGTCTCTCTCTCTCTCAAAAATAAAAATCATGTTAAAAAATTAAAAATAAAAGTAAAAAATAACATTCCTTTATAAAACCTTCATTTCAGAATGTAAATTCATAGGTTATAGAATGCTTTGGTCACAATTATCCTCTTAAAACTGTGAAGAAACTATACCAGTGTTCCCTTCATTTAATATATGGGGAATTTAACAGCCCCATGACAGTGTATACACGTGTGTGTATGTGCTTCTTAACTCCTTGTTAGGTAACCTATTTTAGTTTAACAAAGCTAGGAGGAGTTTTACTATTCTGCAAAAAATGTGTGTGGGTTTCCTTTTTGTTCCAAAAATTCAGCTTTTGCCAAGATTTATTCTAGATGTGTCATTTTTTTGTTGTTGTTGTTAATTTGGCTGCTATTAAAATCTGAAAGTTTGACAAAATTCTCTGTCAATGAGGCTATAGGGAAATAGTTTCTCTCATATATTGCTCTTCTGAAAAATAATACATGACTTCTCTGACAGGTAATTTATAATATCTAGTGAAATTATTTATATATTACCTTCTGACCAGCAATTCTACTTATAAGAATTTTCCCAAAGATACCTGGCAAAAGTGTGAACCCATTTTCACAAAGCTATTTATTGCAAGATTATTGCCTTGTAAAAACCTAAATGTCTTCCAATACAGCTAATTAAATAAAGAGTGGGTATATCCACAAAGAGTGCCATGCAACTCTAAAGTGGAATAAGGAATACCTCTAGATGCTAATATGGAGTGACCTCCAAGAAATACAGTTTAACAAAGAATAAAAAAGCAAGGTGGAGAAAATTGCATGCAAAATGCTATCATTCAGGTCAGAAAGAGAATATGAACATTATTATATATCCTCTTATCTTAAAAAGTAAACAATTATAAAATAACCGTAAAATAGAAGTAATGGTTTCCTTTAAATGGAGAGAAAGAAAATAAAAAGTCTACATTTCCTTGGATATACCTTGTTTTTTTAGACTTTACATAATTATAAATAAAACTATTTTTAAAGCAATCCTTGACAGGGTCTCCTGGGTGGCTCAGTCGATTGAGCATCTGACTTTGCCTCAGGTCATGATCTCCTGGTTCATGACTTCGAGCCCCACGTTGGGCTCTGTGCTGACAGCTCAGAGCCTGCAGCCTCCTTCGGATTCTGTCTTTGTCTCTCTCTCTCTGCCCCGCCCCTGTTAGCACTCTCTATCTCTCTCTGTCTCTCAAAAATAAACATTAAAAAAAAAAAAGCAATCCTTGACAAACGAAAATAAAATTTGGGGAAGAAACATGCATTTAGTTGATGGCCCAGACATTGTTCCAAGGAACTTAAAAAAACAATAATTTGTGTGTCCCTAGCAGAATATACCTCAGGAAGTAAAAGAAATGAAAAACACACTTTTTAGTAATCATATAGGAGCTGAAGTGTTGGTATTATTAGCCTGAATCTGCTGTGGGTGTATTTTGGAGCAAAAATTATGAATGTGATATTCTTATCCTATAGTTATTCCATATTATTGAAAAACGGGATTTTCAGCACGAGGAAAAGGAGTTATAAATGTGATATTGAAATGATTAAGTAAAATCCCTTATAATCTTGAATTGCAATCAAAAGTACCACTACAAACCTATGATGAGTTTTCCTTTGAAAAAAGCATTCCCTGGGGTGCCTGGGTGGCTTAGTCGGTTAAGCGTCCGACTTTCGCTTAGGTTATGATCTAGCGGTTCGTGGGTTCGAGCCCCGCGTCGGGCTCTGTGCTGACTGCCAGCTCAGAGCCTGGAGCCTGTTTCAGTCTGCGACTCCCTCTCTCTCTGACCCTCATCTGCTCACGCTGTCTCTCTTTCCCTCCTAGAAATAAATAAAACATTAAAAAATTAAAAATAAATAAATAAATAAATAAATAAATAAAGCATTCCCTATCCTTGAATATTAGAAAAGCCAAGAGGCAATGACCAAGCCACTTATAACAAATGCCCTTAGAATCTAGATTATGGTAACCACATACTATTTCCCACTAAAAGGAATCAGGGATCCTTGGAGAAACGGCTGATTCCAGGGCAGCAACAAAAATTTTACAAGATTTACTCAGTATATTGTGTCATATCACATAGCAAGAAAACTCTCTGACACTACTACGGTCACATGAAAAGACTCAGAAGTCAACCTAAAGAGGTTTACAGTTGTCAAAGATAGAAATTTTCAGCATTAATAAGATAATAAATAAGGTAGTTTGAAAGTCATCATAAATGCTTAATCTATAAATGTCTATGATATAAAAAGTTACGTTTATAGGATGTTAGTGAACCAACTCATAATTTTAAAAACTAGGGAAAAGGGAAAGAAGCACACGTCTATTCTGCCTTTTCTTTGCAACTTTGCATGTGGGTAACCAGAGAGTAATGAGGGAAGTTGCTTTTAAAGAACTAGGCTAGCTAATACCTAAGGAATAAATGATAGAATTTATAATAAATAAATTTATAATAAATAAATGATAGATCACTATTTTTCAAACCATAATGGATCTAGCCATTGATCATTCACTGCTTCTAATATCACAATGACAAAAACGCAGATATTGTATGCATCTTAATAGAAATACAATGCTACTTATGAATTG